>NC_079225.1:36282430-36592729 GCF_029633865.1 Lampris incognitus | reverse complement strand
CAGCAGTATGGTGAGGGGGTGGTGTCTCCAACACTAGAACTACATACTTACACTACACTTAAGAGTGTGCGAAAACCTTTCTTTAAGCCCCCAGGAAATACGCATTTTACTTCTATGATGTACATTTTGTCACCACCGAGTTGCAGCCAAGGTAGCAAACCAGCCCTGCAGGCTTATTAATATTGGCTTGCAGAGCAAGTAAATTTAACCTCACGCGTTAACACAGAATCCCTTTCAGAGGTGCAACTCCTCTTAACACAGTGTCAAAGGAGGTGGCAAGGTGTGCCAAACCAGTGTCACAAGCCAAGCAGGGACAATGGATGAACCGGAGAGTGCAAAAAGCTGGAAGAGAACCCCACATTATTGAGGGAATCTGGAATAAAATTCACTGTTGGAGCGAGAAATACTGTGTTGCGAGTACCCTCAAAACCTGAGCCAACAACGGTTGGCTGGAGGCTTCACATGACCTTTGTACTGTAGTCTGAACAGGCAACCTTTCTTAGACCGATCCTTCTGGGATGCAGCGTTGCTCTTGACCTTCAGAAACACACTTGGCAGCATAACCAAGTAATGAGATCGACGAGGCATTCACAAAACAAACAAACAAAAAGGAATGAAGTCTTTACCTCTTTAAGGGCAAAGAACTGTTTGCATAAAACTGGCTTTGTATGTGAGATTAGAAGGGAGGTACTACTGTTGAGCAGGCACCGGTCACAGAAAATAAGAGATTTAAGATAGCACAGAGGTATCCAGCAAACAGCCGAGGCATAACTGAGACCGGGATGCTACAGTACCCCGGTGAAAATGGATGCCACGGATTCATAACTACTAGTTAAGCGATTAGGGGGTGTGGTCCAGGTTTGGGGTGAGCCACAAAGACATTATCTGAAGCAACCCGAGGGATCAGTCAGCGGCTCTGATTGTGTTTCAAACACACTAGATGAGGTCAACAGCAGGGATGTGTCATCACTAAGATAATAATAATAATACAACATGCACGAGCAGGAATTCATACACAAGAACTACCCTCAAGTGCTTGTATGGTAGTTTAAAATAAAGCCTACCGTTTACTGTTACACTTTATTTTCTGATCTGATGAGCTGCTAAAGGGTTAGCTTTCCCCTTAGCATATGACTGTTGGTAGAAATTGTTCTCTAGACAGTTGAAAGGGGTCAAATATCAGGCCACGCCAGGCAATTTCTAGTTCCCCCTTTTTCTCCCCAATTGTATCCGGTCAATTACTCCATTACCCCACTCTTCTGAGCTGTCCCGGTCACGGCTACACCCCCTCTGCTGATCCGGGGAGGGCTGCAGACTACCACATGCCTCCTCCGATACATGTGGAATCGCCAGCCGCTTCTTTTCAACTGACAGTGAAGAGTTTCACCAGGGGGACGTAGCGCGTAGGAGGACCAGGCTATCCCCCCCCCAACAGGCACCTCGACCGACCAGAGGAGGCGCTAGTGCAGCGACCAGGACGCATACCCACATCCGGCTTCCCACCCATAGACACAGCAAATTGTGTCTGTAGAAATGCCCGACCAAGCCAGAGGTAACACGGGGAATTGGAACTGGTGATCCCTGTGTTGGTAGGCAACGGAACAGACTGCCACGCTACCTGGATGCCCCAGTTTCTAGTTTTAATTACCTCGAGGACTGACTGCCATTAAATCAGAGTTTTCTTCGTATTAGTTTAGATATAGCAACCAGTCCAGTCCAAAAAACAAAAAACAAAACTCGTTCCTGACAAAATATCAAAAACATTCAATAAAATAAAAAATCACATTGGTGGTAAGTAGGAACACCTCATATTTTGTAGCTGGATATTTGATATTTTGTTTGTGTGGACAAGCAACGCTCAGAGGCGTCAAGCCTATCTAGCTTTACAACACCGACACTTGTTCCCAACGCAGCCTAGTGCACCAAACAAAATAAACTCAGATTATGTTGACAACATCAGGGCAACAAAACCGAGAGCAAGAGAATAAGAAACACAAAGAGGCAACAACTAACGTGAGGGGAAATTAACGTAAATACAAAATCGCCATTCTTCTTACAGATGACACCACCGCTCCCAGCTTATTCCTCTGACCCATACACATCTTTAGAGAATTTAACGATACACAATTCAGAAAAAAACACTGTCATCTCAGGTGGAACATTTGTTTAAGGTGTTGAACTTGCTGTTTCGGTGAATATATCATATACAGAAAACTTATCTCAAGTGTGAACATGGTTTTGATAGTGTTAATGGTGCTCATGTCAGTCTATGCGACAGCCATCTGATTGAATTATTTTCCATTGAAATTTGTTTCACACTCTCTCGATCCATTTCTGCTACAACTGTGTGCAAAATGGAACTTTTTTCTAAAGTAAATCTTTACACTGATACTGACCATGTTAGAAGATAACAGCATACTAACCATGTTTAAAGTATGCAGGCAAGCTGGCCTTATACAAGCAAGCTGGAAATGTTAGATGTATAGAAGCAAACCAACCATGTTCGAGAGATACTATAAGCAAACTGGCAGGCCACTTTTTTCCACAACTACCTGGCAAATTCACTCAAGTTTTGATCTTTCTGGCGTCCGGGTGGTGTAGCGGTCTATTTCTTTGTCTACCAACACGAGGATCCTGGTTTGAATCCCTGTGTTGCCTCCAGCTTGGTCGGGCTTCCCTACAGACACAACTGGCCGTGTCTGCGGATGGGAAGCTGTCATGTGGGTATGTGTCCTGGTCGCTGCACTCGTGCCTCCTCTGGTCAGTCGGGGCACCTGTTCGGGGGGAGGGGGAACTGGGAGGAATAGTGTGATCCTCCCGCGCGCTACGTCCCCCTGGTGAAACTCCTCACTGTCAGGTGGAAAGAAGCAGCTGGCGCCTCCACATGTATCGGAGGAGGTATGTGGTAGTCTGCAGCCCTCCCCGGATCGGCAGCGGGGGTGGAGCAGCGACCGGGACAGCTTGAAGAGTGGGGTAATTGGCCGGATACAATTGGGGAAAAAAGCGGGAAAAATCCCCCCCCCCCAAAAAAAAGAAGAAGAAAACAAAAAAAGGGATATTTCTGGAATATTCTGACCGGGACATAAAATTAGACATCACACATAAAATTAAGATAAATTAAAAACCAAAATTTCTTTTAAAAAAAAAAACATTTCAGCCTTAAATTTTGCTTAAATACAATACGAAACAGAGAGATTTTGGAGCGCGATGCCATTTAAACGGCATCTTTCCATCGGGGGAACATCCAAGTGCTTTGGCGCTAGCGCTGAGTAAACTGACGGGACTGGGCACCGACTGGGTAGAGGCGATGGGTCTCGTCACTGCGAGAAGACGGACTGCAAGGCGACGCACAGCATGATGGCCGGTGACCGCGATACAAGTGCTGCGCAGGAACGAACATAAATAAAGCTGTTGGAAGTTTGTGTGAGTGGGTGTATGATGACCACCGGAGAGCTTAGTCACGCTGCATTAATATTACTGAGAACTCATTAGCTACTACCGCCGGTTGCTCCGCCATGCCATGGATCACCTCAGTGTTGAATAATGACTGTGAGCGTGTGCATCTGAGAGGAGCAGGAGTCCTTGCTGGGAGGAAACACAAGACAAACACGGATGCAGTTACTCTTATTGCCTCTCTTCTACCTCTTCTCTACCTCCCTATCTTTTTACCCATTGATTTTTTTTTTTAACTATCCATGTAATTGCAAACCGTCGGACAGCAAACCCTCGCGCTTAGGGAATTTCCCCCGTGCAGTTAAATATTAAAGTAATCTCAAGAAGGGATAACGCCGCTGAAGCTCCTCTAAGTACAGAACCAGACTTAGTGTCGAGGAAACATGCTCTGTACATGTTCTATGTTTGCTTTCAAGGCTGACTTAAATTTTCTAATTAACACGAAGCAACACAATATATAGTTAACAAAAATGTGAATGTATGACTCTCTCAGTGCCACGTCATATTGTACCACTGATGTGGAAACAGATTGTACACCAAAGCAAACCAAGAATCAACTTGTAGTAGCAACGACTTGCAATATGTTCATATAAGAACAGGATGAAAACTGTTCTTCGACCCTTCACTTCCAGTTGAAACTTTTAAACCGCGGTGTTGTGTGCTGTTTCTCTATGCACTTTTCCAAGTCTTCGTCCATCAAGGGTTTTTCTTTTTTTTGTTGCAACGGTTCAATACAGAGCCCTTACTCATACAATATGCACAACATGCAGCTATAATTTACTCAGATAAATGGCTGAGGATCCATAACTGGGTAGGTGTGTGTGTGTGGGGGGGGGGGGACTTGGGACAAACTATTCCCAACTCCAAAAATCAATGCAAGTTATTCAGGTGTTGTGACTCCTAATCAACGACCACTGACAGATGATAATGTGAATTATGGTGCTCGCCCACTGGTGGAGCACTACTATAATCACAGCTTGTGTGTGCGCGGACATGTTTCACAGCTTCAAAGGCAAATCTAAGGCCAAAATCAACAAAAATCACTTACACCAATGGCAAGACTAGAATGATAGGTCCTTTAGTAGGGACAACGCATTGTTTCTGTGACCATCCAAATACGTATTTGAGAACGGCGTGTGTTTGAAGTAGGATGATATAGTAGGGTATATGATGTATGTATATATAGTATGGTGAAGAGTGATACAGTATGGTAAATAAAGCCCTTTGTGACGTGGGTGTGGTAAGGAGCTAAATATATGAACTTGAATTGTCTCAGTATGGATAGCGCTTTAGAACAAGTCATTTACATCCCACCGACAGCTGAGATGGTGTTTCCATACTGTTCACATAAACATAAAACTGGCCAAGAAATCTTCCGGTGTGGGAAATTCACGTTTGCAGCGGCCTCACCCAGTACCATCTATGCAGTGTCTTTGTCCACGTCTGCGTTTAAGTTGTGTCTTCGTTTGATGGCTGGGACAGCTGATGCTGGATCGGCTGGGGGAGGCTGGTCTGCTGCATCCTGTGGGCCCAGGGACCACGGCCCTGCCTGGAGCTGCAACCGAGATGGAAACACCGAGGGCGGTCTGACAGGACGCAGAAGCGGGGCAGACTAAGCTAACTGCAGACCGGCAGTTCCGACAGTAATCCTGGGTGGCATTCGTTCCCTTAGACAATGATTTTTTATTTATTTTTTTTAGTTTGGATATACGTATGTGTTAGTTTGGATATGTGTGTTCTGGAAGTTCTTCTAGTTTTTGGATATGCGTTTTTGTCTTTGTGTTCCACGGTTGTGGGCTGGGGGAGACGATATTCCGTTTCATTGGAAATGGAAATGGAAAAAATGTTGAAGGGAAAGCTTTCTATTTGGAAAAACGGGACAAAAAGGTTGAAAGCTTCTTTCATCTGAGCCAAGAGTGAACAGTAAAGTGAAAGACAGCAGAAGTGCTGCTTACTGTAAGAGGCTAGAGAAAGCTAACAACTCAATAAGTGTTGAGTCGAATTTACACTGAGGGCAAACTTATCTTATCCATCATTAAGCTGATAGTAATATTTCAGCGATGGTCATCTTATAGAGTGTGATGTGAATAAACAACAACAAATGAAGGCGAGCAAGGCATCTGCCATTTTTGAATGCCCTAAGCCCTAAACATCATTCAGGGCAATTACTGGACTGTGAGGACTGCGACTGCGAGTCAAGTCTTAGGACTTGTACCACGTAAGGACTCATCCTAAGAAGTCAGCCTGATATGTAGTACGTTTTCTATCAGGTGAGCCACCGGGGCACCCCCGAGACAAGTCTTTTCAGGGGTGGGGCATCAAACAACAGCAAAAACAACTCGGCCCGCTCGGTTCCTGTGTTTCTGAATGCAGCTATCAGAGCAGTGGGGGTATGTGTGTGAGTCATTTACTCGGTTTCAGTCAATACCCTTCAACAGTCCCCTGCTGTTTATTTACGAGTGATGTCACGCTTCACGGAAGCCGAAATATTATACACAGCACGTTTACACTTCCTGCCTCCCACTTTAGTGACAAATAAGTCAAGATTATTTAAAAAATGTTCAACTTTGATGGCTTGACTCTGGCAGAGTCTCCATACATAAGGGTGTATATGTCATCAGAGCCATTCGGAAAGGCAACCTGCGACAGCCAATCAATTTACCAGGAGACGGGGCTGGGTTGCAGCAGCTGGGTGGTAAAAAGCTGGATGTAAGTGCAACCCTGGGCTGAGCTACGTCGAACAAAACGTTGGACACTTACGTCTGTTGAACCATATAAAATACATCTGGAAGCAGCAGTGTCTAATGTAGGCAATGTGTGTTGATGATGTGTTCCAGTTGTGTGGATGTTGCTTGACAGAGTGCATTGCTAGGTTACACTATACTGCTACTGCTAAGCCACTATTTGCACCAAACACACAACTTGTTTGTTTACTGACATGGGAAATGAAATAAGATAAAGGAAAATGACTTCCGAGCCATATATCCATCCATTATCCGAAATGCTTATCCTGTTGTCTCAGTTGTGGGGATGCCGGAGCCCATCCAAGCAGTCACCAGGCAGCAGGCAGGGAGACACCCTGGACAGGCTGCCATTCCATCACACAGGGCCGACATACATACACACACACACACACACACACACACACACACACACACACACACACACACACACACACACACACACACACACACACACACACATTCGTACCTAGGGGTAATTTAGTGCGCCCGATTGACCTGACCTACATGTGTTTGGACTGTGGGAGGAAACTGGAGCACCCAGAGGAAACCCACGCAGATATGGGGGGGCATGCAAACTCCACAGAGAGGACGACCCGGGATCCCCCCCCAAGGTTGGACTACCCCAGGGCTCGAACCCAGGACCTTCTTGCTGTGAGGCAACCGCACTAACCACTGCGCCACCATGCTGCTACTTCCAAGCCAACCTGTCTAATTGGCAAGTTTTTCAGAAGTAATTTTCAAAAGTATGGCTAGCATAGAATCTTCAGCCTATTAAAAACTGTAATGCATGAGACACTGCACCGGTCCTGAATGAGACATGCACTAACTGAGGTTTGAATGCATCAATTAATTCAAACAGCCCAACCCTACTGAAATGAAAGTGTTCAATTAACTCCCGATCCCCATATATAAACGGAGGATTTGTCTGGTCCCTTGATATCCTCTGCTGTCTGAAGGTGTACTGGTTATGTAATCTCTGAACAAGGTGCACCATGGTCGAGAAATTATATTCTGTTTTATAAAGAGTGTTACCTCAGGGGACTGGTGTGAGAGTTTCACTTTATGTCTAACCATCACTAGGCATTATGACTTACACCCAGTTGTAGTGCTATGCCCATGTGGTTGAAGAGGTGTACTTCTTTTTTGGCGTCCTGACTGACCAGAGGAGGCGCTAGTGCAGTGACCAGGACACATACCCACATTCGGCTTCCCACTAGCAGATACGGCCAATTGTGTCTATGGGGACGCCCACCCAAGCCAGAGCTAACACGGGGATTTGAACCGGCGATACCCGCGTTGGTAGGCAAAAGAATAGACCGTCATGCTACCCGGACGCCAAAGAGGTATAGTTCTAAACTTGCATCATCTATGTTGAACCTAACCCTATGACAAGACAGAAGTGGTCTGAAGGGGTCTGAGGGGCAACTATTTGTATTTGTATCTGTGTTTGTTGAGACAGCAAGATTATCTGTATTTATAAAAAACCAGAAGAGCGCACGACTTTAAATAGAAATGACTGTGACTTATGCAAACTTACAAACTCAGCAGACATTCCTGTTTTTTATTTGTTTGATTTTGAACCATCGACACTGCTGTGAGAATATAAAGACATTACAGTCATTTTTCTACAACTACTTGTTATAAAAAGGAAGTCTGACAACAGACGTGGGTTATAGCTTTAATAAAGTGAGGGTTTATAGCTTTTATAAACCCATCAATGAACATCCCAGCAGACCCAATAAACTACTGAATCCCCTGAATGCAAACTAGGTCAAAACCTAGTATACGGCTGGACTGTGTATGGTCAGTGTTCAAAACTGTGCAAGTTGTGTCAGTTGCAAGAACATTAATTTCTACACATATCTTGGTATATTTGATTTTAATTAGAACTTAATTCAATTGTAATTACAATTATTCTAATTATCTGTTAACGCCCTCTCCTCTTTCATCTGTTTCTATCTGTGGATGTCTCTCATTTTCTAAGACTCACTCTGTATTGGCAGGTGAATTCACAAAGAATGGATTGCAGCGGCCGATAGCACCATGAAATGCCCATCACTTGCAACCGCTATCTGCCCACCCTCAAGGTCCGATTCACAAAAGATATTGTGCGAATGATAATACAGTGCAAACACGGCCATACATTTCTGTAGCTGGGTACAATTCGCCCTTGTTTTGTGTCTGTCTGACTGCAATTATCCATGTGGAGAAGTATAAATGTGGCTTTGTGCCAAGAACACGGAAATAAATGAATCGAAGGAAATGCAGATGGGGCGGCACTGTGGCACAGTGGTTAGCTCGGTCACCTCACAGCAAGAAGGTCCTGGGTTCGAGCCCTGGGGTAGTCCAACCTTGGGGGTCGTCCCAGGTTGTCCTCTGTGTGGAGTTTGCATGTTCTCCCCGTGTCTGCGTGGGTTTCTTCGGGGTGCGCCGGTTTCCTCCCACAGTCCAAAGAACATCCGTACTAAATTGTCCCTAGATGTGAATGTGTGTGTGTGTGTGTGTGTGTGTGTGTCTACCCTGTGATGGACTGGCGGCCTGTCCAGGGTGTCTCCCTGACTGCCACCCAGTGACTGCTGGGATAGGCTCCAGCATCCCTGCGACCCCGGTTGGGATAAGCAGCTTGGATAATGGATGGATGGATGGATGCAGATGGCAAGGAGAAAAGAAATACATAGATGTACAAAAAAAACAACCATGTTGACAAATGGATGGGTACATGACCAGACATCCAGCCAGTGAAGTGTTATGATATACTGCTTGATTAAGACTCATGTATGAGCCTATCTAGGGATGTCTGTCCAGATAAGTCCATAGAGGCCTCTCTGCAATGTGCACTCTCTGTTCCGATGTAATTTAAGGGGCCTCAAATGTTACGGAACATTTAATAGCTTCCACAGGGATGACTTCTACCATACCCTGTAACCACTATGAGAGCTCGGGAGGTTCCCCCTCCCCCCTTTTACTCCCCAGTTGTACTCGGCCAATTACCCCACCCTTCCGAGCCGTCCCGATCTCTGCTCCACTCCCTCTGCCGATCCGGGGAAGGCTGCAGACTACCACATGCCTGCTCCCATACATTAAATGCAGAGTGTAATTTCCCCACAGGGATCAGCAAAGTATATCAAAATCATATGGAGTTACCAGCTGTTTCTTTTCACCTGACAGTGAGGAGTTTCGCCAACGGAACATAGCGAGTGGAAGGATCACACTATTCTCCCCAGTTCCCCCTCCCCCCCGAACAGGTGCCCCGATCGACCAGAGGAGGCAGTAGCACAGTGACCAGGACACATACCCACATCCGGCTTCCCACCCACAGGCAGCCAATTGTGTTGGTAGGGATGCCCGACCAAGCCGGAGGTAACACGGGGATTCGAACCAGCAATCCATGTGTTGGTAAGCAACGGAATAGACCTCTACGCTACCCGGACGCTGAGCTTGGGAGGTTTGTCAGAGACCCACTGAAGTAAGATGCACGGTCTAGCACCAAACCTAAGAACATCAACCAGTTTTAACATATGGGGTCTAAGAGCCAGAGCAGAATGTAATCCAAGAATACAGCAGAGGTTTAAGGTCTAGATTTTTTTTGGGGGGGGGGGTTATCCTCCTTTTCCTCCCCCTATATATATATAAAAATCCAGTGAGTCAAGTAAATTCTTTATTTGCCTCATTGGGCGGCAGGCGAGGAGACAACCTGGACAGGCCACCAGACTCACACACACACACATTCACACCTAGGGACGATTTAACACGGTCTTTTTAGTTTTTTTTTTTTTTTTTTTTACAAAATACAAACATTCGAAGGAATAATGGAAACGTGTAAAAATGAAAAGGAAAGAGAGATAATATCCTGACAAAACACGCCAGTGGCACAGTAAACAGGCACACATTTTCTGCACTGCTACACTGCGTCGCTGCACCGAGTGATAACAGTTTGCTGAACAGTTTGTTGAACAGTTAATTTGGCAAGCCAGCCTTTTTCAAAAGAGATGACTCACCACAAAATAATGGGCTGCAGTGTGATACACGCAACCGCCTCAGTCCCAAATGTGAAGTCCAGAGATTTCCACCTGACTGACCTGGTAAACGGACCCTGGGTGAAGAAACAGGGAAACCAGTGCAGAGTTATCCATTAGAGATAATATCCGACTCCGGTGGCTGGGCTGGGGTAATCCTATCCTTGTAAAGTTTTTCAGCAGCCTCTGGTGCATAGAATAGGTGCCTCTTGTCATTGAACGTGATCTGCAGCCGAGCGGGGAATAGGCCGCATATGACATCAGCAGCCCGAAGTTTCTGCTTGACACTGGTGAATGCTGCCCTCTGTTTGGCGACGTCCACCGTAAAGTCCAGGAAGATGCACATCGGTTGGCTGCGGAAGCTCAGAGGGGCCTTTTCCCTCGCAAGCCAGAGGATTCGCTGTTCAGCCTGAAAGTGATGGACCTTAATCATCACTGCATGTTGGACTGTAGAGTACCAATGGAAGAGCGAGTCTCATTCCAAAAGGATTCGATGAGCCTGACCACGGAGGAGAGTGAAGGTTCCTAGTCTTCATCAACGGGCATCGCCAATTTGAGGCCATGGATTCGTCTCATTGGTGTTCCGTGCTGGGCAGCTTCTATCTGCGCATTCCTGACGCGAATCATCCTGCCCTGTCATTTCCAAGTCCTTCCTGATAAAACCTGGGATAACTGAGGGAATGAATAAGTAGTTTGCTATTTCAACAAAATATTTCAGGAGCTGGTCGGGATGCATCTACTCCCTATCCATGCTCCACAGTGCCCCCAGTATAGCAAGAATTGTTTGACCTGGCAACCAGCACCTGCAAATGATTTTGGTCTCGGTTAAATCAAAAAGCGATAACTCTCCTTCGAAATATCCGCTCATGAGCACGCCCGGCATGACGATCCCTTCGCCTGGCGACAATCACTGCCGCAATGGTAACTGGACTGTCTGGGAGTGATACCCCTCCCTTATGAGTGCACTTCAGTTACCACCAACTCTCTGAAGATGCTAATTATTTTCTCTCTTACTGCATGGCACTGGTGTTTTGCAGTGAGTCTCATTTGCATAGAAAGGGGCCAATGTTGCGCCAAATGTATTCTATATTAGGGGTGGCACGGTGGCGCAGTGGTTAGCGCGGTCGCCTCACAGCAAGAAGATCCTGGGTTTGAACCCCGGGGTAGTCCAATCTTGGGAGTCGTCCCGGGTCGTCCTCTGTATGGAGTTTGCATGTTCCCCCCGTGTCTGAGTGCGTTTCCTCCAGGTGCTCCGGTTTCCTCCCACAGTCCAAAGACATGCAGGTCAGGTGAATCGGCCGTATTAAACTGTCCCTAGGTGTGAATGTGTGTGGGCCCTGTGATGGACTGTCAGCCTGTCCAGGGTGTCTCCCCGCCTGCTGCCCAATGACTGCTGTGATAGGCTCCAGCATCCCCACGACCCTGAGAGCAGGATAAGTGGTTTGGATAATGGATGGATGGATATTATCTGACTTAAATACGTGCAGATAGCACCGAAGCACTGAGATGCTATTTGCTTGGCAGCGCAGTTAGGGGTGCATTTCACCCTTTGCGGGTGCTTTGCAAATGACACGATTTCTTTTTGTCTTATTTGTGCAGGTTTAGTGGCTGCAAAAGCCATGCGACCCTATTGTGGATTCACCAGTGAATGTTTTGTCAGAGTGATTGTTACTTGGGGGGCTTTAATAGCGCGCTCTCCGTGTAACGTCAGTGACGTTGTTGGTCACCTGATCCAGCGGCCCAATCGTGTCCAACATGATCAATCAGTCAGTCAGTCCGTCAGTCAGACAGTCAGTCAGCGATATTCGTGTTTGTAGGCCTGGCCCGCTGGTCCGGTCCAGCCAAAAATTCAGTCCAACTCGATTCAAGTGGCACCATAGGAAACAACCATAACCTATCCAAATAAAATTTATATATTTAAAATGAACACTTGAATTCACTGTGAGCGATAACTGTAGCGTTAGCTTTGGCAGAACTGTACTGAGCCAGGATCACGGATTTGTCTCCCATTAACTGCACTGAAGTCCAGATGACAAACAGGAGCTGCTTGTGCAGAGTGAAGAACAGAATGGATGACTGTGAAAGTGAAACCTGCCCATATTCTGCATGAGGGGTGAGTTATAATGTGGAGATGCACTTAAAGCTCCACATTATAGCCCTTTTATGGTGAAATATTAACTTCTAATTGTTATTAATGTTGTAATCATGCTGATACGTTCAGCTTGAGACCCTTTGCCAACCACTGCCTATTCTAATCTCCGGTGTACTGGTAAATACACTGGTGGGAACTGTTAGTGTTGCACGGGAAGTGATGCGTTCTACGAAAAATTCTATTACCTTTAGTAAACGTCAGAGGCCTGGTGAGCACTAATGCAAATTTGTCTGGTAGTTTAAAATGTCACGTCATTTGTTAATGTAGTTTATATATAACACAAACTATTTACACGTTCATTTGTCTGATGCTGTTCGAAGTGTGACTGCCGTGTAAGACTGCAGTTACAAATTCTGATCAGGGTGCCGCCATTGTGGCAGGTTATCACATGGGCATGCAGGAGTTATGGTCCACAGTCCATCAATAGCGAAGGCATTAAAAAATTTTATTTTATTATATTCTGCTAATTTAGATAATAACATTTAAAACAACTCAGAAATTCAAAACTCTAGAAACTGCAGCTCCACTAAAACCCCATCATTACTATATCGTCCAGTGTGATCTCTCGATCCAGACCTGCTGCCATGAGTGCGTTGCCAAGAGTGCACTAAGTGGCAAAAAAAAAAAGAAATCGGTGAAGGCCAGCCATTAAGTGTACAGTGGCCATTTTTCACAATCTGTTAAGTGCAGTCTGTGACTGCACTTAACAGATTGTGAAAAATGGCTGATTGACAGTGGAAAATTCAAACTGTCGGTGGCTCTTTTCCGAGTTACTCTCAAAGAGGCAACAATCCAGCACAAAGCATAACAAAAGACAAAAAAGGTTTCTCCCTTTTTTCTTTTTTTTTCTATTTAAAGATTTTCACTCCCCCTCACTCAGGGCTTCAACGCCTAAACACTTCACATCCACAACAGCAAGAGATCCCTGGTTAAGAATTTAGCAACAAAAATAAGAGATTTCCCTGAGGGTGTCTGGGTGGTGTGGCGGTCTATTCCATTACCTACCAACACTGGGATCGGTGGTTGGGAAGCCAGATGTGGATGTGTGTCCTGGTCGCTGCACTAGCGCCTCCTCTGGTCGGTCGGGGCACCTGTTCAGGAGGGGGGGACTGGGGGGAATAGTGTGATCCTCCCACACGCTATGTTGCCCTAGCGAAACTCCTCACTGTCAGGTGAAAAGAAGTGGCTGCCGACTCCACATGTATCGGAGGAGGCATGTGGTCGTCTGCAGCCCTCCCCGGATCGGAAGAGGGGGTGGCGCAGCGACCGGGACGGCTCGGAAGAATGGAGTAATTAGGCCGCATAAAATTGGGGAGAAAAAGAGATTTCACTGCAACAGTAACTGATGGCATTTTGAAAGATTATTAAATCAAAGTAGTTTTGATTCAAAGAGAGCGAGGTCGTCACATAATGGCCGAGGGTCCACATGGCAAAAGACAAGGCACCCAAGTTGATCAAACATGAGCAAACACGAGCAGATGGATTAAGTGAGAACAACACCAATTATGCTTAAGGTGCTTATGTGACTATGTAGTGTGCCAAACAATGAACAAAGGCAGCAATATTACGCATGTTGCCAGAGACTGGACAATGACTGATCTGTGCTACACCGCTATCCAAGGAGCAAACCACCCTCTGTGAGGTTGCCCATTCCAAACCATTCCAGCGCCATTAATCACAGACAAGGGCCACAGACTGAATATCTCCAAGTCTGCTGTCAGTGTTGTGGAAAGGTGGATCATCGGAGGTCTACAGAGGAGTTGAGTAGCCGCATTGGCTCTACAGACTGCAGTGTTTTTGGCAGATGGGACCAGCGAGGGGAAGAACATTAAGACACTATGATGATGTGCATCAGGTTCTTTGTGGCGTTTTGTGTGTGTGTGTGTGTGTGTGTGTGTGTGTGTGTGTGTGTGTGTGTGTGCATCCATATGAACCCCCCAGCAACATGTCTGAAGCTGCTGTAAAATTCAAAAAAGCTGTCCCTTCAAGCTGGATAAATATGGAGAGCCATTTCATCCAAAACCCCACCCAAACTGCACACCACCTATCCAGTTACCAGACACCCAGCACCCAAACCACCCATCTGGGTAGCGCGCACTGTCGACTGGATGGCGCGCGATGGCGCTCTGCGCTGTCGACTGGGTCACGACCAGGTCACGCCGACTGGGTCATGCGCGATGTCCACTGAGTGGCAGCGCAGGATGACTGGATCGGTGGTGTCTGGTAACTGGATAGGTGGTGTGCAGTTTGGGTGGTGGGTGTCTGGTACCTGGATAGGTGGTGTGCAGTTTGGGTGGTGGGTGTCTGGTACCTGGGTAGGTGGTGTGCAGTTTGGGTGGTGGGTGTCTGGTAACCGGACAGATGGTGTGCAGTTTGGGTGGGGTTTTGAATGAAATGGCTCTCCGTAGATAAAAAAAGCCCAGGGAGGTTGTCAGTTATGAGCTGGCTTGGTCAGTCAGAGAAATAGATTGGACTGCAGCCACAGCTCTTTTCCCATTATGGGCCTTGGAGGGGGCAGTCGAACAGATAGAGCCACACACCAAACAACTCCTGTACAGGATTTTATTATCTACTGTGACGTTTCCAGCACAAGGCTGTTTCTCATAGGATACCAATCTAGCTGTTCAACTCCGTTGGATTTTTTTTTAAAAATTCAGCACCCATCCTCTTGGGACTGGGACGTGTGTATCTTCTTTTTTATCATTTCTCTTCGGATAGGGCAAACAGTAGCACACGGCTAGCACACGTGTACACACACACACACCCATACACCCACACACACTCACATGGACCATGGTCTTACCTGCTCCAGGAGGTCCTCCACTTTCCTCTGCCAGCTCTCCCTGGCATTGCCCAGTTCCTGTTCCTTGCTTTGTGCCAGCTGGGCCAATGCTGCTGCCTTCTCCTCCTCATGCTCCTCTCTCAGCTCCTCACGCAGTTTCTTACACTCCTGCCTGCAGGTAGACACACACACACACACACACACACAATGATTTTGCACACACTGTATAAAGATAATTAATATTGCTCCTTTGCCTACTTGGTAGTCCAAGATCCTTTTCTAGATTTTACAATTAACTCCTCGTCTTTCTACTTAGCAGTGCATTATGTTTCTTGTGTCTTTCGGTTGAGCATTTCACAGAATCTTCAGCTGGGATGACTGCGACTCACAGGGACCCTTAAAGGCGTCAGAGTGTTTATAAGATGTCGTGCCGTCGGTGCCATTATCTAGACTCTTACCTCCCGAACGCCAAACGTTTTGTTTAAATTGTCAGCAGAATCTGAAAAATGCTGCTGCAGGTGTACGAGTGCAGGTGCATAATGCGCCGTCTCCTCACGCCCGCTGTTGTGTCCTGCAGGAATACCTGCTAACATCAACACCACTTAGCACTTCGTGGGTCCCTGCATCTTTTATAGGACACAGCACTTTGGTCAGCGTTGGTCGTTTTTTAAATGTGCTTTATGACTAAACTGACGACACGAGCTTTTGTCTTTATGGGGTTATTAAACTCTAGTGACTCTAGCGATTTAAAAAACACAATTCTAGGTTTACTTTGGTAGAGCTTTTGTTACCATCACAGGCTTTTTTTGTGGTTCTGTTACCAGAAAGACTGCATGAGGTATGCACAGAGTGCGTGTTCTGCATTGTGTGTGCACTTTGCTGAACAGGCCTCTGGACCACGGCCGAGTCAGAGAGGAGAGCCGAGGGGACGTTTGAAGTGAAAAGCAACACAAGCGGGCGTCCGGGTAGCGTGGGCGGTCTGTTCCGTTGCCTACCAACACGGGCATTGCCGGTTCGAGTCCCCATGTTACCTCCGGCTTGGTCGGGCATCCCTACAAACACAGTTGGCTGTGTCTGCAGGTGGGAAGCCGGATGTGGGTGTGTCCTAGTCGCTGCACTAGTGCCTCCTCTGGTCGGTTGGGGCGCTTGTTCGGGGGGGAGGGGGAACTGTGGCCTTCATCAGAGCGCCAGACCTTACAGAAATGTGGGATGTTGTGTGCACAGTTACAATTAAAACTGTGCCTGTCTCTTAAAGGTGTGTTTCCAAGAATTGCGTCTTTCTTTTCCGTTTTATTTTGGCCGCATTCCTGAAGCATCTGAAAACAAAAATAGAAAAAATACCTCTCCTCTAATTAATTTTTACACACGTCCCTGTCTGTACTCTGTCGTGTCAGTTTCCTCTCTTTTCTTTAATTTTCCTCATATTTTTCCTTTTCTCCACTTTCCCCTCACTTCTTCAAAATATTCTGATTCTGATTTTCCTCTTACTTGACCCTCGCTCATCGCGGACATTGATGCTGCTGCTTGTGCTGCCCCCCCCTTTTCTCTCCCTAATTGTACTTGGCCAATCACCCCGCTCTCTGAGACACCCGGTCGCTGCTCCACCCTCTCTGCCGATCCAGGGAGGGCTGCAGACTACCACAAGCCTCCTCCGATACATGTGGAGTCACCAGCAGCTTCTTTTCACCTGACAGTGAGGAGCTTCACTGGGGGGGTGTAGCGCGTGGGAGGATCACGTTATTACCCCCATCCCCCCCCCCCCAAACAGGCACCCTGACCGACCAGAGGAGGCGTTAGAGCAGCAACCAGGATATATACTCACATCTGGCTTCCCACCCACAGACACAACCAACTGTGTCTGTACGACTCCTGACCAAGCCGGAGGTAACATGGGGATTCGAACCGGCGATCGTGTTGGTATGCAACAGAATAACGGAATAGACTGCTACGCTACCCTGACGCCTTGGATGGAAAGTTAACTGGCTATGCAGATCACAAGGAGTAACTGTACTGATTTTACTAGGCGGGACTGACACACGCACACACCTCCAAATCACTGGTCACAGTTAGAAGTCCTGCCAACACAACCGGGGGGTGGGGGGGGGGCACCAACCAGCTGCAGTTCGCACACATACACTAGTGGTAGGGTGTTCATTTTATACCAAAATTCAAATAATTTGAATGATGTAATTTGAATGATGCCCCCCTCCCCCATACACACACACACACACTTCTGATGCTGGTGGAAGAGATGTCGGGGGCTTCTGAGATCATTCTGATGCACAGAAAACCCCTAAACTAAAGCTTATCAAACTCCTAAACTAAAGATTATCAAACCCCTAAACTAAAGCTTATCAAACCCCCAAACTAAAGCTTATCAAACTTCTAAACTAAAGCTTATCAAACTCCTAAACTAAAGCTTATCAAACTCCTAAAGTTTATCAAACTCCTAAACTAAAGCTTATCAAACTCCTAAACTAAAGCTTATTAAACCCCTAAACTAAAGCTTATCAAACCCCCAAACTAAAGCTTATCAAACCCCCAAACTAAAGATTGTCAAACTCCTAAACTAATGCTTATCAAACCCCCAAACTAAAGCTTATCAAACTCCTAAACTAAAGCTTATCAAACCCCCAAAATAAAGCTTATCAAACCCCCCAAACTAAAGCTTATCAAATTCCTAAACTAAAGCTTATCAAACCCCCAAACTAAAGCTTATCAAATTCCTAAACTAAAGCTTATCAAACTCCTAAACTAAAGCTTATCAAACCCCCAAACTAAAGCTTATCAAACCCCCAAACTAAAGCTTATCAAACCCCCAAACTAAAGCTTATCAAACTCCTAAACTAAAGCTTATCAAACCCCCAAACTAAGGCTTATCAAACCCCCAAACTAAAGCTTATTGGGCGTGTTACTTTTGCTTTTAAGTATAAAAGCAATAGTTGGGTTACCATTCATGAAAAGCAAATTGAAGAGTGAGGGAAGTAATGGACGACGACTTGGGGAAGAACCTGCAGTACGTACTGCGTTACTGAGTGCACCATACCGGCTTAATGGGTGCAGTAAATGATGTTCTTACTCTATTATGATCTCCACCCGCTGTCTACTACATGCCAGCCACCCTCTAACGTGGCTGCTAACAGTTTACTGCATGATGAAGGTCTGTGTGTGTGTGTCTATGGGTGTGTTAGAGAGAGAGAGAGAGAGAGAGAGAGAGAGAGAGAGAGAGAGAGAGAGAGAGGAGAGAGAGAGAGAGAGGGAGAGAGGGAATGAGAGAGAGAGAGAGAGAGAGAGAGAGAGAGAGAGAGAGAGAGAGAGAGAGAGAGAGAGAGAGAGAGAGAGAGAGAGAGAGAGAGAGAGAGAGAGAGAGGGAGAGAGGGAATGAGAGAGAGAGAGAGAGAGAGAGAGAGAGAGAGAGAGAGAGAGAGAGAGAGAGAGAGAGAGAGAGAGAGAGAGAGGGAGAGAGAGAGAGAGAGAGAGAGAGAGGGAGAGAGGGAATGAGAGAGAGAGAGAGGGAGAGATGTGTAAGCTCTTTGTAACGGTAGTGTGGGAGGTGAACTGGTAGCTGTAAAGTAACCGGGAATAAAGGACTTTAGTCACTCTGAGTCAGAAAGCACCAGGCAGAAGGCTTGCAAGCACATGAGCGTTCACGCAGAGAAACAAACGCAGTGTCCCCCCCCCCACACACACACACACATAGAGACAGACAATGGTACACAGACAAGGAAACACACACAGATGCACAAAACACTGTGACACCAGACCGCCCCATTAATCCAGCAGCTTGTCTGCCAATGACCCTCATTTAGATCAAGTGAAAACATACGTAACAAATCTTGGGATAGATAAATTTATAGATAGATAGATAGACACACACACACACACACACACACACACACACACACAACATGTGCCACAAGGAAAAGCACACACAATCACACACCGTCTTCAAAGGGCCTCGATCTCTCTAATAAGCCTGTAAACCTCTGCAGCAGCGGGTGGGCTGAATGACTGATGAGTGGGAGACAGGGACAGAGGTAGAGAGATGAAAAGAATGGCAGAGCAAGGAAAGGAGAGAGAAGGAGAAGGAGAGAGAGAGAGCGAGAGAGAGAGAGAGAGAGAGAGAGTGGGTGAGGAATTAGGAAGGTTTGTAGATAAAACATGGGCTTTCTGTGATGGGCTGAGGAGCATTTCCCTTATATTTTACATCATATATCATTGGGGCGACAGTGGCTCAGGAGGTGGAGCAGGTCGTCTGGTAATTGGAGGGTCGCCGGTTCGATCCTCGGCTCCTCTTCCTTGCAAAAATGTCGAGGTGTCCTTGAGCAAGACACCTAACCCCTGTAACTGTTCCTGATTAGCTGGTCATTACCTTGCATGGCTGATACCGCCGTCAGTGTGTGTGTGTGTCAGGGTGAATGTGAGGCATTAATTGATGGTAAAGTGCTTGTACTGGCTGTTGCAGCTAGAAAAGCACTATATGCAACCCATTTACCACTATAAAGCAAACAGACCTTGACTTGATATGATGCAGTTCAGCATGGATTCGGTGTAATTTAGTCACTGTAAATCAAGTTTTGGTTTTACAGGCTTTGGAAAAAAAACAGTCCTACTTGTAATCATCTTCAAGCCAAGTCACTTAATCTCAATAGACTCGAGCCCAAAACATAATGTTGTCTGCAAAATTACTGAAATGCTAAAAAATCTGATAAAAGAACCAGATCTGGGCAGGCATCTGGTCCTGCGGATAGTCTAACTACCCGGCACTCACGGCGGTATGGAGAGGTACGCCACAAGGCCGGATTACAGAGGTCAGCAGGCGACTCTGATTTAGATTTGTTTTGGTCTTTGTGTTTTGAGGTTTAATGTGTAAATTTAAACCTCAACATTTGGTACCTATGGTAACGGAAATTTGCGACCACGGATGAGAGAAGTCAGTCAGCGCTTCAGCAGCGGTAACACAAAAACAACATCTGCCAACAGCAAAAACAGGATATAATAAGCAGCTGTCATAAAGCAAAGATGGTTTTCGAACACATGAGATTGAATGATTTTTTTCTCCCCAATTGTATCCGGCCAATTACCCCACTCTTCCGAGCCGTCCCGGTCGCTGCTCCACCCCCTCTGCCGACCCAGGGAGGGCTGCAGACTACCACACGCCCCCTCCAATACATGTGGAGTCGCCAGCTGCTTCTTTTCACCTGACAGTGAGGAGTTTCGCTGGGGGGGGGGGGTGTAAGGTAGCGCGTAGGAGGCTCACACTATTCCCCCCTGTTCCCCCCCGAACAGATGCCCCGACCGACCAAAGAGGCGCTACTGCAGCATCCAGGACACATAACCCCATCTGGCTTCCCACCCACAGACAAGGCCAGAGATTTAACAGTTCTACAGGAAGGCAACACAGCTGTTATTATGTATGATAGCCAGGTGAAGTTATAGCCAGGTGAAGTTAGCCTACTAGTCACGCTACTCACTCAATTATAGTTGCATTAGAAAGACCTACAACTCAATTTCCAATATATTACCCTCTGTCACTGCGATACCCCTCTGGTAATTTAAAATTTAATTTTTCTCTAATGGAGTTGATAAGGAACAAAAATTAAGGAAAAAAAACAAGTTTACTTGCACCCTGCTCGTTTGAGTTGATCCACCGTGCATGAATGTTTGTTGACCGACATAATCACAACTGCAACCGCAGCGTAAGACTGAGTCCCACCACGGTACTGCTACAGTGGCAAGTTATCACGTGAACTTTTAAGCTCAATACGCTGTGCAAAATGTCACTTCTTCACATTAGGGATACAGAGATGCGTACAAAACCATATTTTGCTTGTTATCACAATATTGTAATGTAAAGACTTTACTAAACACTATGTGACGCTTCATGGCAAACTAGTCTGTTATTTCATTTATTGAACAAAAAACACAGTGAGATTTCAAAGTCGTAACCAGTGATAACTGGCCTGCACCGCATTGTGTGTAGAGTGCTATCTGCTTTTTTCTCTGTTTAGACTTTATGTGATAAGTTCAAAGAAAATGCAAGGTCTGCTGCCACTGTGCTTAAATACAGAACTGCATGGTTAATATTCAGCAAAATTATCGTTCGAATGTTCGATACTGTCTGAGCAAAATGCAAAATATGTCCAACCTTTGGACAGGATGCAGACACACTGAAAAGTCAGTGACCCTGATATTTGCTGACATCAATTCTGAGAGGCTGAGAGTTGCCTCATTAGTCTGTCCATCTTTCCCACTTTCAGCATGTCATGAACAAAAAAACCCTACATGAGCAGCCATATCTGCTAACCTACATATGAGCATGCCTACATAGCTACACTCCTTTGAGCATATACACTCACTGGCCACTTTATTAGGTACACCTTGCTAGTACCGGGTTGGACCCCCTTTTGCCTTCAGAACTGCCTTAATCCTTCGTGGCATAGATTCAACAAGGTACTGGAAACATTCCTCAGAGAGTTTGGTCCATATTGACATGATAGCATCACGCAGTTGCTGCAGATTTGTCGGCTGCACATCCATGATGCGAATCTCCCGGTCCACCACATCCCAAAGGTGCTCTATTGAATTGAGATCTGGTGACTGTGGAGGCCATTTGAGTACAGTGAACTCATTGTCATGTTCAAGAAACCAGTCTGAGATGATTCCAGCTTTATGACATGGTGCGTTATCCTGCTGGAAGTAGCCATCAGAAGATGGGAACACTGTGGTCATAAAGAAATGGACATGGTCAGCAACAATACTCAGGTAGGCTGTGGCATTGACACGATGCTCAATTGGTACTAAGGGGCCCAAAGTGTGCCAAGAAAATATCCCCCACACCATTACACCACCACCACCAGCCTGAACCGTTGATACAAGGCAGGATGGATCCATGCTTTCATGTTGTTGACGCCAAATTCTGACCCTACCATCCGAATGTCACAGCAGAAATCGAGACTCATCAGACCAGGCAACGTTTTTCCAATCTTCTATTGTCCAATTTTGGTGAGCCTGTGCGAATTGTAGCCTCAGTTTCCTGTTCTTAGCTGACAGGAGTGGCACCCGGTGTGGTCTTCTGCTGCTGTAGCCCATCTGCCTCAAGGTTTGACGTGTTGTGCGTTCAGAGATGCTCTTCTGCATACCTCGGTTGTAATGAGTGGTTATTTGAGTTACTGTTGCCTTTCTATCAGCTCGAACCAGTCTGGCCATTCTCCTCTGACCTCTGGCATCAACAAGGCATTTTCGCCCACAGAACTGCCGCTCACTGGATATTTTCTCTTTTTCGGACCATTCTCTGTAAACCCTAGAGATGGTTGTGCGTGAAAATCCCAGTAGATCAGCAGTTTCTGAAATACTCAGACCAGCCCGTCTGGCACCAACAACCATGCCACGTTCAAAGTCACTTAAATCACCTTTCTTCCCCATTCTGATGCTCGGTTTGAACTGCAGCAGATCGTCTTGACCATGTCTACATGCCTAAATGCATTGAGTTGCTGCCATGTGATTGGCTGATTAGAAATTTGCGTTAACGAGCAGTTGGACAGGTGTGCCTAATAAAGTGGCCGGTGAGTGTATGTGACATATGGCCCATATTGCGATGTGTGGAGGTGTGGGAAGATGGCGGCGCGAACTCACGTTTGCGGTGGCCTCACCCAGTAGCGACTATGCAGAGTCCCTGTCCACATCTAAGTTTGTGTCATTGTGTGGAGTGCATGGGAGGTGTGTCTGGCTGGGAGAGCTGGCGTTGGATCGGCTGAGGGAGCCTGGTCTGCTGCGTCCTGTGGGCCCAAGGACCACGGCTCTGCCTGGAGCCGTGCCCGAAGAGGAAACACCGAGGGCGGTCTGACTGGATGCGAAAGTGGGGCAGGCTAAGCTAAATGCTAGCCCATGCAGACCGGCGGTTCTGACAGTCATCCTGGCTGGCGTTCGTTCTCTGGACAGAGGAATTTGTTGGACTGTGCTGCACTGAGTGGACTATGTTGTGAACTGTTTGTGTGTTTTTGCTTTGTTCTCTCTGTTTTTGCATGCTTTTGGTGGTGTCGTTTTAGGGAAATTTTGGATGTGTGTATTGTCTTTGTGTTACACTGCTGGGGGCTGGGAGAAACGAAATTTCATTTCTTTGTTTATGCAAGTACATGTAAAAAATGACAATAAATTGTTCCTGATTCCTGATATCCATCTCTCTGTGCAAATACGAAATGAGGATCACTGGGGACTTCTTGCTTTTTAACCCCCTCAAACTAAATCAAACGAAGAACAAAGCCACTTTGTTTTGCTACGTGCTTAATACCCAATCCCCACAGGAAGTCCCCAATGACGAGGGGGAAGAAATTGGTTGAGATCAAGTCAAAGAGTCGAGGAGGTCAAAGAGTCAAAGCTGACGTTGGTTTAGTATAATAATAATACAAGGGAGCACAGCAAAGATGCCATTATTTCTGCCTCTCTCTCCTGACCTGACAGCTTACAGGGGGTTGACACAACCTCTACAAGGTCTGCCAACAGACTGCTGCCAGGATTTGTGTTTTATGGCCAGGTGCCCAGTGATCTACAGAGATGGAGGGGGACGTTTTTGATGGAAAAAGCACCAAGCATCGTCCTTCCTAAACTCGCGCCAGAAAGCTGTTATCCCCGGTCCCTGCGTGTCTTAAGGAGACAGGGGAGCTTAGACTGACCCCATTCCCCTTTGCTAGCAGTTAGTGCTTGGTGGTGGACCACCTCCAGCCTAAACACCACAACATCCCTGGGACAACCCAACCCCACGCAAGCCAAAGCACCACTCATCTATCATTTGCAAGAGGTTCTGCAAGAATACCATCTGTGTGCTCAAGTCTGGGTCTCCTGCCCTTGCTGGGTTCAGTCCATCTCACCAACTCCTCCCCTAATAATAACAAAAAAGGGGGAAATGAGTTGGAGGAAACACTTAAGCAGAGACTGTTCACCCAGTTTACAGTTTGAGCAAATTAAATACAGAGTAGGTGCAGCAGTACCTCAGGAGGTAGAGCGCGTCAAATGGTAACTGGAGGGTTGCCGGTTCGATCCTCGGCTCCTCCTGGAAAAAATGTCGAGGCGTCCTTGAGCAAGACAACCCCTAACTGTTCCCGATGAGCTGGTTCTTACCTCGCATGGCTGATGCCGCCGTCGGTGTGAGAGTGTGCGCGTACATGGGTGAATAAGAGACACTGTTTGTAAAGCGCGCTGAGCGGCTGTTGCAGTGAGAAATGTGTTATATAAAACACAGTCCATTTACCATCTAGTACTCAGCACCATCTGCCATTTTGACAGATGTATTATAGTTGCCATGGTTGAATTGAAATCTATTCCCATGGCAATAACTTTCAAAGTGGTACGACACTATAGAATCAAGCTCTTTCATAATTTGATTGGCAATATCAAGCAGCAGTATTTTTAATGTTTGGTTGTTGGTTTGATTGAGGAAAAGTTTTTTTTTATTTTTTATTTTTTATCAATGTGGCTTGTTCAAAAAATTTTTTCTCCTGAACTGGCCATGTCTGAGTAGTGAGTACCACTTATCTAACAGCTGAATCTGCAGAGGGAATGGAAATATTGTGTTATACCTAACTAACAGCCTGTTTCAGGCTGAGTGAGCACAGCCCGTACAGCTGTGACTGGGTGCTTTTTGACCATAAAAACATTCAAATGTTTGTAAATAGGCCACGAAAGTGAATATATTAAACTGGGAAATAGCATAATATGGGCTCTTTAACGCCTCTGTTTTGTGTATGTGTGCATGTGTCAGGCCAGCACTCCAGCTGTTAGAACAGAAAGTAAGATGAAAGATAGAAACTCCTCGGTTGGCACTTGAAATCTTTGTGTGTGTGTGTGTGTGTGTGTGTGTGTGTGTGTGTGTGTGTGTGTGTGTCTGTCTATCGATCTATCTATTTATCTATCCCAAGAGTCAAGATTACTTTATTTGTCCTGGGGAATATGTCCTGGACATACAGATCCAATACACATAAAAATACATCCATTATCCTGCAGCAACAGACATAAAGTGCATAGCACAGACAAGTGCAGACATAAAGTGCATTCAAATACGTGCAACACCGCCCCTCATTTCACGCACTCCTTCTGTCCTGAGTGTAGGAGATTCACTGACAGAGGGATGAAAGAGTTTTTACACCTGTTCAGGTATCCTTCCTTGTATTTAATTGGAAGCCTGCAGCATCTACCTGATGGGAGCAGTTTGTATTCTGAATACAGGCCACGAGAGGGGTCAGCGATAATGTTCCTAGCATGTTTAGTCTTCTCAAACAGCATTTAGAGGAAAGGATGCTCCCTAATTCCCTTCACTTTCGTTGCTGTGTTGGACTGTTCTGTTTATTTGTGATTTTAACTTAACTGATATGTTACCAAGCCAAACTGAAGCTCTGTAAGGTAATATACCCTCTATCACAGCACGGTAAAATAACATCACTACTTTCTATCTATCCAACCCCCCCTCTATTCGGGTTCTTTGAAGTCCCGGCACATCTTAGTAGTTCACCCAGTTGACACCACCATGTCAGCTCCGGCCTAAAATAGGCCTCCTCTTCTTTAATCCCATTCTGGGATCTTTGTAACATGACTTCCCTCCTCTCTCTCTGCCACATCCTTCCTGTCTGCCCCTTCACTATCCTATCCAATAACGGCAAGAAATAATCTTTTTTTTTTTTTGGAGGGGGGTTCCCCCCCCCCCATCTTTTTCTCCCCAATTGCACCCGTCCAATTACCCCACTCTTCCGAGCCATCCCGGTCACTGCTCCACCCCCTCGGCCGATCCGAGGAGGGCTGCAGACTACCACATGCCTCCTCTGATACATGTGGAGTCGCCAGCCGCTTCTTTTCACCTGACAGTGAGGAGTTTCTCCAGGGGGACATAGCGTGTGGGAGGGTCACGCTATTCCCCCCAGCCCCCCCCCCCCCCGAACAGGTGCCCTGACCGACTAGAGGAGGCGCTAGTGCAGCAACCAGGACACATACCCACATCTGACTTCCCACCCGCAGACACGTCCAATTGGTACTGTAGCGATGCCCGACCAAGCCGGAGGTAACACAGAGATTCGAACTGGCGATCCCCATGTTGGAAGGCAGGCAATGGAATAGACTGCTACACTACCCTGACTCCCCCCGACAAGAAATAGTCTTAGAAAAGAAAAGGCCCTGTGTGCACTGTTTATTTCCAGGGATAGTGGCAGGAGACATGAACAAGAGAGCGAGAGAGGCGGGGAGGTCATGAGCGGTACTCGACCTCACGAGGTTGAAAGGACAGGGTGCGCGCCTTAATCTGCTGAGCCTTCAAAACGTTTCAACTCGCTTGAGAGTTCCTTTGATGATTACGCTACCACAGAGAGACCGTCTGTTTTCACTGTGAAAAAGTGATTAAAGGGAACATTGTCCCGTGCCCGGCTGAGAGTGCTTGCTATCCTCATTGTATGTCCTGCAAATAAATAGAGTCCTCCTCGAGAGGATAACAGTGCTCTGTAAGAAGACAAGGAGAGATAAATGAAAGTTAATTAAAACAGGAGCAAGCGAGAGAGAGAAAGAGAGAGAGAGAATACGGTTGAATATGTTTCAGCGATTTCTTCTACTCTGGGCGGACCTCTTTTCAAGATCTACTGTAATCACCAGTCTTCTGGGATGCACTAGTTTTCCTTCTCTACACATTTAATCTATTCTTAGCCTCCAACTTCTTGGATCAGAGGTTCGAAATATCTTAAAAAGATTACTACGTAACAGGTATTGTTACCAAAACCTGAATTTAGTTGGGGATTATTTGGTTGGTTGGTGCTAGTTTCACATCGCCGGGACCTGATGCCTATCTTCAACGCCCTCTGGGAAGGCCTTAGACAGCTGCATAAGGAAGCAGAGTGCAAACAGGAAGAAGAGAAGAAGAACATGAGAAAGAGAACATGTTTGGATGTTGGATCGGCCAACATGCTCAGTAATACAGGGCTCTTCCTCCATTTCCAATCATAGAATTCCAGGCATTTTCCAGACTTTGTCTTCCAGACTTGGAGAAACAGCACTTTTCCCTGACAACTACGGGGAACATCACTGATTTCTTCATAGCTGCCGTCTGGGACCTGTGATGCCATTTGTGCAGTATGAGGGTTTCATTAACTCATTTCTGCAGTGTTATTCTATCCTCAGCTTTGTGTAACATGGTTAAAATAAGTGTTTTTTCATACATTTCCATACTTTCCAGACCCTGTGCAAGAACCGGGGTAATAACCAACCCACTATGTCTTTGTGGGAACACAGCTCTGATATTTGTTTTGTTTCACCAAGACAAATCGGTCCTCATGATGCAAGAATTTGGACGAAAACAAAATCTTTGTTTTTTTCTGAACTAGACAAAACCACAGCACATTGCCCATAAGCGATCAGTCTGATCCCATTTGGAAAATGTTAAAGACTTCGTAAAGGTGTTTGAGGAGGAATACGTAATCACAGCTTTACGGCTCACGGTATGTAAATCACTCGAGGCTTTGGCTGCTAAATAAAATGGGTGACATGATACATATAAAGGACAAACGGCTAAAACTTCAACGGATTGCCTCGATAAGGAAAAAAATCCAACATATTCTGCCCCAAGGTGTAAAATGAGTCACTTGTGTGTCACTGATATGGACTATGTAAGCCGGTGAGTGAGGCTTTAACAGCAGGTACATCTATTCAGATGTCAATAACAGCACTGTCTCTCTCTTTTGGCCTTCTTTGGAATAATAATCCTGCAAATGTCCATGGAGGTGTTATATTCGGACGTGAGGGCTTTAACCATGGAGAAGGACTGGACTGAGCAGGGGTGCTGCACAGCCATTCAAGGGTAATGCACTCTGTCATGGTCAGACTTATGAGTTGCATGATTCCTCTGTGTGTGTGTGTGTGTGTGTGTGTCTGTGTCTGTGTGTACTATGCAGTATGTGTGTGTGTGTGTGTGTGTGTGTGTGTGTGTGTGTGTGTGTGTGTGTGTGTGTGTGTGTGTGTGTGTGTGTGTGTGTGTGCTCTAATGAGTGTGAGATTTCACAATTTAACGCTCAGTCCTTGGTGTAATGCAAACAAAGCTCTGCACTGAAAGACTTTCCAATTTTCTTGAGCCAACATCAAATTTGCATGCCTACACAAACTCGGGCAAATGGCGAGACAAACAGAGCTGCAGGCAGAGGCACGGGGAGCTTACCTGAGGGTCTCGGTCCATTTGAGCTCCAGCTCAAGGGCCATTTTGTCCATCTTGAGTTTCTCCTCCTCTTTGGTGGAGATGAGTTTGGCTTCGTGCTGTCGCTTCTGGATCTCCATCTCAGCCTGAAAGAGAGACAGAACGATAGGAAGGAGGGAGGGAGGGAGAGAGAGAGAGAGAGACAGACAGACAGACAGACAGGGGGGGGGGACACGAAGATGGACACAGACAGAAAAAGAAGATAGAGGGAAAAAGAAAGGAGGCAGAGGAAGTGAAAGACAGAGAGGGAGAAGAAAAGTCATTTTTCATTGTTATCTGAAACAGCAGACAAATTCCAGAGTACAAGTGCCATTTAATAGGACTAAATAAAAACGGGCAAAAAAAAAAAAGCTAAAAGAAAAGAAGCCATGGACTGGGCTGTAGGGGCAGTTGCTATGGTAACAGGACATGTGAAAGAAAGGCAGAACAGAGAGTGAGAAAAAGAAAGAGAGAAGAGAACAGGTAGACGCAGAGACATATGAATGACATTATGATTAGAAATGGCCTCAGTCTGCCCACTGCTTCACACACACACACACACACACACACACACACACACACACACACACACACACACACACACACACACACACACACACACACACACACTTTTAATCCAAACCACTAGCAGGGCTGTTTCATTATGCAAAAGCAGAATGTAAAGGGGGGGAGAGAGAGAGAGAGAGAGAAGTGGAGGAGAGAATGAGAAAAGCAGAATAGCCAAGGTCAAGGGAGATACTAGCCTGTATCAGGCTTCAATGGAGTGGACTGCCATCTGTTTTTTTGGGGGGGGGGGTGAAAAGCCCCTTTAAAGAGATTCATTAGCAATTTGGATTTTCTGAAACAATACTTGCATATTCAAAGGGTTTACTCCATTCTATAATTTAACAATCTATAATCATCAGAACGTTTAATATGATGTCATCACTGAAAAATGGCGGATTATGAAACCTGGTTCTATCAAAGGCAGAGAGGTAGATCGAGGATAACCACTAGGGTAAACAGCTATCTACTGGACCATCCCCCCCGCCCGCCCGCCCGCCCGCCCGCCTGCCTTTTTTCTCCCCAATTGTATCCGGCCAATTACCCCACTCTAACGAGCCATCCCGGTCGCTGCTCCACCCCCTCTGCCGATCCGGGGAGGGCTGCAGACTACCACATGCCTCCTCCGATACATGTGGAGTCACCAGCCGCTTCTTTTCACCTGACAGTGAGGAGTTTCACCAGGGGGGACGTAGCACGTGGGAGGATCACGCTATTTCCCCCTCCACCCTGAACAGGCGCCCCAACCAGCCAGAGGAGGCGCTAGTGCAGCGACCAGGACACGCACCCACATCTGGCTTCCCACCCGCAGACACGGCCAATTGTGTCTGTAGGGACACCCGACCAAGCCGGAGATAACATGGGGATTCGAACCGGTGATCCCCGTGTTGGTAGGCAATGGAACAGACCGCTACCCTACCGGGACCCCCCCCCCCCCCCACAATCTTTTTTTAAATATACTGACTAATTAACAGGTTAGGCTCCCATGGTTTTATAAGGATTTAGTGGCTCCACAAAGTTTTGAATTATCAGAAGACTTGTGCGAGTAGATCATCTCTGTATGGATTTATGAAGGCAGTCTCTCAGGTACGCCAAATCCCCCACTAAAACCGACGGCTGATAACAAAACGTTTCGGTATTAGCGTGGCCTGTTAGAACAACCGGTCTCGCCAGCTCCATCCTTTTGGGGTGGGCGAGAGGAATTTTGACACTGCTGTTTAACCTTACACGAAAAAAAAAACGATATATGAGGTTTCTTTTAGCGAGCCGCCACCGAGTACTCACGGCAGGGAGAGCTAGCCCGCTGCTAATCCGTCACACCCTGCAAAAAGCAAATGCATAATTTACATGTTCAATTAAAATTATGTTCATTCAACCAGTGTCTCGCTTAGCTGACATTACTCGGGGATTTTTTTTTTTCAAATTCTTTTTACATATGCATGACTGCTCTTGAATAATAGGATAATAACTAATGCTCCGAAGTGCTCGAAGATATATCCTACAACAGGAGGTGAACATCCTCACCATCAGTTTATGTGATCCCTGCAGGTTTTTTATAGATTTTACATTATTGATCACAGTATGAGGTGTTAGGTGTTGAAATTCACCAATACAATTTCATTTGAAAAAGGCACTACGGCCCAGTTCAATGCCTTAAACTAAACATTTGTTTGATTAGAATAAATACAAACTGACATGAACCCACGTGGGTTTCATTTGTCTTTGTTTCTAGGGCACCACAGGCGCCTCTCCTTGCCTCCCTCTACAACTGATGGAGTTACCCGAGGGTTTGCTTGAAGCCTTTAACGGAGACCCCCCTCAGTAAACTGGTGCAGGCAGCGGTTCAGGGGAGGTGCTGTTGACTTTTAATGTTCGGATTATACTAAACTCTCCTCAGCTCCTAAGAGTCTCCCGTAGTAGGTCCTTTTATACCCGGGGTTTATTTCGGTCCACACTGCAAAAGTGCCGTCTGTGGAGGCCTCCGAGATATTATGAAATATCGACACTGACTGCCGGGCCGTCATCCCTTACCGTGTGTATGTGATCTGGACCAGAGCCAGGCAGTCCCCTCCTCCTTTAGTTCTGCTTATAATCCAGAACGACATCCGACCTTTTGTCCCCTCCACCGTTCAATGCGGTATTACTGAGGAGCACACTCATCATGATGATATCTTTGCTCCACCCCCCACCCCCCTTTTTCTCCCCAATCATACATGGCCAATTACCTCACTCTTCCGAGCTGTCCCGGTTGCTGCTCCACCCTCTCTGCTGATCCGGGGAGGGCTGCAGACTACCACATGCCTCCTCTGATACATGTGAAGTCGCCAGCCACTTCTTTTCACCTGACAGTGAGGAGTTTCGCCAGGGGGACGTAGCGTATAGGAAGATCACGCTATCCCCCCGACCAGGACACATACCCACATCTGGCTTCCCACCAGAAGACACAGCCAATTGTGTCTGTAGGGACGCCCAACAAAACCAGAGGTAACAAAGGGATTCGAACCGGTGATCCCCGTGTTGGTAGGCAATGGAATAGACCGCTACACTACCTGGATGCCCCTATCTTTGCTTTTCTTGGGACAGTATTGACACTGTTCTGATGGCAAAAGTCCAATACCCAAAGGTGAGAGGTTGCACAGTTAGGAGTTAGGAGTGCAACCTCTCACCTTTGGGTATTGCACCTTTGACATGTATAATGTGTGGTTAGCATCACAAAAAAGCAAATATTTGGGAAACGTATCCAACCATCTACCAACTATCCTGGTGACCTCCAGCCCTGGTGCTGAGCAGTGCAGGGTGAAGCTCAGGGTTTACGCCTTTCTGACCTTCCCCACCATAGTCAGACTCCTCTGTAGATAATACTAAAGGGCATAAAATGTGCTCACATGTGACATTGTGCACCTGAAGATCATCTCTCATATCAAGCACCGTGCACATGCCCTGACTATTTCCCAGCATCCCACTGACACTGCTCCGTATGGGTACATATCTTGTATGACAGGGACTTTGAGTCCTTATTTTCAGGTTTATTTATTCCTTTGTGAGCTTGTCCTTCTCAAAGTGAGCAGAATAACTCTGAGGAGGATATAAAACAAGTAGCTGCAGGTGACATGACAGCACAAAACACGGTCCGGCCTGTTTGGAAGCAGTCTCATAACTGGATCTGTACTCTTCACCAAGAAGCAACAGCCTCACATTAGCTTGCACAGAAGTCTGTTTTATCTGGTTCCTTTCCAGCGTTTGCCAAACACCTGTCTCGTCTCCCTGCCGTGGGCATCTTCTCCAGCCTGATTATTTGAGACGCCTGGTGTATAAAAAGCTCAAAGCCTTGAGATTGAGCTATTGCGTCTTGTATATGTGACACCGTGGACACTTAAATTATGTTCTCAGTCAGGGCCCTGCTTTTGCTTCCATAAAAGAATGAGGACCATGATACAAATGCCTCCCTCTACACATACAAAATGAAGATTTCATGCCTTTGAGCCTCTATCCTACTAAGAAGAAGAACACACTTTATCATTGTACACACATGCAACAAAATTTGTTCGCTGCATGTAACCCATCATATTGCATAGGAGCAGTGGGCAGCTGCAGCACCTGGGGACCAACTCCAGTTCTTCTTTCCATTGCCTTGCTCAGAGGCACAGACAGGAGTATTAACCCTCACACGCATGTCTTTTTGATGGCAGGTGGAACCTGGAGCACCCGGAGAAAACCCATGCAGACATGGGGAGAACATGCAAACGCCACAAGGAAAGGACCTGGGACGGCCTGGGGTTCGAACCCAGGACCTTCTTAATGTGAGACAACAGTGCTAACCACCATGCTGCCCAAACACAGGCATTACTAAGGCATCTCTTCATCATCAGAGCTCTCCTCATCACGGTCAAGAACATACACAACACAGACCTCCTTTAGTTCACATCTGGGGGGCAAGCTTGATCTACAGCGCGCCAGAAATAATAACTAAAATTAACTTTGACATTTCAAATTCAGTAAAATGATGAAAACTGGTTTTGTTGGGTTTGAATACCTATTACTGATGTTAGAATAGAGGGAAATCGAAATGGTATGCTTGACATAAAACATGAAAACTGGTCAAATGTGACCTCAACGCAATTGAAAGGTTAAGGCTCCTTTTCACACATAAAGGATGTGAGCTCTTTCTCTAATGTGCAAAACTGATGTATCTATAAAGTACCGATCATTCCCATGTGGGAGCTTTGTTGTGTTAGCAGCAGACAATAGAATATAGTCAAGACATACACTCACTGGCCACTTTATTAGGTACACATGGCTAGTACCGGGTTGGACCCCCTTTTGCCTTCAGAACTGCTTTAATCCTTCGTGGCATAGATTCAACAAGGTACTGGAAACACTCCTCAGAGAGTTTAGTCCATATTGACATGATAACATCACGCAGTTGCTGCAGATTTGTCGGCTGCACATCCATGATGCGAATCTCCCGGTCCACCACATCCCAAAGGTGCTCTATTGGATTGAGATCTGGTGACTGTGGAGGCCATTTGAGTACAGTGAACTCATTGTCATGTTCAAGAAACCAGTCTGAGATGATTCGAGCTTTATGACATGGTGCGTTATCCTGCTGGAAGTAGCCATCAGAAGATGGCAACACTGTGGTCATAAAGGGATGGACATGGTCAGCAACAATACTCAGGTAGGCTGTGGCGTTGACACGATGCCCAATTAGTACTAAGGGGCCCAAAGTGTGCCAAGAAAATATCCCCCACACCATTACACCACCACCACCACCAGCCTGAACCGTTGATACAAGGCAGGATGGATCCATGCTTTCATGTTGTTGACGCCAAATTCTGACCCTACCATCCGAATGTCACAGCAGAAATCGAGACTCATCAGACCAGGCAACGTTTTTCCAATCTGCTATTGTCCAATTTTGGTGAGCCTGTGCGAATTGTAGCCTCAGTTTCCTGTTCTTAGCTGACAGGAGTGGCACCCGGTGTGGTCTTCTGCTGCTGTAGCCCATCTGCCTCAAGGTTCGACGTGTTGTGCGTTCACAGATGCTCTTCTGCATACCTCGGTTGCAACGAGTGGTTATTTGAGTTACTGTTGCCTTTCTATCAGCTCGAACCAGTCTGGCCGTTCTCCTCTGACCTCTGGCATCAACAAGGCATTTTCGCCCACAGAACTGCCGCTCACTGGATATTTTCTCTTTTTCAGACCATTCTCTGTAAACCCTAGAGATGGTTGTGCGTGAAAATCCCAGTAGATCAGCAGTTTCTGAAATACTCAGACCAGCCCGTCTGGCACCAACAACCATGCCACGTTCAAAGTCACTTAAATCACCTTTCTTCCCCATTCTGATGCTCGGTTTGAACTGCAGCAGATCGTCTTGACCATATCTACATGCCTAAATGCATTGAGTTGCTGCCATGTGATTGGCTGATTAGAAATTTGCGTTAACGAGCAGTTGGACAGGTGTGCCTGATAAAGTGGCCGGTGAGTGTAATACAATATCAATATAAACTGAGCAAAAGGGAAGCAAAACATGAACCTTGCTTAACTAAAATAGCACAAGTGAAAGAATATGAACATATATGAACGAACAATGTATTTATATGTATTTCCTACATCTTTCCCTTTTGTTGTAATGGAAGTGCAGTGTATTTTAATGGTAAACACTTGTTTTGCCAAGTCAGATTTCTTTTTCTTTCTTTTTTTTTGTTGGATTCCCCCCCCTTTTTTTGTTCTCCCCAATTACACTTGGCCCCCACTCATCCGAGCCGTCCCGGTCGCTGCCCCCTCTGCCGAGGCGGGAAGGGCAGCAGACTACCACATGTAGTCCTCCGATACATGTGGAGTCACCAGCCGCTTCTTTTCACCTTACAGTGAGGAGTTTCGCCAGGTGGATGTAGCACGTGGGAGGATCACATTATTCCCCCCAGTTCCCCCTTCCCCCTGGACAGGTGCCCTGACTGACCAGAGGAGGCGCTAGTGCAGCGACCAGGACACATACCCACATCCAGCTTCCCACCTGCAGACATGGCCAATTGTGTCTGTAGGGACGCCCGACCAAGCCGGAGGTAACATGGGGATTCAAGCCGGTGATCCCCGTGTTGGTAGGCAACAGAATAGACCACTACTCTACCCGGACACCTAAGTCAGATTTCTTGTTTGGTGAATAATAATTTCCTTCATAGCTTCTAACGCTGTGAATGGGACATGTGGCTCTCAGTGGTCAAAAAGTGGGAGAAGGTTAGCGCTGGGTGGAGGAGGGGGTATAATAATATGATGGCCTTCAAAACTCATTTCAACTAAATTCCTGGAAAACTTTAACCTTTACATTACATTTATCCTGAAATCCTTTGAAAGTGGTTGGCTCCCAAATGGAAAACAAAACATCATTAGATAATTGTTGTGTTTCTGTCGTGAATGGTTGGATACTGTGTTTCACCTCATTGTAATCAAGTTATCCCTAATGATGACTCTGCAGATAAGCAGGATTGTCTGTTTCTCTCATGCCAAAGCCGTAGAAAAGCTAAAATGTACTGGATGAAAAACATTGTGCTCGCTATCGCCACTCCCTCTCTTCATACACACTGTAGCTCGTTCGACCAACACTGCTCTCCTACGGTGCCCGATGTAAGCCAACAGTGTGTATGCACGACTTGCAGCTATGGTTGAGTTGGCTGGCGCAGTGACAATGGCAAACCCAAAACATTTTGTATTTGGGTGTGAGTCTTGAAAATAAACAAGAAGTTGATCGTATTTTACAAGCCGGCAAATCACTCACTGCTGACCTCAGCACAGGAGAACCGGAGGAGCACTGGATGAACCGAAAATAATTCACCTTATTCGCCTCACCACCACACGGAAGTGCCGTAGTCTCCAATGTTAAAACTCCACAATAAAAACACAATTTCAAGAGCATGAATAATCACAGTCACAGCTGGAAATCACCTCAGTAGCCACAATAAAACATTTCCCATGGCTGAGCTGTGTTTTTACTGTTATTTTATGAATGGAAGTCAACCAGCAGAGCAGCCATTCACCTTGATTCATTTTATATCATAAAAACCGTGACCTTTCACACACATTTGCTTCATATATCACGAGACGAGTAAATCCCGTGTTTTGCTTAAAAAGCCCAGTTACTTTGGCCATTAATATAATATTTACCTTGAAAAATCAATATTCTAATTTTGCCCCTCCAAAGCGTCTTACTCGGCATTCTCAAGCGATAGTGGTTAACACATTTCTTATAGTGTGTCACTGGTGTTTGAATGTGTATCTGAATGTATAGTGTCATGGGTGGTAGGTACAAGCACAGCAAATCACACTGACATGACTCTGATCAACCTCATTTCAAGCAACCCACACTTCTGCACAAACACCTTTATATCAAGTCTCCACTCACATGCTATAGATGCAACAGGCTAAAAATTTGATTAAATTAATTTTAGCGCAATCAGTGAAGTTATGTCCTTGCAGCAGCACAGGGTGAAGGAGCCTGAGGACCAGAGAGGAAATGGCTTGGTCTTTATCCTGCCAAAAACAGTGGCTATATGATGGCCTGCCTGTGTGTGTGTGTGTGTGTGTGTGTGTGTGTGTGTGTGTGTGTGTGTGTGTGTGTGTGTGTGTGTGTGTGAGAGTGCGCGCGTGTGCGCGCGCTCTAACCTGCAGAGCAGTGAGCAGGTTGCTGGTCTCTCTAAGTCTGGCCCTGGTAGCGTCAAGCTCCTCTAGCAATTTATCCTGCGCCTCCTTTAGTGTGGAGATCTGTCCCTCGGCTGCACCGATACCCTGCTCCCCTTGACGCACCTCCTCTTGTAGCCGACATACCTAGTAGAAGGAAGGAGGGATGACAAAACAGGAGAAACAAAAGGTCAAAAGGAAGTGTGAGGGAAAAAATTAACTATTTGCAGGATCACCTATGAAACTAGGGCTGTGCGACATGACCACATATATCGTGTGACGATAGAAAACGTTTATTGTTTCATATTAAGCTCTATCGTTTATTTCGCTGTGTCGCAAATCACACACTTTACGGCAATATTTTTCGTCATTTGGATGACCCTTTCGACTCTTTGCACAGCACGGACGCAGGCAGGAAATGTGCATGAAGACAATACAAACAAACATGGAGGACAGTGAACGTAAGGCAGAACGGGGGTAACTCCGAACAGAAGGACGCCGACCAGCCAGGACAAAATGAGGAGCTTGTACCTAGAAGAGGGGCTACTTCTATCCTATGGACGTGGTTTGGGTATGGAAAGTCTGACACGGACCAGAAAACTGTACTTTGCAGAATATGCCGCACGCCAGTCCCCACAACAGAATCAAACACCACCAGCCTCTTTTACCACCTACGCAAGAATCATGTCAAACAGTATGGACAGAGTCTACGGATGAGAACCGCAAAAGCACAGTTGCAGTTGTGCAGAGGTTCTAAATAAAAGGAGAAAAATAATCAAATATGAGTAAGTAACTTGTATTTGTCGAGTATCTACTTCAAAATGTAATAAGAAATCGGCCTTTCCATGTGGTCATTTTATATAAACTATCTATTTGTTGACTTTACAGAAAATGTGCTATATCGTGATAAGTATCGTTGTATCGTGATATGAATGACCTATATCATGATATGAGATTTTGGTCATATCGCACAACCCTATATCAAACTATTTGTTACAGCACGCCAGCTTGGAAACTCCAACAGCATTTTATGCTTTAAGAGCTGAATTTACATAAAAGATGCTTGCATATTTCTATATATCCATCCATCCATCCATCCATTATCCAAACCACTTATCTCACTATAAGATATATACATTGACAATGCAGGGGCACACTTTTCAAAAGCGTCAGCAACATTAGATATTTATCGCAGTTTATACAGGTACAGTGTACTTTGAATGAATCTGCTGTGCATTTTAGATGCACAAAACTGTCAAAAAGGGGCAGATTTAAAGCCAAGTAGCAAGACTAATGGTCAGAGGGGAGGCTTGTAGAGAGCAAAGCTCTAGTTTCAGAGTCAATTGAAGAGTGATTGGGTGAGGATCGCAACATCCTTAGTGCCTGAAATAAATAACCCCAGCCGAGAGGAACCTTTTCATCCAGAATCGACCCAGTTGAGACAAGTGAGGGGGACTAAGGCTGGGCAGACTTGCTCACTTTTGCCATGTTCACATCATGTGGAAGTTACTGTAATTGGGTCAAAGATTATACGTGTAAATTTGGCATCTTTAGGCCATTCATTTGACATAAAAAGATTAAATACTTGTAAATATAATATTACATCCCTCAACTCTTACCCTTCTTTTGACCTGGAAATATTTGTGTTGCAAACTATTAAATTAAGGGAGCAACTGAGCTCTAAAGTGCCAAAATGTCCTTCAGTGTTAAAATTCAAATGACAAAAGTGTTTTTAAAATGTAGAAATTCATCCTGAAAATACAAATGAACACCCGTGACGACATAATTGTGTTAGTGTTTGCAATAAGATATAGAATAATGGGTGACATACAGTATCTAAAAAATATTTAAAAACTTGAATAACTGGTCTGGACTTTTGCGCTTCATCAATGCCATTCATTATAACAAAGGTAAAAAGACATTTTGAAGCATGTCACATGATGATGATCATGTGCCCGTATGTGACATCACAAAGAGGACCCTCTATCAATGTGGTGAGGTGTGTAAATCTCTGGAATATTTGATGATTTCACCTTTTCACCCTCTAGTACCCTTTGTGAAAAAAACACGCGTCCTTCAGTACAACACAGAAAACGTATTTTTAATATTATTATTTCATAAAAAACTATTAAATATGAAAAGGATGATCTTTATAGGTCAAGCTCATGACTTTATATAGGTGGCCAAGAAACTGCCTGTTAAATATGTTTATGTATGAAATCCATCCTTCAGTATCACACTTCCACAACGTCACCCATTATGCTGAATGACAGTAGCTTTGTTATCCCATGTTTTCACTAGTTTACAACATTTAATCATGCAATTCATGTTTACTTGCTGTATGAATACTGAATGTTATAATTTGAAACTATTTTATGTCATTTTAAAGTATTTCAAGGCACATTTGTCTTTATACTGTAGATGTCATTATCTAATAAGGAGAGGGCTGCACGGCACGGACAAAAGATTAATGCAGATCCAGTTGCTAGGGAGGAAAGACCAGCCAGAAGAAAAGCAAGGCATTGTTTTCATGGTTTCATGCTACTGTCAGCAACTGAATAGGATATAAAAGGATTTAAAGCTAGGTGGAAAACACTTAACATTAATTTGCACTATTACACTGCCGTTAATGTTTTACTGCACTGCAATTAAGGTATGACTAATTAATATGTTAGTTAATATTTTACACATACACACACACACACGCACACACACACACACATATTTGGGGCACCTTATGAAAAGTCGAGACTGTACAGGTTTGAATTGAAGTAGTCTGATGGGCATTTTATGTAGCTATTTTGTGTAGGTATATTCAAATTACATTTGTGTACTTGCATTGAATAGAAATTTACCAGTTACAGTGTAACAATGCATAATAATGCATGTAATAACTGTGTAATAATGCAACTTAATGCACCATTAAGTGTTGCCGCAGGCTCAAATATAGCAAAATGATCAACATTAGCAATGAAATAGTAACAAAAAATGTTTGAGAGATAAAGGGAGAGGGAGTTGATTTAACTTTGTAAACTTATCATTGTATAGCCTACTATTAAATAAGTAAATCAGTTAATTATGTTCAGCTAGCCTGCATGTTTTAAACATCTCATCCTGTTTTATAGACAGTTTTATAACTTAAAAAATAGCTAAAAGAAAAATACTATTGCTGCTACCAATAATAGTTCATAGGATCATTGACATTATTGATAAAATTTAATCAATAATCAATCAATATCAATATCAATGATACGAGTCATTCAAGGTAACAAAATATTGTCATACAGTATAACACCAGTATTTTATATTAAAATACAATTACTTTATTTTGTTGACTCAGAGAGACAAAAACAAATCTCAATGGATGAGGTGATAGTTTCATAGATTTTTGTATTTTTTCAGTGTAAAGCAGGATGTCTTTGTAAAAAAAAAAAAAAAAAACAACAACAAATTTTGAGTTGTACCTGTGACACATCAAATATGTCACATTCAAAATAAAATAATGTATTTATGCCAGTCTAAGCGTGGATATATAACCTTGTGATTATGAAAAATGGGCATAAAATTAAATTTTTTGAAAAAAGTGTTACACTGAATGACATTTTAATGGGGTACATTTGTATGAATAATAATTAAAAAATGAATTATTGCCTTTATTATTGAATATAACTAATATGAGGGCATAGGTGACACGCCAATGGACATAAAAAGCCTTTTAGGGGATTGTAATTGCTGTTTTTTTTTTGCTACTTTGCAAACCTCATATATATGTCTTTGACCCAGTTATGACTGGAGAAACTGCCTACATCAGCCTGCTAGGGAGACTAACAAGTAGGACACCCGGGGAATTTTCATAGACCCCGATTTCTCTCACTTTGCGTCATTAAATGCCATAAGTGCCAAAAATATGGTCTCAGATATGATTTGAAAGTATTGCTGTCAACCAACACCCAAAATACTTCCCTCCACCTCTTGCGACAAGATGTGAATGTAGTAAGGGATCCGCCAGGTTTGAGGCTGATGCTGAAAACTGCTGTTCTTGATAAATTTGACTTGAAAAGTATTGACAGTGTCGGGTGTTTGTCAAGTTTGAGTTCTCGAGCAGCGGCGTTATTTGAGCAACGTTTGGATTTGGACAATTGTCTTGGCCATCGCTGAAGCCATGCTAAAATCTGAAGACCCCAGTTTGAGATCTCCGTGTCCTACCTCCTCGTTGGCTGTGTTGAGTTTGGAGGTCAGTTCCTCCCTGAGCTCGTCCAACTGCTGCCTGAGGAATGCCTTCTGCTCCTCCAATGAGAGGCGCTCTCTCTCAAACTGCTGCTCCAGCTCCTGAGGAACAGTCAAAACACACATACGTTAAAACGTATAGGACAATCAAAAAGCCATTTTCAAATCGTTCTTTTCATCTGGAGCTCTAGATTGTAAATTAAAAAGGCTCGCCATGAACACGCCATACCCCCACGAGTAGCTGCTAATCCACATGATAATCTGACATTTTGGTTTCGTAGTGATGAGGGGCTCATTTTTCTAATACCTGTTGTTTTGCACACGACTTACTAACCGAGCCCAATGATGCTCGGTGTCAGAAGGACGCATGGTTACAATTTTTTTTTCTTAATTTCCCCCCCTTTTTCTCCCCAATTGTATCCAGCCAATTACCCCACTCTTCCGAGCCGTCCCGGTCGCTGCTCCACCCCCTTTGCTGATCCAGGGAGGGCTGCAGACTACCACATGCCTCCTATGATTCATGTGGAGTCGCCAGCCGCTTCCTTTCACCTGATAGTGAGGAGTTACGCCAGGGGGACGTAGCGCGTGGGAGGATCACGCTATTCCCCCCAGTCCCCCCCCCCCCAAACAAGCGCCCTGACTGACCAGATGAGGTGCTAGTGCAGTGACCAGGACACATACCCACATCCGGCTTCCCACCCACGGACACGGCCAACTGTGTCTGTAGACGCCCGACCAAGTGCGTGGTTACAAATATGAAATCAGGCGTGTCGGAGGCTCAGGTTGGCGTTATGGTGCAGTAAAAGACCTGGGTTCACAAAGGGAACGTGTACCTGAGCATCAAATGGAAGTGTAGCATCACACTTCTCTTGCCCAAACAAAACTGTAAACAACTCGTACATTCACTTAAAAGTTAGCACTTTGACTCCATCGCTTTCCATCAGAACTCAAGCCTCAGTCCGGGAGATCTACATACAAACAAATTCCTTCACTGAAGAGGGAAGAAAAAGGAAAACCTGGCAAACAGGAAGGAAAATGATTTAGATAAAGCAGCAACTTCCTCTTCGCTCCCACGTGAGGACAGTCAGAGCGGCAGCAGGTTAACTGGGTTGACCTAATTCACTCATACTATTATGGACCAAGAGTTTAATGTTGTAAAAAATCAGTCACTTAGCAATCAATAAATGACACTCAACACATTCGCAGGTTTGTAAGGAGGTCATTTCACTTCGAAATATAGTCGAGGGAGTAATTTCTAATGACAGCCGTTGGCTTTCCCCATTAAAAGTAATGACTACTGGGCAGGTGATATTTCTGAAATATCTAGGCAGAGACATTTGACAGAGTATCATTTTTTAATTTACTGTGTATAAAATTATTTACCATTCACACGATTAGCGACAAAACAGAGACATACAGAAAATAAAGCGCAGGCTAAATTAACCGCTGACCGCTTTTGCCTCAGCAGTGAGCGCTTTGTGATTTTCTAGTGCGTTCCACTTGAGAAAATCCTTTCTATAAATCATGTCAGTTCCTCATTGAGCAACACATTGATTATTAAAACGATGTTGTACCACAGTGAAAAAAAAAGAAAAAGAAGAGCTGTAACTCTGAACCTTTATGCTTCCAAGAGTACACGTCCCAAACAACCTCCGCAATCTTCTTCCGGCGTTCAGAGAGGCCGTGGGACCATGCATAATCTAGACCTGCTCTTCCACATTTGAAACACAAGGCACTCGGGATTTTGCAACAAAAGGAGCTCACCGTCCAGCTCGCTCTCTAGAGGACGAGACCGAGGGTGTTTTAATCATGAATGGTGTCTGGCAATTGGCCCGTCCAAAAAGCAGACAGAGACAGATAAGGAAAGAGCTAATAAATGATGCAGCTCTGGAGCAATAAAGGCTTCCAATCATACCCTGCCACTCAATTTGCAGGCAGAGACTGAGAGAGGGGGAGGAAGAGGATGACAGAGATGAAGAATGACGGAATAAGAGTTAGATAGAGTGCGCCTTGGTGATGGCGACTGAACGCCAGACCCAGCCTTCTTCTCACAAAAAAACTCTCATTATGAATTGATATGATAAAAAGATAGATGGATGAATAGCCACATGCAGTGCCATTCCCTCCTATCCAGCCCACCTCATCTCTCTTACTTCATCAGCGAGAAATGAGCAGGTGAATAGCAAACGAACACAGCCTCCATTTCTACATGCTCTCCAGAATGATGGATGGGATGGAATGAAATGATGGAGAAATAGTTTGATGTTCTCCATGTGGTATTATTACAAGGGGCTATGTTTTGGATAGTCACTACATCCCCCCTCCCATGGTAAGACCAGGACCTATGGTGACCAGAGGAGAAGCGTCATTCTTATATAATGGTCTTTTCTTCAACTCAGAGAAATACAGCATCTATTATTAGGAGACTGAATAAGTCACTTAGACGAGTTATGAAACATTTCTCTCAATAAACGTTGTGTCCTGATGAACTGATTCAACTTTCTGGGATTTTCTTACCTGGATTATTGAACATGCAATAAAACAGATCATTTTAAATCTATGACCCTGAGGGTTGTTGTTTTTACACTGATATTTTTTCGTTTAGCAGACACTGTTATCTCAAGCAATTTACAAAGAGATACTGCAAAAGCAAATATATTCCTGTGTCAACCTACAGGCACCTTAGAGCACTAGATATTGATATAATAACCAATATTGCATGTCCCTTGAAGTGCAGTAGCATAGATGCACAACTGGTAAGTCACCATTAGAGAGTAATAGGGGACGCCAAAGAAACTGGGCAATACCAACATATCAATATCACAGTCGTGTTTGGAGATCAAGATCTACATTATGGATTAAGACAGGCGTTGAAAAAGAAAGTTTTTACTCCCTTCATGAATGAAACAAACATGTAGGGTCTGCGGCCCTGATGGATGATGGGATTTTATCCAGTTTTGGGGTCTGATTAGAGGAAAAAGTCAGGGATTGGAGCACATTTCTCTTTAACTTACTGATAGCTACTCGATAGTGATTACAGAGAAACTCCAAACCCATGAGGTTTCTTTGAAAGAGTTGCAAGTGCTGCATATTTAGCACCTTCTTCACTGCCAAAAAACAAAAACATGGTTGAACTGGGGTTTTAGCTATTGTTATCGTACTATCTGTTGGTAAAGGCCTTAACAAGCTTGTTCTGCCCTTTCTGCTTGCCAGACACAACTTTGCTCCTTCTTCTCTGTCGCCGCTACCTGCTCCATTCTTTCATAAATGATCGATTTTTTTTTGTTCTTCCAAGGAAAGTGCTGCCCAACGGTAACCATTGAAATTTACAATGAATAAAGTATTCATGATTTGGATACTCAAGATTGGCTACTTAGATACAGCAGTGATAGAAAGTATAAAGGGGAATGTTCATTTGCATATAAATCTTTGGGATCGTAACTTTTAAAAGCATTCTGGGATTAAAAGGGTAATATTTCAGAAGTATGAAAAGAAAGGTCCAAGTCTCACGTTGGCATCAAATGGAGCTCTGTCGTGTCTGGGAGAAGTGTGTGTGGGAGGTTGCGGGATAACGATGAGATGTTCCGAATGTTCTTTTCTTTTCATCTGGGGCAGCTTGGACAAAATGACCGCCAGGGGCAAAAGGATGGCATGGTGGCCCAGTGGTTAGTGCTGTCGCCTCACAGCAAAGAGGCTGTGGGTTCGAATCCCGGGGTTGTCTGACTTTGGGGGTCATCCCAGGTCCTCCTGGGTGTGGAGTTTGCATGTTCTCCCCGTGTCTGCAGTGGGTTTTCGGCGGTTGCTCCGGTTTCCCCCACCATCAAAAAGAAACATGCATCCCTGTGTTACCTCCGGCTTGGTCGGGCATCCCTATAGACACAATTGGCCGTGTATGTGGGTGGGAAGCCAGATGTGGGTATGTGTCCTGGTCACTGCACTAGCGCCTCCTCTGGTCAGTCAAGGTGCCTGTTCAGGGGGGAGGGAGAACTGGGGGGAATAGCGTGATCCTCCCATGCCCTACGTCCCCCTGGCGAGACTCTTCACTGTCAGGCAAAAAGAAGCGGCTGGCGACTCCACGTGTATCAGAGAAGGCATGTGGTAGTCTGCACCCCTCCCTGGATCGGCAGAGGGGGTGCAGCGGAGACCACGATCGCTTGGAAGAGTGGGGTAATAGGCCGGGCACAATTGGGGAGAAAAACGAGGAAAAATCCAAAAAGAAAAACAAAAAAAGAAAAGTGCATGTGAGGGTTAATACTCCTGTCTGGGCCCCAGACCAAGGCAAAGGGAAAAGAACTGGAGTTGGTCCCCGAGTGCAGCATGAAGGCGGCGGCCCACTGCTCCCAGCTACACGGATCACAGCTAGGATGGGTTAACTTGCAGTAAATGAATTTCCCCAAGGGGATTAATAAAGGAAACTTAATTTAAAACTGCAATTCTCAGAGTACTTCACCCGTCAGAAGACAGGTGTAGGCGCTTGAGCCATCTGATTTAAGTGGGAAAGTTGGCGCTCACAAACTCCACACATAAAATGGACCAAAGTACAAAAGGCTGGATGAGAAACACACGGACAAGCAGGGATTGAAACAAAAAGACTGACCAGAGACAAGGGAAAAATGTTTAGGCTGATCTTGTCACACAATACTGCATATTACATTTAAGTTGGGATTTACTCTTAGACTCAAGTACTCGTCCCGCAACCTCCTGTGGATTTGAACGGGACCGTTTCATTTCCAGATTATTTTTTTTGGCTGATTAATGTTGGCATCTCACTTGTATTCCTCCTCGTTTCTGCGCCGCCACAGCTCACACAGCACCACTCATCCTGTCATGACATCACATCCCCAACCTCTTTACAAATCATTCACCGACCCCGGCTTGTCTCCATACATCCAGATTATTCTGCCAGGCGAGAGGACACATCATTGACAGCATAATGACAAATCTTTCACTACAGGGCAGCAACGGTGCCAAGTGAGGAGCGGGCACTGAGTCAATGGTGCCATTTTTTAGTGCTGAGCGGAGCACCGTGCGAGGGGGATTTAAGGCTGCGGAAAATCATACCGGGGCAGAAAGAGACGCTCTTTGGGTGCGGAGCTCATAACCGTTTCTATTAATGTGGATGTCAGCGTTCATCTACTGAGGAATAATAAAACACATCCACATTATGCAACTTTGATGCAAGAGAATATTTGATCAGCTTGCTCGATGTGCGCTACGCTGGAATACAGGGGCTCCGTGGAGATAGGACATCATCAAACGCTATTTCAGACTAGTGGGATTGCAAATCCTGGTTGCTGTCAAATTAGGATTTGACCATGGAGTCATGGCTAAACTTCAACTGCATCAAACCCCCGAAGGTTCCCCTTTAATCCTGGGGGCCAATGTCGCTGCCTGAAATTTGTATTTTCTGCAGAACAGAAAGCATCTGTACTGGTTATGTCAACGAGTTGGTTTTTTTTTTTATTGAAATCATTGTTTTAGCACTACTGGGGGATATACACTCACCAGCCACTTTATTAGGCACACCAGTCCAACTGCTCGTTAACGCAAATTTCTAATCAGCCAATAACATGGCAGCAACTCAATGCATTTAGGCATGTAGACATGGTCAAGACGATCTGCTGCAGTTCAAACCGAGCATCAGAATGGGGAAGAAAGGTGATTTAAGTGACTTTGAACGTGGCATGGTTGTTGGTGCCAGACGGGCTGGTCTGAGTATTTCAGAAACTGCTGATCTACTGGGATTTTCACGCACAACCATCTCTAGGGTTTACAGAGAATGGCCCGAAAAAGAGAAAATATCCAGTGAGCGGCAGTTCTGTGGGCGAAAATGCCTTGTTGATGCCAGAGGTCAGAGGAGAATGGCCAGACTGGTTCGAGCTGATAGAAAGGCAACAGTAACTCAAATAACCACTCATTACAACTGAGGTATGCAGAAGAGCATCTCTGAACGCACAACACGTCGAACCTTGAGGCAGATGGGCTACAGCAGCAGAAGACCACACCGGGTACCACTCCTGTCAGCTAAGAACAGGAAACTGAGGCTACAATTCGCACAGGCTCACCAAAATTGGACAATAGAAGATTGGAAAAACGTTGCCTGGTCTGATGAGTCTCGATTTCTGCTGCGACATTCGGATGGTAGGGTCAGAATTTGGCGTCAACAACATGAAAGCAAAGCAATCCAATAGAGCACCTTTGGGATGTGGTGGACCGGGAGATTCGCATCATGGATGTGCAGCCGACAAATCTGCAGCAACTGCGTGATGCTATCATGTCAATATGGACCAAACTCTCTGAGGAATGTTTCCAGTACCTTGTTGAATCTATGCCACGAAGGATTAAGGCAGTTCTGAAGGCAAAAGGGGGTCCAACCCGGTACTAGCAAGGTGTACCTAATAAAGTGGCCAGTGAGTGTAGATCTGGACTGAAACATTTTTTAGATTTTAGTTCACTTAGTTTCCTTTGCACAGTGTTTAAACACAGAAACAAGGTAGGAAAAGCACTGATACAATCTGAAGTTAAAAACACAGGAGTCAAAAATTTGCATGTTTACACAAAAAAAACGGGAGTTCTGAAAAACTTGGATGACCTGATCGAGAACAGAACACCGCTTACTGAAAAACAGAGCGGTGAGCAGCACAAGAAACAATCCTGATGCATAAGTGTATTCATAGTGGAGGGTAATGAATGGGGGCAGCACGGTCGCACAGTGGTTAGCGCGGTCACCTCACAGCAAGAAGGTCCTGGGCTCGAGCCCTGGGGTAGTTCAACCTTGGGGGTCGTCTCGGGTCGTCCTCTGTGTGGAGTTTGCATGTTCTCCCCGTGTCTGTGTGGGTTTCCTCCGGGTGCTCCGGTTTCCTCCCACAGTCCAAAGACATGCAGGTCAGGTGAATCAGCCATACTAAAGTGTCCCTAGGTATGAATGAGTGTGTGTGTGTGTGAGCCCTGTGTGATGGCCTGGCGCGCTGTCCAGGGTGTCTCCCCGCCTGCTGCCCAATGACTGCTGGGAGAGGCTCCAGCATCCCTGCAACCCTGACAGCAGGATAAGCGATTCGGATAATGGATGGACGGATGGTAATGAATGAGAGAGTGTGGGTATGTGAGAGTGTGTAAGTTTATGTGTATATTTGAAATAAGAAGAAGACGAGGCTGGGAAAAAAAAAAAGATAATTTGTCTGACGAGTTACTGCGGGAAAAGCTCAAGCAGCGAGAGCAGAAAAAACCTTAGCCACGCATTTTAAATTGTAAAGAAATATTGATGTGTTGGCAATGTGACAGTAACTATGCATAAATCAAAATCCTCTATATCGTAAGTAAAAATGATAGTTGGTGGTCTAGGATCTAAGAAGGTCCAGGTTGGCAAAGGGTCTCACGTTCTAACCAAGGAAAGGTTTCTGGTTGTTATCAATAGATTAGAAATACAGGCTTATTCTCATAGTGGCAAGGCAAAAAAAAAAAATCTTCTGCAAAATGTGAGAGCAAATGTCGAAGCCCAAGTAATAGGACTGCAGAATGTGAATTTAAAAAATGTGCAGAATCTAACAAGAAAAAAAACAAAACCATTGTGTCAGTGAAAAAGGAACGAAGGAATGTCCATAACCAAGTTTGAAATGTGCTTAAAATGCAAGCCACGGGGACGTACTGTGGACACATGCACAGTGGAGCAAGATAAGCTTGTGTAATTCACCAAGAGACTCAATATAATAACCTGCAGATGGAATATGATTGAGCAAGTTAATGTGCATCAAATAGGGGCACTGGCACGCCCTCTTAGTTCAAGTTCAAATCTCACTTTATCATCATATACATATAAAAAGTACCCTGTACCTTCAAATGCAATAAAATGCATGTGCCCTGGCTCTCTTAGCCCTTAAAACTATATATAAGGCAATAACAAAAACAATAAATAAGAAATCAGAAATCCCACAAGACAATAAATCAATGAAAGTTATGTAAGGAGCCCCCTCTTCATTATTCTGACAGCCCGGGGGTAAAAACTGTCTTTGAGGTGGCTGGTCAGAGCTCTGATAATCTTTAAGCGTTGTCCTGAGGGAAGGAGGAGAACAGACCATGTGATGGTTGGCTGGTGTCCTCCATCATACTTAGCCTTCCTTCTGCAAAAGGCGGTGTAAACATCCTGAAGCTGTGGCAGTGCTGTTCCTATGATGTTTGATGCTGTTTTTACTATCCTTCTCAGTTGTCTGTGGTCCTGTTCAGTCAGGCTGCCAAACCACACCAGCATGCTTCTAGTAAGGATGCTCTCTGTGGTAGTCTGATAGAAATAGACCAGGGTTTTTGTGGACATTCTGAATTTTTAAAAACATCTCAGAAAGTAAAGTCTCTGTTGTGCCTTCTTAGTGACTCAACTGGTGTTTCCAGACCAGGAGAGGGAGTCTGAGATCTGAATGCCTAAAAATCTGAAGTTCTTCACAATTTCAACTGAGACATTGTTGATGTAAACTGGTGTCTGAACCGTTTTGGACTTCCTAAAATCAACAATTATCTCTTTTGTTTTCTCAATATTTAGAGAGAGGTTGTTATCTTGACACCTTCTGGATAGGTCCCTCACCTCCTTCCTATAGGCATCTTCATTGTTGTCATTTATCAGTCCAATTACTGTGGTGTCATCTGTGAATTTCACTATGCTGTTATAGTCATGTGTGAACAGACTGTAGAGTAAGGGACCAAGGCAACAACCCTGCAATACTCCTGTGTTGAGAACTATGGTAGATGAGTAGCTGAGACCTGCTCTCACTGTCTGAGGTCTTCCCCTCAGAAGGTCATATAACTATGCAGAGATGGAATTATAAAGACCAAGGACCCTAAGCTTTAACGCCAATTTAGATGGTACTACTACTACTACTACTACTACTATTTTTGGCTGCTCCCGTTAGGCGTTGCCACAGCAGATCATCCGTTTCCATCTCTTCCTGTCCTGTGCATCTTCCTCTGTCACACCAGCCACCTGCATGTCTTCCCTCACCATATCCATAAACCTCCTCTTTGGCCTTCCTCTTCCCCTCTTCCCTGGCAGCTCCATATTCAGCATCCTTCTCCCAATATACCCAGCATCTCTCCTCCACACATGTCCAAGCCATCTCAATCTTGCCTCACTTGCTTTGTCTCCAAACCGTCCAACCTGAGCTGTCCCTCTAATATAATCGTTCCTAATCCTGTCCTTCTTCGTCACTCCCAACGAAAATCTTAGCATCTTCAACTCTACCACCTCCAGCTCTGCCTCCTGTCTTTTTGTCAGTGCCACTGTCTCCAAACCATATAACATAGCTGGTTTCACAACCATCTAGTAAACATTCCCTTTAACTCTTGCTGGTACCCTTCTGTTGCAAATCACTCCTGACACTCTTCTCCACCAACTCCACCCTGCCTGCACTATCTTCTTCACCTCTCTTCTGCACTCCCCATTACTTTGTACAGTTGACCCCAAGTATTTAAACTCATACACCTTCACCACCTCTACTCCTTGCATCCTCACCATTCTGCTTTCTTCCCTCTCATTCATGCATATGTATTCCATCTTGCTCCGACTGACATTCATTCCTCTTCTCTCGAGTGCATACCTCCACCTTTCCAGGTTCTCCTCCACCTGCAACCTACTCTCACTACAGATCACAATGTCATCTGCAAACATCATAGTCCACGGAGACTCCTGCCTGATCTCGTCCGTCAACCTGTCCATCACCACTCCAAACAAAAAATGGCTCAGAACCCATCCTTGATGTAATCCCACCTCCACCTTGAACCCATCTGTCTTTCAAACCGCACACCTCACGACTGTTACACTTCCCTCATACATATCCTGCACCACTCCTACATACTTCTCTGCAAGCCCCGACTTCCTCATACAATACCACACCTCCTCTCTTGGCACGCTGTCATATGCTTTCTTTAAATCCACAAAGACACAATGTAACTCCTTCTGGCATTCTCTATACTTCTCAATCAACATTCTCGAAGCAAACAGCGCATCTGTAGTGCTCTTTTGTGGCATGAAACCATACTGTTGCTCGCTGATACACAGCTATAGTCAATACATTCTGAGTTTTTTCCTTCGAGGTGTTTTAACACAGTATGCAGAGCCAATGATAAAGCATCTTCCACAGATCTAGTGATGATTCTATCAAGGTTAAATTATTTTGCTGCTTCTACATATAATAATTCTTTTGTCATGGGAAAAGAGCTCAAGTTAGTGGCAGAGCCCAAATTTATGAACAGTTGACAGTTGGAGTCTAGGTCGGAAGAGAAGGTGAAAAAGATAAAGTGTATCCTCAGATTGTGCAGCTGCTTGGAAATATAGACAGCATTATAAATATAATGAGGCTACCCCCATTACAGAAAGGTCCAATGACATAGCCTTGCATCCACAGTATGACTCCCACTGAATGAGGATAATTTAGGTACAGTCAATAGCTGCCAAGTAACGTTCAATACAGTGTCCGAAGGAGGAGCAACCTTCAATTATATTGCAATTACAGTGCGAAATGGCACTTTGAGGAAATATCCCATTTTTTTTGGTAACAAGAGCAAGTTTCTTCTAAAGCTACCAGAATCCTTAGTATTATCAATCAGTACAGCAGACGTTGTGGTTATGCAAAGGGCTGTGAAGTGGACTGTTCTTTCCTGTATGTGATGACATTTTGCTCAGAAAAGGTTCTCTATATACAGAGTTACTGATCTAGCGTGCCACGACATGTACTTCACTTACTTGTGGGAGAATATTGCCAATTTGCCTGGAAGATGGTTTAAAGTATTTCAAAGGTGAACTCTAAATGGGAACAGACAGTGTAATCTCCATTTAAAACAAAACAAAGACTGTCCGCGGTGGTGTAGCAGTCTAAGCATTGGCTTTGTATCGATGCAGTTGCCCACTGGGGACCGGGGTTCGTGCCCCGGTCTCGTCAGATCCGACTATGGCCGGACTCGATGAAGCAGCAATAATTGGCAACGCTGTCTTCGGGAGGGGGGCGGAGTCAGCTTGTGTTCGTCACATGAATGCATCTCTGTGTGTGTCGGAAAAAACAGTGGTTCGGCCTGGATTTGCCTTGTCACGAAAGTGGGGAGGCGTCTCCTTCGAGACTGCCGGCCGGAGCGATGCAGTTGGCGAATGCATGCGGTATGAGGGTGGGTATTTGAACTAAAATAGGGACCGATTGGCCACTAAATTGGGAGGAAAAAAAAAGGGAAAAATCAGAAATAAATCTATAAAAAAACAAAAAACAAAACAAAGACTAACTTCTTTGATAAATTAGAGGCTAGAATGGTATCAGGTGTCTGTTCAGCATCGTACTGGGCTACCGTGAGCAATGACAATCAAAGTTACCCGTCAAGGTTACATATCAATTCGGGTGTTCCGCTTCCTTCTCCGCCATAAACTCTACCTCCACCCCCTTGAGAACTGTGTCAACGAAAGAAAAGGGACTATTATTCTGCTTTTACCCAACAGGAGTGGTGTGGGCTTCATAGTGTGGGCCTCTACTTCAATCTACAGCATCCTGACAGCCCGGGGACCTTTGCCAGGATACTGTGGATCACTACACTTTGGACAGACAGGAAAAGGCATGTGAGGCTGGGTGAGCACATATCAGCAACATTGTCATTACAAGAGAGTGAAGGCTTCTCATTCTGCTCCACTGCCTCCATACCAATAACTGCTCCACCAAGGACTCCTCTGTGAAGCCCCTCATGGCATGACATGGATTGGCCTCACATAAAATGACCACGACAAATTAGCTTACAGCAGGGACATCATGCGGCAGGCTTCCCAGCTGCAGACATAGTAAAAAAACCTAGAGCTCAAACTATGATGATGACTTTAGTCTTTAGGAGAAGCCAATAGGTTTACGGTTTGCCTAACAAAGTGTCTACTACTACTACTTTTGGCTGCTCCCGTTAGGGGTCGCCACAGTAGATCATCCATTTCCATCTCTTCCTGTCAGGTCAGGTCAAGTCAATTTTATTTGTATAGCCATCTTCCTCTGTCACACCAGGGACCTGCATGTCCTCCATCACAACTTCCATAAACCTCCTCTTTGGCCATCCTCTTTTCCTGTTCCCTGGCAGCTCCATATTCAGCATCCTTCTTCCAATATACCCAGCATCTCTCCTCCACACATGTCCAAGCCATCTCAATCTTGTCTGTCCACTGTACTCCCTCTCATTCACACATAGGTATTCCCTCTTTTTCCTACTGACTTTCATTCCTCTTCTCTCCAGTGCATACCTCCACTTCTCCAGGTTCTCCTCCACCTGTCTTGAACCCATCTGTCTTTCCAACCGCACACCTCACCCCTGTCACAATTCCCTCATACATATCCTGCACCACTCCTACATACTTCTCTGCAACTCCCAACTTCCTCATACAATACCACACCCCCTCTCTCGGCACCGTCACATGCTTTCTCTAAATCCACCAAGACACAATGTAACTCCATCTGGCCTTCTCTATACGTCTCAATCAACATTCTCAAAGCAAACATCGCATCTGTAGTGCTCTTTCATGGCATGAAACAATACTGCTGCTCGCTAATCATCACCTCTCCTCTTAAACTAGCTTCTATTATTATTTCCCATATCTTCATTCTTTGGCGGATCAACTTTATACCTAAGTTTGTTAACTTTATTGCCTAACAAACTGTACTGTACTGTAAATCAAATAACCTCACCTGGCTGAAAGTTCACACTCGTGTCCTCAGAAGACTCTGTAGAAAATCAGAACGACAATGGAAGGTCGACAAGTCCGAATTAGCAAACAACACCCTTAAAGCCAAATGTTAATTTACCAGAAGGCAGTTAAGGATGCAATATCAGCGTACTTCTCTGAACTAATATCAAGAAATAACCACAATCCCAAAGTTCTCTTTAGGGTAACTGATTCTGTTATCAATGGTCCCTCCACTGCTCTTTTTGAACCTGATGAGTTGTCCAAAAAAAAAAAAAAATTCTCACTCATTTTGGAAGTACGGTGGAGAATATCAGGTCCCAAATGCAGCCAGGCTCTTGCATTCCTTCCATTCCCCATGTTATTTCTGCCTCTTTTACCCAGTTTCAACCAATTACAATTTCAGTATTAGAGAGTACAGTCTCTAATATGAACTCCTCCTCCTGCATCTTAGACATGATTCCCACTGAGCTGGCCAATGAGGAATTTTCAGCTATCAGCCTCATTATTCTGCAAATTCTTAATAATGATCTGGCCTCTGGTTCTTTTCCACAGTTTTAAGCATGCCATTGTTCACCCATTGCAGAAGAAACTCAATTTAGATCCCCTGTCCCTAAGTAACAACAGACCAATCTCCAAATTTTCTTTTCTATCTAAGGTTCTCCATAGTAATTTCATCTCAATTGGTTTCTTTTATGAACATAGTGTTTTTAACAGTTTCCAGTCTGGTTTTAGAGCACTTCATGGTAGCGAGACAGCTCTATTTAAGGTCACTATTGACCTACTGCTGACTGGAGATAGAGGTGACTGCTCGATTTTAGTTCTTTTAGACTTAAGTGCTGCCTTTGACACAGTCGATCACAACATCCCCTTACATCGCTTAGAGACTTGGGTTGGCATCAAGGGGCCAGCTCTTAGCTTATTATGCTCTTACCTCACCAACAGAACTTTTTCTGTTGTTCTGGGTAAATCTACTTCCTTGATGGCTCAGTTAAGTTGTGGTGTCCTTCAAGGCTCAGTTCTCGGGCCCCTTGTCTTTTCTTTATACACGCTGTCCCTTGGCCAGGTCATTCAAAATCACGATGTGCTTTACCATTTTTATTCTAACAATATTCAGTTATACATGCCACTAAAACCCACAGATCCTAGTGCCCTAGCAAATCTCACAACTTGCCTCTCTGACATTAAATACTGGATGTCCGAAATCTTTCTCAAATTTAATGATAAGTCTGAGGCCATTCTGTTCAGTCCTGAAAATTCCATCAGTCCTTTGGTTACTAATCTTGGTGGTCTGTCACGTAGTCTTAAGCAGGCTGCTAGGAATCTTGGGGTAATATTCGATGTCAACCTCAGTTTTGATAATCAAATCAAACATGTTGTTCAGTCATGCTCAAGCTAATCTCCAAAATTAGGTCATTTTTATCAATTGCTGATCTGCAAAAAGTTGTACATGCTTTTATCTATTCTCGGCGTGACTATTGTAATGCGCTTCCTTCTAGCATCAGCAAGGGCTCCCTCCCACCGTCTGCAGTTGGTACAAAACGCCACTGTTCGGCTCATTACCGGGACAAAAAGGCATGACCATATCACTCCTATGCTTGCCTCCCTGCACTGGCTCCCTGTTCTATTTCGAATTGATTTTAAAATTTTACTGCTCACTTTTAAGACTTTAAATGGTCTTGCTCCTACATACATTTCTGATTTATTTACCTGGTATATGCCCTCTCGGCCATTAAGCTCTGCAGATGGAGCCCTGCTGGTTATTCCTAGGTCTATGTTTATTACAAAGGGTGATTGGGCTTTTGCTGTTATAGCCCCCACACTATGGAACTCTCTTCCTGTTGAACTAAGACAAACCAAGTCTCTAGCTTCTTTAAAATCTTATCTTAAAACTTTTCTTTTTAAGAAAGCTTTTACAGATGTTTGATATTTGTTTTTATTTGGTCTTACTCTTATTTTTGCCTTGTCTGGCTTTATTTCTTTGTAAAGCACTTTGTAACATTGTTTTAGAAAAGGGCTATATAAATAAAATTATCATTATTATTATTATCATTACCGTGTGAGTACAGGACAGCACAATTTGGATACTCTCTGTCCCCCACAGGGTTCAAAATGCACTGAAAATTAGGGGTTGAATAATTATTTCATACAACAGCTGTTATTGTCTATCAGGGGGACAATTAAGAGAGGACACAGCAGTCCTGTTTATTCATCTGATGCATTGGGTTTCCAGGTAAATTGAGTAAAAATCTGCCAAGTGCTGAAGCAGACCATGTGCATACCTAGGAATGAAAACAGACTCAAATCAAGCCACAAGGTTGGAGAAGTAAATAAGTTCCTATCAACCCTTTCCTTTATGTCATTTAGGGTGCATGGCCTTGCTCAGAGCATGCCTCATGGACTCAACAGCATGGATAATTTGGGCTGTTCCTCTCACACTGAAAAGACCAATCATCATCATCAACAGTCACTCAGGATCGAGTGTGACTGTCCTCCCTCTGGGTCCCTCTGAGTCCTCAGGTGGGTGTACAGGCTGATCCTGGAGCTGCAAAATGGGAGGACACCTGCATGTGACAGTTTTTTACGTGGAGTGGCTGATGAACCTGCAGCCACCACACGGTCCTTGGCAGGGGGTCCTTGGCACGGGGTGGCCAGAGTCCAATGGCATGGAGAACCAAAATGATTGGGGACCACCCTCTGTTGCAGCCTTCAACCACCTTCATTGTTGTTGTGACCTGGAAATATCTTCCGACAGTTCTGCCGTTGAGGTCTTTGTTGGATCATGCTTTGTCTGGAACCAGAGGTGTAAAAACCAGGTCCAGAAAGTAAAAGTCCAAACCACGTATTTGCACCACTCATGCACTACACCAGCCGACTCTAGTCAACACCACTCCTCAACTAGGTAGGGAAAACTAGCTAATGAAATCAGCTGGCTTAGTAACATGGTTGGAGAAAATACACGGTTTGGACATTTACTTTCTGGACCTGGTTTTCACAACTCTGTCTGGAACCTCCCCTTTGATCAATCCGCCTTGGGTGACCCTACCAGGAGCCAAGCTCCGGACAGCATAGCTCTTGGGGTCATTGGTACATGCAAGCTTTTCTACCATGGCAAGGTGGCAATCCAGGAGAAGCAAGACCAATGCAGTGCTACATTACAGCCTGTGCCCAACACCTTAATGCCATCATACACCGATGTTCTCCACAGACTACTTCAGTGCTGTTACTCGACACATCTAGCTCTCTGTGATGTAGGTGCATGTAGGAGCTGTGTAACGAAGCAAAGTGGTAATAGCAGACTTCAGCCTCACAGGCTGGTGTGGGGTTTCTGGTGGGGGATGGACGTGGATGTTGTAAGGAGACGGCAGTGAACAGCAAACAGCCATTATAGCTCCATCATGGCCACATAAATTACCTTTAATTATTGATGGCTTTTCAAGGCCCTGAAAACACTTCCTGCTCTCTCTCTGGGGTTCCCGTGCTCTTAAAGCAAATATTACAGTTGTAGCCAATATCAGCAGCTGGGAGGGTCTTGCTCCTCACAGGGAAGAACTTAAACTGATAATGTCATTTCCTAAGCAGTCTGAATATATGAGCAGACAGCCACAGTGTACAGGGAATGGATATGTCAGCCTGATTTGGCAGAGATACAGCCGGGCCACTGTACAACTCTTTTTATCATGACTAAATGCTCGTAAATACTGAATAAATTCTCTGTCTCTTTAAATTTCACTGAAGACAAAAACCCATGTCTGGCACAACTTTTGCATAGCAGGTTAGAGAAATACAAAATATTTCAGTATTTCCAGCCTGCATGCAATTTTCCCCCAGGGGTGTTCTCCATCCCATATAAAGTGAGACTAAATCCAATTCACACTGCTTGCACACTGCATCTGTACACAGTTTAAGGAAGTTAAAGAGAAATGTTCAATGTTTTGTGTCATGGACAACCCCTCAAAGAGTAAAGCCCCATTTCTCATCAGTGTCCCTCCCTCTGGACACCGAGGCTGAGGTGTTGATTTATGAGATGAGGTTAGGGCTGGAGCAATAATTCAATAATATTGTTTGTCGTCTTTCAGTAGTATTGTATAGGTATGGAATTTGAATAATGTCATATCATAATACACCGTTTTCTTGTTTAAGTTAATGATAACACGAATCTATTACCTAAATTTCCTCACAAAATGAGGTCTGAAATATCTGAGGGAGTATTTTTTGAAGTTTGATGTTCTAGTTAACATTACCAAAAAGCTCAATATGGCATTTTTGCATATGTAAGCATGATCTATGTCAATATCGAGTAAAACGCCAGTGATTATTGGGATGATGTTTTCCATATTGTCCGGTATGAGATGAGGGACAAACTCCTCAGGTGCAACTTGTTGTTTTCAACTCTGACCCAAGAAAAGAGGGCTACATAATGCTAAAATGCACCAGATATTGAGGATATTATTAATAAGGGTTGCCTTCCTCCAATGTGTTTGTTTACTGATTGAATGTTTTTCTCCTCAACCAACTCTGCATCTATCCATGATGCTATTCTAGAAGCGTGATTTTTTTTTATCCTCTCCTTGCCGGCATTCTGTCATTCCTTTGTTTCCCTCCTGAGCTCCCTTAGGACAGACTTGGCTATCTGCCTGTCCCCATATCCAAAAGCATTGTGTGTTCCCCCTTTCAGGAGGGATTTACAGTCTTTGGTGAGCAGGGGCACACTGATGGGAACACAGAAAACTGTTTTCACGGGAATCAGTGTCCGCATGTAAAAATGATATACCCTGAAATGCACTGGAAGAGCCTTTCGCCATTTCCTTATTGCGTCTCCACCAACACAAAAAGACAGAAACACACACTCACACACAAATGAAAGCAAACAAATTCACACACACTTTATATTGACTTCAAACTACCTCCTCTCGGTTCGAATCCCCGTGTTACCTCCAGCTTGGTCGGGCATCCCTACAGACACAATTGGCCGTGTCTGCGGGTGGGAAGCTGGTTGTTGGTATGTGTCCTGGTTGCTGCACTAGCACCTCCTCTGGTCGGTCAGGATGCCTGTTCAGGTGGGAGGGGAAACTGGGGGGAATAGGGTGATCCTCCCACGCACTACGTCCCCCTGGCGAAACTCCTCACTGTCAGGTGAAAAGAAGCGGCTGGCGACTCCACATGTATCGGAGGAGACATGTGGTAGTCTTCAGCCCTCCCCGGATCAGCAGAGCGGGTGCAGCAGAGACCAGGACGGCTCGGGAAATACGGTAATTGGCCGGATACAGTTGGGGAGAAAAAAGGGGGGGGAACTATCCCCCCTGAATCAGTCACCTCTCTTACTGGACCCACAAACTGATTTCAACAGGCTCTTGCCTTCACAGCGAACAAAAGTTTTGCACAGAAGTTGTCAGAGGGGGCAAACAGGAAATACAGTTTGTCACCAGACTTGTTATTGCAGAGCTGATAGTTCAATAAAGTTACAATGTTCATTGTGATTTGTTGTATTATCACAGCTTAGCCTTTCAACTCAGGAATGTAAGCAGATCCCAAAAGTCGGTGAAAACCCTAGCAAAGTGGAATAGTCTGTGGATTTTCTACGATGTAATTCAGTTACTGCTAGAAGGACTGGCAGAAAGGATGTACAAAGAGGTGCACCTGCTTCCTGTTTCCTAAAACCCCACGATATTTAGGATGATAAAGGACGTAGTGCCGGCTCACTAAATTCAGCCTTCTATTTCTCCCTTTAGGTATGGATCACGCAGACTCACAAACAGCACACAACGGACTAAAATAGCTTACTCCCTGTGGTTGGAGTCAGTCATTTTTCATTACCGCTCCACAATGCGAAGACTCTGGGGCAACATCCCCCCTGGTCAATTCAAATGAAAAATGACATGACGCAGCAGGAACAGCTACATGAACGTTCAAGACACATGAACACCAAGTACTTTAATGTGTAATGATGGGATTTTCCAAAAACCAGTAGGGGGTGATCAACATCCTGACTGCAACAACACACAATACAAGCTATTAGCTTGATCATGGAAAACTAAACAGACAACACAACAGCAACGTCTGTTGGTGAGCCACATTTCTCTGAATGATCTAGGACCAAAGCCAGTCTTGACGACGCCTCCTAATGGCCAAGTCTAACTGGGGAAAAGGCCTTATTTAAGAAATTTCAGATTGGGAATCGAACTTTAATTCCTAATCTGAAGGCGCACACCTCCTTGAACTCAGCCTGTGTACGAGCAGGTGTTTATTTATTGTGCTCAGGAAACAGCCGGGAAACTTTTCGGATTATATCAAAGCAGGTTGAATCAGGGCATCCGGGTAGTGTAGTGGTCTATTCCCTTGCCTACCGACACGGGTTCGCCGGTTCGAATCCCCGTGTTATCTCCGGCTTGGTTGGGCGTCCCTACAGACACAATTGGAAGTGTCTGCAGGTGGGAAGATGGTCAAGGCACCAACGTTTACTTTAGAGGGACACTACATTACATTTCTTCAGCAGTACACTGAAACCTCATTTCCCTGCTGTGGCAAGTATGATGCATGCACATGCACACATGCAGCATTAACACACACTTCCAATTTAGTGTTCTCTGTCTTTGTAAATGATGATGCGTCTAATTTCATTGTTGTTGTTGGGGTCTGAGATCACCTCCACTTTTTCATCCCAATTTGACAGGTCTGATTTCCTGTTCTCCCCAAGGTGCCACTACAGCTCAACCCCGACAGTGGTTGTGGAGTGTGTTGACTTCCGCGTGGTCAGTCAGTTAGTCACCACCACCACCTCAGGTGCACGAGAGCATCAAGCATGGGCAGGATCATGCTATCTCTGTCAGATCCGCTCATAGCTGTGTGGGCGCCCCGCCATCACAAGTCACTAATTTGCAATGGCAGAACACATCATCCCGACCCGCTCCTCACCCAGGAGCACTGTCAGCTCTGCTATCTGTGATGTTCAGCCAAGCCGGAGGCAACAATGGCATACAAACCATGAACCTCAGCACTGGGAGTGAATTCAATAATTTTCTCTGCTCACTTTCTGAGAGGTGCGTATGCAGCGCTGTTTGGGGGAGGTAGGATGTGGGGGGGAGGATGTATTCAGACTCTGATTAAGATCCCTTCTGTGCTCATGGTTGTCATACTTGAATAGTCTACCTTTAATTTTCAAGTTCAGTTGCTGCACTCACAACATCCCGAACTACAACTCAACTCACAATACTCAGTATAGCTTTGCACAGGAACCAAAGGCCGGCTCCCGTTCCAACAACCGCTACCGTCACAAGTTCTGACAAGGTGAAAACTGACATCTGTATAATGAGCAATTTCTTTTTTTTTCCTCCCCAATTGCACTTGGCCAATCACTCCGGTTGCTGCTCCATCCCCTTTGCGGATCCGGGGAGGGCTGCAGACTACCACATGCCTCCTCTGATACATGTGGAGTCGCCAGCCGCTTCTTTTCACCTGACAGTGAGGCGTTTCACCAGGGGGACGTAGCGCGTGGAAGGATCACGCTATTCCCCCCAGTTCCCCCTTCCCCCAAAACAGGCGCCCCAACCGACCAAAGGAGGCGCTAGTGCAGCGACCAGGACACACACCCACATCCGGCAGCTTTCCCACCCACAGACACGGCCAACTGTGTCTGTATGGACGCCTGACCAAGCTGGAGGTAACACGGGGATTCGAACCAGCGATCCCCGTGTTGGTGGACAACTGAATAGACTGCCACACCACCCGGGCGCCCTTATATTGAATACTTTCAGTGGATGACAATGAGGCACAGAACTGCAAAGCTGCTAAAACCATACCCTGCAACAAAAAACGTCCTTCAAAAAAAATAAAACTGTCCACTTTGTTCACTGATATGTCCCCCCGACTGCTTTGTGTTAATAAGCCCTTCTTGTTGCTACCAAGATATTTGCTTGAGTAATTGTTTTTCTATGAACATGGCTGCTTCTGCCACAAATTTCACATCTCACTCGATGAAATTCTCACACAAAGGCGAGTGTGTGTGTGTGTGTGTGTGTGTGTGTGGGTGTGTGTGTGTGTGGTCTCTCACAGAAAGTAGATGGTTTTTGTCCTTCTCAGCATTGTTAAGAGCATTCTCCAGGGTCAGTCTGTGTTTCTTGGCCAGCTCCTCCAGAGCCCGGACCTGGCTCTCCTTCATGTGACCTGCCTCCTCCTCATACCGCGCCCGAACGTTGTTCATCTCTTTCTCATAGGATGCCTTCTCCTCACGCAGGGCCTGACAGGGGCAAAAAAGCATATGTGCACGCATGCGCATGCATGCACACACACACACACACACACACACACACACACACACACACACACACACACACGCAAGCATGCACACACAAGAAGATGTGGGTCAGTGTTAATTTTCTTTCACTGAAACTATTATGCCTCCATGATACCTGTGGAGTCGCCAGCCGCCTCTTTTCACCTGACAGTGAGGAGTTTCGCCAAGGGGACGTAGCATGTGGGAGGATCACGCTATTACTCCCAGTTCCCCCTCCCCCGAACAGGTGCCCCAACCGACCAGAGGAGGCGCTAGTGTGGCGACCAGGCCACATACCCACATCCGGCTTCCTACGCGCAGACATGGCCTATTGTATCTGTAGGGACACCGGACCAAGCTGGAGGCAACACGGGGATTTGAACCAGCGATCCCCGTGTTGGTAAGCAAGGGAATAGACTGCTACGCTATCCAGACGCCCCCAATCGTATTTGGTTTTAATCCCAAAATATTTCTCGACAAAAACCACAAGGGACAGTGTGAGTCATCGACTGGACAAAAGGGAGATAACAGCGATGGAGAGACAATACAGAGAAAGCGAGAGAGAGAGAGAGAGAGAGAGAGAGAGAGAGAGAGAGAGAGAGAGAGAGAGACACACACACACAAGGACTGTCGCTTACTGGGGTGATTGTAGGTTGGTAGGTTTTTTTTCCAAGTTATGATTGATAATGCTCTAACGGTGAAAAAAAGACATGTAGAAGGAAGGGATGAGGTGATAAGGTGCTGCTACAGCTGTTTAACAGATTATTATCCCAGGCAACTGGAGGGCCATGCAGTTATTCCCTTCCTCAAATCTGACCATCATTAAGTATGTCATATAAATCAGGTACAGGTACACCATCTTCTAAATGGGAAGTTCGCTACGCTCAGTGTGTGTATTTACAGCATCAATTAGATGCTAAAATAGTGCAGTTCATCTTGAAACTGTAACAAAGTGTCACTTCCATGCATCCGGGTAGCGTAGCGGTCTCTTCCGTTGCCTACCAACACGGGACTCGCCGGTTCGAACCCCCATGTTACCTCTGGCTTGGTCGGGTGTCCCTACAGACACAATTGGCTGTGTCTGCGGGTGAGAAGCCAAATGTGGGTATGTGTCCTGGTCGCTGCACTAGTGCCTCCTGGTCGGACGGGGGCGCGTGTTCGGGGGGGAGGGGGAACTGGGGGGATTAGCTTGACCCTCCCATGTGCTACGTCCCCCCTGGCGAAACTCCTCTCTGGCAGATGAAAAGAAGTGGTTGGCGACTCCACATGTATCGGGGGAGGCATGTGGTAGTCTGCAGCCCTCCCCGGATCAGCAGAGGGGGTGCAGCAGTGACTGGGATGGCTCGGAAGAGTACAACTGGGAGGAAAAGGGGGGAGTCACTTCCAATTCCAGCAGTAACTAAAGGAGGCAGGATTCCTGATGTCAGCTGCATCCCATTACTTGACATTGTGCACATTTAAGAAACTTTAAAACAGAAAAAAAATAAAAGGTAACACTTTCTATGAAGCTTGCATCTATAATGCCCTATAAGCATCCATAACGCCCTATAAGCGTCTATTGCATCTATAACACCCATACTTTCCTATAATGTGTATTACAATGACTAATGGCTATGGCTGAAGACTGAAATAGCACTGAAGTCTCATTATGCATCTCTAGAACTTCAGCAAAACAAGTTGCCTATGATGCATTATGACATTTGACAGATAAACAGGCTAATGATGACATATTTATAATGCATAAATCCGTTTTAAATTGACATAAATTATCATAAAGGTGGTTATGAGGTGTTGTGAGGGCGTATACATGGTTATGATGAATCTTACAATGACTTATAGCTACACTTATAGGGCGTTATAGATGGTTATAGGGCATTATAGGTGCTTACAGGGTGTTATAGATGCTTATAGGGTGTTATAGATGCAAGTTTCATAGAAATAAAGTGTTTGAACACAGACAGGGAGGTTAATGATAGGGGGAAGAGAGAGAAAATAGAAAGGAGAGACAAGAGAAAAGAGAGCTAAGTTGAGTTTATTTCAATAGCCCAAAATCACAAAGTAGGAAGGAAGAGATTTACAGTCAGTGCAATATACAATGCCCCCTATCCTTTGACCCTCGTCTCAGATGAGGAAAAGCTCCACAGAAATACCTTATCCGGAAAAAAAAGCAAAAAACAAAAAAACAGGAGAAACCTAAAGAAGGAGCGATAGAGTCCTCTTCTAGGACATGCGGTAGGTGTCGAGCGCACAAGAGTAACAGAATTTAAGGGAAGCTGTCACAAAAAAGGTGCGGCGGAGTCGAAGTTGAGCGACGTCTGCCGACCTCCGCTCCCGTACCAAGGAAGACGCTGAAAATCACAGCGAGCTCCGTCGGCGGGAGAAGTCTCTCGGCTCCCGAAGGATTACGCCGCACAAATGTCAAAGGCAGCGACACGGTCGAGCACACATGAAGCAGTTACACTTGACATTTACTGTGGGCTGCGGCCAGCCTGCTGATTCTGCTGGTTCTTAAATTATCTGACCTTTAAGCATCACAGGGTTTTTGTGGGGTTTTTTTTAGGAAAAGAAGAGCCGGTTGGGTTTCTGATGGTTTTAAATGGTGTACAAGACAGAGTCAACCCTTTCTGCTTGCTTCTCCTTTTTAACTCCCCAGGCCGGTGTTAATGAAAGGTTGGGTTTAGGGTTGTTCCTTATCTGATGTGAGGGTGTAAGGACAGGAAGTTGTGTTGCTGTAAAACCCACTGAGGCAAATTTGTCATTTGTGATATTACGCTATACAAATAAAACTGACTTGACTTGACTTTCCATAAAAATTTTAGTCTCTGTCAAGCACTTCCACACAACCGTGTTAAGTAACTTCCAAACAATTGTACTTGGCCAATTACCCCACTCTTCCGAGCCGTCCCAGTCGCTGCTCCACCCTCTCTGCTGATCCGGGGAGGGCTGCAGACTACCACATGCCTCCTCCGATACATGTGGAGTCACCAGCCACTTCTTTTCACCTGACAGTGAAAAGAAATTCCCCCCAGTCCCCCCCCCCCGAACAGGCGCTTCGACCGACCAGAGGAGGCGCTAGTGCAGCGACCAGGACACACACCCACAACCGGCTTCCCACCTGCAGACACGGCCAATTGTGTCTGTAGGGACACCTGACCAAGCCGGAGGTAACACAGGGATTCAAACCAGCGATCCCCATGTTGGTAGGTAATGGTTTATAGACTGCCACGCCACCTGGACGCCCTACAACGTGATTTTTTCTCCCCCAGTTTTCCCCCTTTTTCTCCCCAATTGTATCCAGCCAATCACCCTGCTCTTTTTGAGCCATCCCGGTCGTTGCTCCACCCCTTCTCTGTCGATGCGGGGGGCACTCCGACCGACCAGAGGAGGCGCTAGTGCAGCGACCAGGACACATACCCGCATCCGGCTTCCCATCGGCAGACACGGCCAGTTGTGTCTGTAGGGACGGCCGACCAAACCGGAGGTAACACGGGGATTCGAACCAGAGATCCCCATGCCGGTAGGTAACGGAATAGACTGCCACGCCATCTGGACTCCATACAACATGATATTTTAATATGCAGCCAAGGAATTAGAAATGACTTAACGCAATTGTGTGGAACCACTTAACATTTTTAAGTAAATCCAACATTTCAGTTTTTGAGTGTACATTGTTCTCCTTATTGACATTTTTCAAACCAACACACACACACACACACACACACACACACACACACACACACACACACACACACACACACACCTTTTCCAGAGACTGGATCTGTTGTCGCTGCCTCTCCTCCATGGCCTGGCTCTTACTCTGCAGGGCGCCCCGCTCCTCCTCCATCCTGAGCACCTTATCCTTCAGCCGGCTACGCTCACTCTCCAGGTCCCTGATGGCAGCCTCCTGGGTCATCTGGGTAGCCTGCAGGCTGCCTATCTGACCTGCCAGAAGAGACAGGAGCAAGAGGAGAGGAGGGGATTATGTAAGGGGGTACTAATTGTGAGGCACTGTCGTTTACCTTGTTGATTCATCAAAAAAAACAAACAACATTTTAACAGGTTGACAAAAAGCAGGTTGCGTGTTTTATATCTGGAATTATTTCCATAATTCAATACATTTTATGTTAGAAAAAAGTCAAATTCTTGGATGACCTGACTGACAGACAGACAGAGAGACAGATGAGACACACACATACTTGCACAGAGAGATACACACACCCACACATACTAGACAAACGAGTATCTCCTGTGTGTGCCGTGTGGATGTGGTTAAAAATAAATAAATAAATAAAAACCTGGAAAATGGAGGGCAAAGTTAATCTCCCTCGATACATACAGCCCAGAGGGGATGAGGAGGGAGTCGGCCATATTTGAGCATGAGGGGCTTATACGTATAGCCCCATTTAACTGTGCACGAGTCTCTGCTAAGCTGCAGATCTTGTTCCTGAATTACAAGCGAAAGGATTTGTTTTAGTGAAGCAGCAGTGGCCCGTCTCACTTCCTCCTGTTCTTGGTTCAGTCTTCTAGCGGTGTTGGTGGTGGTGGTGGTGGTGGTGGTGGGGGGGTGGGGGTGGGTGGGTAGATACACACACATGAGTGTACACGTGCACATGCACACACACACACACACACTGGGCATTAATCAAACACGGATGAGGTTGATGAGGGCTCGGTCCGGCGATAAACTGTTCACCTTTTAAACTGTTTGCAGATTAGAACGATTCAGAGGAGGAAGAGTGTTTAATGGGTCTTCATCAGGGGTTATGTTTGTATAAAGAGCCCAGATGGTTCCAGATGGTGGCTGTGTCGGTCTACCAAACATGCCGGGCAGAGTGGAGGTATATAGCTAGACAGAGACAGAAAAAAAAAAGAGGGATGGAGTTTCTTACTGGCTTTCAACAGTATTTCGGTGGCCTGCTGCTGAACTCGGTCCCTGGCCGCCTCCAGTTCGCACTCCGCTTCCTTCTGGCGAATCTCCACGATCTCCGAGTCCTGCGTCACTTCATCCAGCTGCTTGGAGAGGTCCTGGAAGCAAGGAGGAGGGGGACAGAAGATTTTTATTTTATTTTTGAAAAAGAGATTTCATTACGTGAAAGAGATCTTCCTGACGCGTCATGAAAACTATCGCTCGGCAAGAATGAAGACGGACGTCCTCGACTTCAAACGAAATCGCTGGTTGGTTGGTTGGTTGATTGACAGGGCATGAGGACCAGAAACAAGGCCACGACACTGCAAAGTTAAGCGAAACTCATCCTACCTGACAACCATAAATCAACAGTCCATGGCAGGCAATCATGTTGTTGAGTGTGTGTGTGTGTGTGTGTTGATTTCCCAGATGAGCCCTGAGCAGGTGCATGTTGTGATGAGGCAGTTAGGCTTATAAGACGTCCACTGATTGAGGATTGGGATGAACTGTTATTAACCCTTTCTCTCTCATTTTAGCTAAATGGTGAACACTAGTGACAAATAAACACACGGAGAGCGACAATGAGCACACTCCAGGGAACCGACGCGCACAACTACTGTTACTCACTCTTCTGATATGCACTGTCGTCCAAGGATGAAAGGTGGAAATATCTGCCACCCCCCCCTTTTTTTCTTCCCAATTGTATCCGGCCAATTACCCCACTCTTCCGAGCCGTCCCGGTCACTGCCCCACCCCCTCTGCTGATCCAGGGAGGGCTGCAGACTACCACATACCTCCTCCAATACATGTGGAGTCGCCAGCCGCTTCTTTTCACCTGACAGTGAGGAGTTTCACCAGGGGGACGTAGCGCGTGGGAGGATCACGCTATTCCCCCCAGTTCCCCCTCCCTTCCGAACAGGTGCCCCGACCGACCAGAGGAGAAGCTAGTGCAGTGACCAGGACACACACCCACATCCGACTTTCCACCTGCCGACACGGCCAATTGTGTCTGTAGGGATGCCCGACCAAGCTGGAGGTAAAACGGGGATCCGATTCGGCGATCCCCGTGTTGGTAGGTAACGGAATAGACCGCTACACTATCCGGACGCCCCCTGTAATCGCACCTTTCTGAACAGCGTTACAAGGTGCCTTACACAACAGGATAAAATAATGCACACGGTCAAGATAAAACAACAAAATGCATTAAAAATACAGGACACAATGCCAGATCCACTCCACGGAAAACATGGTCAGGATAAAGTCACAAGAGCATAATTAAAACGAAGAGATAAAACAAGGATTATGATAAAAACAATTAAATTAGGTGATGAAAGAAAATTATAAAAATATAAAGAATAAAAATGTAAAATGATAAGAGTATAAGATAGAAACAATACAAAAAAAAACCCTTTCTGTAAAAATAAGTTTTAAGAAGCGATTTAAAAGAAGGCAGTGAGCTTGCTAGCTTGGTTTCCTCAGGTAGGAGAGTTCCACAGCTGTGGGGCTCCTACAAAAAACAGCTGGTCTTCTTTAGTAAGGAGGCTGGCTGAGGGACCAGTTAAAAAGAACCTGCCTGAGCAATGCAGGCAGTGACCAGGTCTCCAGGTGTGAGTAAACCAGTTATATATGTAGGAGCGAGGCCATGTAAGGCTTTAAAAGTAATTAGTAAAAGTTTAAAACCATCCCACACCTAACAGGTAGCCAGTGAAGTGTTGCAAGAATAGCAGTGATGTGTTCATGTCTCTTGGAATTTGTTAAAAGTCTGGCAACTGAGTTTTGGATGAGCTGGATGCAGGAGATAGACTTTTGTCTGAGCCCTGAACACAGGGACTTACAATAATCCAGACATGATGAGATGAATGCACAGATGACTTTTTCAAGGTCCATTTGAGACAGAAGATTTTTAACTTTTGCGATGTTCCTTATTTGGAGAAGCAAGACTGTACTTACTACCTTGGTGATTTGTGTGTTAAAATGCGGCTTGGAGTCAAAAAAGGCACACAAATTGAGGGCAGAGTGCTTAACATTGGAGGACAGGTTCCCTAGACTCTTCTCCAGCTCGCCAGTTAGGTTAGGGGGGGCTGAATAAAAGGACCTCAGATTTGGACTCACTGAGCCGGAGGAAGTTTTGTGACATCCAGCACTTAATACTGGAAAGACAAGCCATAACACGAGAAAGATTGTGTGTCATAACCAGTAAGCGGGACATAAATCTGGGTGTTGTCTGCATAACAGTGAAAATTAATACAATTAATATTGATTAATTAATATAAATTAATATTATGATGACGGATGATCTGACCCAGGAGGAGCATGTAAATGAAAAATAATAATGGACCAAGAATTGACCGCTGGGGTACATCATGTGCCAGGGGGGCTGAGGATGAGGCGAATTCTCCCATTATAACAGATAGGTAGGATCGGAACCAGGCAAGAGCAGTATCCTTAATGCCAACATAGTTTTCCAGGCGATTTAAATGATAAGATAAGATAAAGGACTGAAAAACCTATGAATGAGGGCAGAAAAACCTATGAATGTGCAAGGAGTCTGATTTAAAGCAAATCAAAACCTGACTCAACACATTTCCTTGCTCCAGAGCTGAAAGTGAGTGGAGAACATTACTGAAAACAGTAACAATTGAAAAAACATGCACATTATTATTTACAGAGTGAAAGACAATCCTTATACTCTGAACTGGAAGTATTCTGACTTTGGAGGAGGTAGATCTTGCTTATAATGATTACAATGGCTGGACAATGGGAAGCCACCAGCAGTATGATTCGATGGCTCACCAGTCAGTCGTAGAGCCACACTTTGACAGCGTAACGGGTGCTAAGTAGCTAGCCAGTTATTGGTGTGTTGGTGGTGAAAAGTGGGCATCAGCAGTTCCAACACTCTCTACACAGTTGATCAGGGCTGCACCCCATACTGTCAAAGCCCTTTCTTTGTCCAAGGCTATTTGGGAGGCATACTGTTTTTTTTTGGGGTCCATCAACAGGACTCTCTTCAGCCACTCTCGGAACCCACTAATCTTCTATTGTGTGAACTCAAACACTTATAAAGAGGGTCAGGAGCTCTGCAGAAGCAAGCTTCAGTGGGGGAGCCACTTTACTGTCGAATCTTCCACAACAGAAATGAATACAGGCCACAAAAACAAACCAAATGTGGGATAAAATGGGCAGAGGGTCACTTCACGAACATAAAAAAATAAAAATTAAGAGTCCGCACACTAGATAATGCTCCCATTAAGATTTAATGGTATACCACCAAATGATGTTTCGAGCGTTTACGCTCTTCTGCAGACACGTCAGGAACACATTACTACACCTGTGAGATCAAACAAGCAAGAGTTATGTGAAAATCCTGCATGGCGCACCTTTATTACTCACAGCAGCAGCAATAACTGCATCAATTACAGGCATTTTGATAGGTTAAATTGAAGCCCATCAGCGAAACCCAAATCAAACTAAGGATTACAACCTCTACTGTAAGCTTTCCAAGGTTAAATTTAAATCCACTTAATGACAATTAGCTCTGGGTAGGCCTGGAAGGATTAAGAGACAAATTACAAGACTGAGGCTGTAAAGGAGAAATTATGGTGACACCTGAGCTATGAAGCAACACATCAGATACATCTGAAAGACCACAATGGGAGCCATATTGTCTCTGTATGAGGCCCAAAGTTTTCTTATACTATTCCTAGAAGATGTACATTTTGAGTTATAACTTGAATTTTTGAATATTAAAAGTAAACTAACCATAATGGATGAGGTGGACTTTAAATTTAACATTCAATGTCTAGAATAATCAAATCAAATCAAATCAATTTTATTTGTATAGCCCAATATCACAAATTACAAATTTGCCTCAGTGGGCTTAACAGCAACACAACATCCTGTCCTTAGACCCTCTCATCGGATAAGGAACAACTCCCTAAAAAACCCCTTTAACAGGGAGAAAAAAATAGGAAGAAATCTCAGGGAGAGCAGCAGAGGAGGAGGGATCTCTTTCCCAAGATGGACAGCGTGTTCACACAATTTACATAATACAACCTTGAAAGAGGATAACAGAATTATAATGGACATAAAATTTATGAATAACATGATGCGCAGGATGCCAAGCAGCGTCCACATGCCAACGGAGCAGTCCAGGACCCAAGCCATGCGACCAGCATCATCATGTAGTAAAAGAAAAACTTATGTGAGGAGTGGAAGGGCAGGCAGCAACCAAATGACGACCACCATCACCAGAATAGGCTTCGTTCATTTTTTATTTTTTTTGGTAATTGTGTACTGTTGCTTTAAGACAGCGCACCCTCACACATTTTCTTCAGTTAAACTGTTGAACTGGAGTGGAGGCTGGATTAGCTATGGAGTCATACAGTTTTCATACCGTGTCCTGTCAAGTTTAGTTGTATATTATCCAGCAAATAAAAATTCAGTGGATTTGACCTGCTTGTGACACGTGTGGAATAAAAGATGTTTGTGTTTTTCCAACTTTACAATGAACGTCGAGTGGATGATTGCAAAACTACATCAGTTGGATACGTGTAAGCCAGGACTACCAGCTACGTCACATTTTTTTGCAGCGCCAGTCTCCCTTCATGAGTAATTACCAAGTGGCTCACCCCTCCTCTTTTCATCCCAGCTTCACCGAGAAAACATGAGAATTTATTTTTTTGTCTTCACTGAGTGACTCTACAGAAACCATCAACTTGTTTTTCTCCTTCGTTGCCTTGTTGGCCTTCCCTCCTCTGGACAGCTCTGAGTTGACTGATCAGTAGACATAATACAACATCTCATTACACCATCTTTGTCTGACCTTGGGCTCGTCTCGGCAGCTGTGGGACCTGGAGATCGTGGGACTCCTTGTGGTCATTTCCCTGCAAGTTCAGTTATATAAGCTCCATTTTCATCGAGCAATATTTATGAGAATTTTGAGGTTTCCAATACAAGAAAGTTGAACAGAAATAGTTGAATTGCAACGGGATTTTCAGGCTATCTATCTCGGAGGTGGAAAAGAGTCATGGAAACTGAATTTTCGAATTTCCCCTGTGGCACGTCATTCTTGTTCCTCTGAATTGCACCTGGATGGCAGTTCTCTTAAAATTTGCTTCACATTTTGAAGGAAACAAAGCTATAGTTACAAAACTAATGTACAATATCCCTCTAACTGTAAATCTCCCTCTGATATTCTCATCATTTCCAAATGGCAATTTTCAAGCATCGTTAAAAAACAACAACAACTTTAAGATCAAATTAATTGTCTCAACCTATCTCACTCAGGGTGGATTTTGACACCTTCAGTCCTGACTCCAGCCTCGTTATACCTTGATGGTGCTCTCGGTGGCGGTGAGCGAGGCCTGCAGCTTGTGGGACTTCTCCCGGTTCTCACGGGCCTCGTCTGTTACCCGGGCCAGCTCAGCCCTCAGTTTCCCAAGGGTCTTCTGGAGCGCCGCCTCCTGAGTCTGAAACTCCCTCCGCAGCTCTGCTTCGGTGCGTTTCCACGCCAGCAGGTTGTCGGCAGTCAGCTGCTGGGTCCTCTTCATGGCTTCCAGCTCGCGCTCATAGAACGCCTGTGCCTTGGAAGAAAAGGTCGGGTGTGAAACTGATGCAACTCAAAGTGTCTGACCTTAACATGAGCAGTGCTGACCTTCTGATTTTTCCTCAGAAATGTACTTTATGCTAAGAAGACTATTTTACTCATTTTGCTCTTATTCACTTGCCAAACTTTTGCACAGGTACACACATTCTACTGTTGGCCACTGAGCAGCTCTGTTGTAATAGCTGGTAGTCACATGGGAATTACACAAGCACACGGTATTGCTAACTGTTAAATAAGGCGAGATAATGATGACGACAAAACCAGTCCAGGTATTTGGAAAAATGGTATTTAAGTCCAATGCCAATAAATAAAATACAGGCAGACAGAACGGGATCTGCTTTGTCCAAGCCTTTTCAGAAGCACATTGGTGTTTGTAGTGTTTACTTTGGGCAGCTACCTTGCTGAGTTTGGCTTCGTACTCCTCCACCAGTCTCTTCTTATCCTGTTTAAGCTCCTCCACTCGCTCTGTCAGGGAATCCACCTGCGACACATTGCAGGAACATATGAAAGGGAGCTTACACAATCAGATACACAATACCCTGAAGAGATGAGCAAAGAGTGCATATTTATTAAAAAAAAAATGTTTTGTGTGAATTTCATATTTGCGAACAGATTTATTCTAAATTCCACTTTGGGTAAATTAGACAACGTCACAATTACTTTGAGCTTATTTCTTGCTACAAGAATATGTACATGAAGTTATGTTGGCTGAATATTTTAAAGCCACTTTACGAGCTAATTGCAGTGGCACATAAACTGCCTGAAGGCATTTCACTATCTCGACACAGGGCATCCAGAATGCAAAACACCTGGAGCAGAATTCATTTTCTCCATCCTTTCAGAGACATCCCACTTTCTCAAAGCTGTTCAGTCAGTCAGGTAGTAGTCAGTCACTAGGTTACTTATTTACCACTTTATGGAGGAGCAGTGAGAGTCTCTACTGGTCTCTGCTACAGTTAGCCTTGTGTAGCTGTCCTATGTCTGCCCACCCTTCACTGTGCTTACTTAAAGATATCCAATGATGTTTTTCCCCCTTTTCCCCCCCAATTGTATCCAGCCAATTACCCCATTCTTCCGAGCCGTCCCGGTTGCTGCTCCACCCCCTCTGCCAATCTGGGGAGGGCTGCAGACTACCACATGCCACCTCTGATACATGTGGAGTCGCCAGCCGCTTCTTTTCACCTGACAGTGAGGAGTTCACCAAGGGGACATAGTGCGCGGGAGGATCACACTATTCCCCCCAGTTCCCCCTTCCCCCTGAACATGGCACCCAAACCGACCAGAGGAGGCGCTAGTGCAGTGACCAGGACACATACCCACCCGGCTTCCCACCTACAGACACGGCCAATTGTGCCTGTAGTGATGCCCGACCAAGCCGGAGGTAACATAGGGATTCGAGCCGGCGATCCCTGTGTTGGTGGGCAATGGAATAGACGGTACAATACCCAGACGCCCTCCAATGGGATTTTTGACCAATATTGGCACTACAGGGCACAATAAAAAAAGTGGGTCCCTGTACTGTTTGCATCACATTTTCTCACAGCATCCGCATGTGAAGAGGAACAAGAGGAACACAACAATGACATGTCATCCGGCATGATGAATCACGTAATGAACCGTACCCGCCGATAAAAAGAGAAGAAAAAAGATCGCAAGCTAGCATAAATAATGCAGCTTTCAAAACATTCCAAGAACAATGTTTTTCAAATGTTTTATGAGATGGGAAATACAGTCAACTTATTTGCTAGACCTAAAGGATGCATAAAATGTGTTTTGGTGAGAAACTCTGAATGCAAACAAAACCGAGTTGTTTACAGGGAAAACTCCATTGGACACCTTTACACATCTTTTCCCCCTGCACCCTGATCCTAAGTCTCTACAGTGGGAGACTTCAAGGACCACCAGGGCATGTGTTGGTTTCTGTTGCCACTGCACATAATGAACAATAACAATGAAGGAAAACAAGGTACGGTGACGATTACCATGTTTGACATGTTATGTAATGACAATTAAACTGTTTGTTGTCGGCTTAACTCTAAAATGTAATCTAAAGATGGTGGTTTCTCTCCAATCGTACTTCTTTGAGTATTGCCTTCAACCAATTGTCAAGGTTTACTGCAGCTAGCTCCACCCAGTGGGTCTATGGGAACCCCCATTCTGGTAGCATCTCCTGAGGTGAGGCGAGTTCCCAGACCTATGTGAGAAACTGATTGGTTTGTTGGTGTGGGACAGTATGATACGGGGCAGCAGTGGAAAAGGGGTTTTTGTTACCGCAGCCTTATGGAGCTATCCCAGTTTCTCCGTCTTGTCTTTAGTCGGTTACTTATTAATTTACCTCTACCCTGTGAAGTAGTGTCAGTTTCTACTGATCTATGGAACTGTTCTCTAGCAAGTTACCCTAGTTTCATGGTTTCTCCTCATCAATTCTGCAGTCACTAAGTCAGACACTTACTTCCCTCTCCCTTGAAGATCTTCATCATTTCCTGCTGGATTTCACCACTGTTAGTTCCTAAGTTAGTTACCTCAGCCTTGTGGAGCTGTCCCAGTTTCTCCTGATCTTTGCTGTAGTTCGCGTTCTGGCTCTGGTGGCTACGGAGCAGTTCCTGGATCTCCTGTCTGTGTTGGGCCTTCAGCTCCTCCAGGGCCACCCTCTTCTCCTGCTCGAACTGGGTCTGGGCCTGGCTGAACGTACGCAGCTTCTCCTCAAAGGACCGCCGCATCTCCTCTACCTCCTTTGACATGGAAACGACACGCTGCGTGTGCTGTTGGGTGTGAGAGGGGGGGAATGGGGGAATTGGGGCAGGGTTGTCAACAGGCTCCTCGTATAGTCATAGGTGGAATCCCATAAACAACCACTTCTTTATCACATGCACATCAGTGAAATAATACAAAACATAGACCTACAGATGAGGAGGTGGGTACACGGAGAGACCCATTTAATACAGCTTAAGTGGGCTTCATCTCAGCTGATGGTGCAGTACACTCTGATCTGTACACTCTACAGAGTATCCGCCTTGTTGTGTCGAGGTGACTGCATGCTTTTTTTATGGGTGTTAGATGGACTGTATGTCCTTCCTTGATAATACAACTGTACACACATACATACACACAAGCACATACTGGTTTTTTTTTACAATGACAGTGGTCAAACTCCTTGGCCCCCACTAATACACACACACACACACACACACTCCGTCCCTACCTGGGCCTCAGTACAGAGCTGCATGTCTTCTACCCTCTGGCGGTAACTCTCAAACTCTGCCAAGGCCTGTCTCTTCATCCTCTCATGCAGCTCCATGGATTCCTCCAGGGACTGGATGCGCCTCTTCAGGTCCATTTCATCACTGATTTTGCTCTTGTACTGAAACAAGCATATATTGGCTGGTAAAACACACATGGCTCAATTACTTGCACTCCATTAGGCCGCATTCACACAGAATCAGGCAATGTGGCGCCTTGCTGCAGTGGTGTGCAGCGGTGTGGGAGCATCACCACATGGCCCATTGGAATCAGTGATCACCGCAATAGGCCGTTGCAGCGATCGCGGCCCATGTGGGCGTCTCCGGTCTGATCGCCGGCTTACTTGATTGGCCACAGCAGTGTTCCGGCAAAAGCTGAATCTGGCTCAACTTTCTTGCTGGATGCCACGGCATCCCCCCCCCCCATTTTATTTATTTATTTATTTTGCTGAACCTGTTGCGGCACGCACTGCGGCAGCATAAACGCACTAACCCTCATTCAAGATGAATGGGAGGACTTGCGTTTTTGACACGTTGCCTGATTCTGTCTGAACGCAGCCTTAGGGGCAGATAACAAGCTGCAATGTCTTTTAAAAGCTGATACGAGGTGTTTTTCCACTGATTATTTATTAGTCTCAGTTTAATTTTGACGCCTCTAAATGACCGACATAATCAAATGAGGCCATCAGCAGTTAGATGAGATGTAGCGATACCGTGATTTTAAATGCTTGTCTACAGGTCGGGTTCCCCGCAAAATTTTACGAAACGATTTGCGCCACACAAACACGATACAAAGCCGCAATGGGGCAGCGTCCACGAGCTGTTTTAGCCCTTCCCGGGCGGAAGCAGAAGCGGAAGCTTCGCAACTAACGGGAAGTCAGACATCGGATGCACCAGACTACATTAGAAGGAAGCAGTTTGTTGTAATTTTCTCCGTTCTTTTGCGTAGTTTTTTTTGTTGCCATTTTCACCTATTTTTCTAGTGTGTCATGGTGTACATAAAACACTGCTGTACTGTCTAACGTGCTCCGCATGTCTGACTTCCTGTGACGCGTCCGTAGCGACAGTGATGCTGTGACATCACTCGGACGTTGCCATCGCTTCATTGCTGTGTCTCTTATAAACACCTGTTTTTCCTCAACATCACTACATCTCTCACTCAACCTCTCGAAATAAATGCAAAAGCTACCAAATGGTAGATATCGATCTTTACAAGAGGCAATGCGCACACGAAATGAAGTAGCTCTTCCACAAAACACTATCACTTTTGTCCACAGGGAAACGCAAAGTCAACAAAAAGATCCAAAGCACTATATGGCATTTTTTGAGCTTTTTAAGAAGGAGTCCAATACAAACTAGAAAGGTAAAGATTAAACACTGAGTTAAAAGGATTTGAGTTTCAATAGAAAGGAATTCACGAAACATCGAGAAGACTCAGGATATGCACCTTGCTTTTTCATTTGAGGTAGACATATTGTCAACTGCATTACAAACCAACAAGCAAAATACCTCACATGAACAAGCAAAGCCAAATGTTCATCATTAGGACCATAACCTCTAGGCGTCACAGATTATGGTCTCCAGGCTCTGATGGCTCAGAAGCCTGGCCTGGAAACAAGGGCTGACTGGACTTTTGCCGCCTCTTAAACTTTACAATGACCTGACTAAGGAGCTTAGGATGGATAAATCGGTATAATCTTTTAAATCATTTTTGAAAGTTTACTTTTCTAAGTTTTTAATCCATCACTGTTTTAATGGCTGTTCTCTTTTCACGGCATTCATCTTGATGTCTCACTATAGGGTATGCCCCCTCGCCTATTCACAGAAGCACTTTACCATTACGCCAGCCCTGAGTGGCTGGTAGTCATGTCTACGTCAGGGCGCTGCACCTAGTATATATATATATATATATATATATATATACACACATATGTATATGATCCAAACTGCTTATCCTGCTCTCAGGGTCGCGGGGATGCTGGAGCTCATCCCAGCAGTCACTGGGCAGCAGGCGGGGAGACACCCTGGACAGGATGCCAGCCCATCACAGGGCCTTATTTATTTGTTTGTTTGTTTGTTTATTTATTACCTTTTTTTCACCTGCAAATTATGTCCCCCAAAGGAAAACTTTGTCAACATCTGTTTTATCTAATAAGCAAGATTTTCAGTCTGTTCATCTTCGCTTCAGTCATTTTTATTGCAGCAAAATGGGATTGGCAAGCATGAATGTTGCATGCACCTGACAAACTGAACTGTTTGTATTACAGTCTACATAAGCCAACTTAACTGAATGCAAATGTGTGTGGACTACTGTACAATATAATAATAATAATAATAATAATAATAATAATAATCATTACATGTGGTCTTTTGAACAATGCAACTTGTACAAAAAGTTATGTAGCCCCTTCAGTAACTGGGGAATTTGAAAATAAATTACTGTTAAATTGAAAATAGGGGGTAGTCAGGGTAGCGTAGCGGTCTATTCCGTTGCCTACCAACATGGGGATTTCCGGTTTGAATCCTCGAGATACCTCCGGCTCGGTCGGGCGTCTCTACAGACACAATTGGCCGTGTCTGCGGATACATATATGTATATATGTATATGTGTATATGTATGTGTGTGTGTATATATATATATATCAATTTCACTGGGTCCATGGTAGTCTCATAAGTGCTCAACAGGGTAAGGAGCAGAGATAGTGTTTTTTCCCGAAATCGTCAATGGTGTTGTTATAAGTGCTCAACTAATGAGAAGTGGAATATCAATTGAGGAGCGGAATATGTTGATATTCCGCTCCTCAATTGATATTCCACTCCTCATTAGTTGAGCACTTATAACAACACCATTGACGGTTTCGGGGAAAAAAAACTATATATACATATATATACATTTTCTATGAGACAGTAAAAGCCTGTTTCATGCTATAAGCAATCATCAGCTGTCCAGTCACAGCTGATGATTGCTTATAGCACGTTGCTGTTATTAGCTACACAGGAGATCCGTGTTATTGTTTCAGCGATGTGGATGATGTCAAAGAAACTGAAAGCAGGTGGGGAATATATATATATTCCCCATCTGCTATATATATATATATATATATAGATATAGATATAGATATAGATATATAATATAGATAGATAAATATATGTCGATAAATATATTTAAAACAAAAAATAAAATAAAATAAATAGAAAAAACGTAATATATATAGATAAATGAATATATATGTATATGATATACATATATTTCGATAAATAAATATACATCTGCACTGTGATGGCATGGCTCCAGCATCCCCGCTACCCTGAGAGCAGGATAAATAGTTTGGATAATGGATGGATGAATGGATGGATGGATATATATATGACTAATGCATTGTCAATCATCCCTTCTCGCTTCAGAAGCAATATATTAAGCTATATTCTCTACCAGTGTCTACTCTAACTACCTTAGCTGTGCTCAAACTGGAACGGACAACGGGCACTAGTTTCTGGAGATACCGGTCCGACTGCCTTCACCATAGTAGGTAGTTTTCTCATGGAGTATTTCTGCTTATGTGAGCTAGCTAGCACATTAACTTGGCTACTCTGAGCAAATAAATGACACCGGGAGCCTTCTGCCACCTCACTGCTTGCCCACCATTGAAGCTAGGTAACAGAGATTATCACTCCAGATAATTATTTTTCTTCCCTTTAGTACACAAGCTAAATGGATACAGCTGCCAGCGAGAAGAGGTGTGCTTGTTTTGAATGAAGAGTAACACTGCGTCAGTGATATATAAAGGTGCAGGGCCCTGACATAGACATCATGACTGCCAGCCACTCAGAACTGGAGTAATGGTATAAGTGCTTTTGTGAATATTCAAGGGGGTATATCCCATAGTGAGACATCTAACTCGTGCTACTCAGAGAACCAGGTTACGAGAGTAACCTAAAGTTCCCTTTTTGTTGTGTTATTGTTTTAGATACAGTACTTAGAGATTTTCAGTTTCCTCTAAATTTTGTTTTGATTTGGTTTTAACTTTTTTTATTTTGATAGCTGTTTTGCAAATAACTGACTATGAAGACATTAATATATCAGTTTAGTAATAAATCAGGTCAGATACTAATAAAGAAGGCCTTTTTAGATGTCTGCATCTGTATCAAGTATCATTGTTACAGTATAAAATAAGTACACTCCATTGAAGTATTGCAATGAAACAATCGGTACCAATATCAACCAAAATGACCACGGAAATTATAGGTTTTTGGATATCAGCAAACATTTCAATACAAGGTATCTTTATTCAAGTAGTTGCTGTTATTGAGAATATGGAAAGTAATTTTGAAACAAATGCAGTGGGCCACAAACACATGCACCTGAGTTCCTGAGCTCGTAAGAACAGTGAATCTACTGTTCTAACAAATGTACTTTTACTAGGAACTAATTTAGTAATTTCTCAGACTTCCATCTATTTTAGTCAAACATTAATCTGACTCACTCCATATAATTTTGTTATCCTGTTTTAATGCTATATCCTTCTCTCACTAAGATGCATGACTAATTTTTTTTAACATGGTGATGACTGCTGGAATAGGCTCCAGCATCCCCGCGACCCTGACAGCAGGATAAGCAGTTCAGATAATGGATGGATGGTGATGCTGGTCATGTGGCTCGGGTGCTGGGCTGTTCTGGTGGCATTTGGACACTGCTTGGCATCTTCCTCATCATATTCTTCATATATTTCATAATTCAATTATAATTCTGTTATCCTCTTTCAATGTTGTATTTTGTAAATTGTGTAAACACAACATCCATTGTACACTCTCCGTCTTGGGGGAGAGATCCCTTCTCTGTTGCTCTCCCCAAGGTTTCTTCCTCATTTTTTTTCCCTGTTAAAGTGTTTTGTTTTTTTAGAGAGTTGTTCCTTATCCAATACAAGGGTCTAAGGACAGGATGTTGTGTTGCTGTAAAGCTCATTGAGGCAAATTTGCAATCTGTGATATTGGGCTATATACTAATAAAATTGACTTGACTTGACTTGACTCACTGGATGTACGCTGTATAAGCTTGCCATTGGTCGACTACTTCAGTTGGAATTCTCCTCCCCTTCCACTATCTGCGTGTTACCATTTTCAAAGTCCTCATTGACATGTGAAACAACAACAACCTCCGAGCTAGCAACCTACATGCTGAAAATGACAAGTCCCCCCGACACTATTTTGCAAGGGCGCCATCACTGGATCCGTGGCTTAGCGCCACCTAAAATGACTGTGATTGGTTTAAGGAAATACAAAGAAGCCCGAGCATTTTTTCCCCCTATACCAGCATGATAATGGGTTGAGCCAGCCCTTTCTCCAGTGCTGACACAGTGCTACCATCAAGTGTGGCGATAGGTCTGGCTATGTGAGACTAGTCAAACATAAACAACATAAAAAGAAAAAAACTGGAAAAATGCAACAGTGACCACTGTATAGACATTTCAAATACCCATCATCGAAAATCTAAAGCCTCATCCAAAATCCTCTTTCATCATCATCAGAGACGCATATCAATTAAACATTAAATATGTTGGCTGACAATGCATAAGACATCAGCAAAAATTATGTGCACCTGTAAAATCTTTTCCCTGGTCTCAGAGAGGATCTGCTGGACCTCCTCTTCATGGGCCTCCTTCAAAGTAGCAATGGCTGCCTCGTGTTCATCATTCTTTGTGTTCAGTGCATATATAACCTGGGACAGAGAGAAAGGAGAGGGATTAGCTGTTGTAGACATTGATGGTAACTTTCCAGGGTGGGGGACAATCAGCATCCATCCAAACCTATAATCATTTGTTAGGATGAAAGAGGAGCACAGGAGGAGGAGACATATTCAGTCTCAATAGTACTAATACATAAGATCAAGCCCATCCATCCATCCATTATCCGAACCGCTTATCCTGCTCTCAGGGTCACGGGGATGCTGGAGCCTATCCCAGCAGTCATTGGGCAGCAGGCGGGGAGACACCCTGGACAGGCTGCTAGGCCATCACACAGGGCCGACATACACACATACACACATTCATACCTAGGGACAATTTCAATATGGCCGATTCACCTGACCTACATGTCTTTGGACTGTGGGAGGAAACCGGAGCCCTCGGAGGAAACCCACACAGACACGGGGAGAACATGCAAACTCCACACAGAGGATGACCCGGGACGACCCCCAAGGACTACCCCGGGGCTTGAACCCAAGACCTTCTTGCTGTGAGGCGACCGCGCTAACCACTGCGCCACCGTGCCGCACCATAAGATCAAGTTCACTTTAAAATTCAGGAGACTTTGTCGAGTTTGCACGCATGACAAATTTGCTTTGGTGGGATACATGATACACTGAAAAATAATGAGAAACGGCATTTGAAAGTGAATAAAACAGAGTATCTAAGCACATCTATGAGAGAGCATCTACATATCTGAGAATATGAGGTTCTGTAGTTGGCAAGAAAGTAAATGAATTATGGGTATCAGTGTAACATTTGTAATGCTCTGGCATAAAGCAGCAATGATAAGGGATGAACGAGGATGAGGGATAAATGCATATCACATACAACATCTTTACAAACAAGCAAATACAATCTTGAAACAGTGAAGGTCTTTCCTTCTTCGTGTGTGCTGCAAAGCATTGGTACTGCACCAAATATTAGAAGCCGGTCAAACCGTAATACTGCTGGTGTGAAAAATTGCCAAAGCTAACTGTTGTGCATTAGATTGACCTTTAAATCTGACCCAAAAATACAAGCAAACAGCGAGACAGCCATAATCTGACAGGATAATGATCCTCTGCTAACACTCGGCTTGGCTCTGGGAGAGAGACGGGGGGAAAATGGATTTTATATCACCACATGAAAAGCCATTCAAAACACCAAATCTTTCTCACTCACTCGCTCGCCTCTCACCCTGAGAAAACACAGCGATGTGTTTCCTGTACGCATAAACAAAGCCGAAAATTTGGTGCATTCAGATCTAGGACACTTTTGAGAAGCCTGAGAGATGAAGGAGGGTTAAAAAAGCCATCTCTGAAACAATAATGTCCACGTCTGTGTTCATGCCTCGTCAACGGCCCACATGTTTATTCCCTGTACATTTCACCCTACCTTGCAGACAGCTTTCATTCGCGGGGAGAATAAGACACTCGGTTGTCTCTTTGGGATCAATTGCTCCAATTGTAAAGTTGCTTATCCAAATTACACAAAGCAGGGCTCTACAAGGCAATCTCAGGAACACAATTTGTCGCTACATATTGTTTCCCCCAGCCCACAGTAGTGCACCACAAAGACAAAAACACATGTCCAAAAACTACAAGAACACATATATACAACCTAACACATATATCCAAACTAACACATATATCATACCTAACACAAAAATCCAAACTAACATATATATCATACCTAACACATATATCCAAACTAACATATATAGACAACCTAATACATACACTCACTGGCCACTTTATTAGGTACACCTTGCTAGTACCGGGTTGGACCCCCTTTTGCCTTCAGAACTGCCTTAATCCTTCATGGCATAGATTCAACAAGGTACTGGAAACATTCCTCAGAGAGTTTGGTCCATATTGACATGATAGCATCACGCAGTTGCTGCAGATTTGTCGGCTGCACATCCATGATGCGAATCTCCCGGTCCACCACATCCCAAAGGTGCTCTATTGGATTGAGATCTGGTGACTGTGGAGGCCATTTGAGTACAGTGAACTCATTGTCATGTTCAAGAAACCAGTCTGAGATGATTCGAGCTTTATGACATGGCGCGTTATCCTGCTGGAAGTAGCCATCAGAAGATGGGAACACTGTGGTCATAAAGGGATGGACATGGTCAGCAACAATACTCAGGTAGGCTGTGGCGTTGACACAATGCTCAATTGGTACTAAGGGGCCCAAAGTGTGCCAAGAAAATATCCCCCACACCATTACACCACCACCACCAACCTGAACCGTTGATACAAGGCAGGATGGATCCATGCTTTTATGTTGTTGACGCCAAATTCTGACCCTACCATCCGAATGTCACAGCAGAAATCGAGACTCATCAGACCAGGCAACGTTTTTCCAATCTTCTATTGTCCAATTTTGGTGAGCCTGTGCGAATTGTAGGCTCAGTTTCCTGTTCTTAGCTGACAGGAGTGGCACCCGGTGTGGTCTTCTGCTGCTGTAGCCAATCTGCCTCAAGGTTCGACGTGTTGTGCGTTCAGAGACGCTCTTCTGCATACCTCGGTTGTAATGAGTGGTTATTTGAGGTACTGTTGCCTTTCTATCAGCTCGAACCAGTCTGGCCATTCTCCTCTGACCTCTGGCATCAACAAGGCATTTTCGCCCACAGAACTGCTGCTCACTGGATATTTTCTCTTTTTCGGACCATTCTCTGTAAACCCTAGAGATGGTTGTGCGTGAAAATCCCAGTAGATCAGCAGTTTCTGAAATACTCAGACCGGCCCGTCTGGCACCGACAACCATGCCACGTTCAAAGTCACTTAAATCACCTTTCTTCCCCATTCTGATGCTCGGTTTGAACTGCAGCAGATCGTCTTGACCATGTCTACATGCCTAAATGCATTGAGTTGCTGCCATGTGATTGGCTGATTAGAAATTTGCGTTAACGAGCAGTTGGACAGGTGTGCCTAATAAAGTGGCCGGTGAGTGTATATCCAACCTAACACATCTATCAAAACTAACATATATATTCAAACTAACACATATCCAACCTAACACATATATCCAACCTAACACATATATATCCAAACTAACACATATATCCAAAGTAACACATACATCCAACCTGACACATATATCCAAAGTAACACATATATCCAACCTGACACATATATCCAAAGTAACACATATATCCAACATAACACATATAGTATCCAACCTGACACATATATTCAAACTAACACATATATCCAACCTAACACATATATCCAAACTAACACATATATCCAACCTAACACATATAACAAAACTAACACATATATACAACCTAACACATATATCCAACCTAACACATATCCAGCCAAACACATATAAGAAAACTAACACATATATACAACCTAACACATATATCCAACCTAACACATATCCAACCAAACACATATATACAACCTAACACATAAATATACCCAAACTAACACGTATATCCAATCTAACACATATAAATATATCCAAATTAACACATATATCCAACCTAACATATAAATATATCCAAACTAACACATATAGCCAACCTAAGACATATATCTAAACTGAAAAAAAAAAATCACTGTCCAAGGGAACAAACACCAGACAGGATGACTGCCCGAACTGCCGGTCTGCATGGGCTAGCTTAGCCTGCCCCACTTCCGCATCCTGTCATTTTGGTGGATTTGTGACATTTACCAAAGAGTGCAACCAATTTTTTTTTTTTAGCCACATTTGTGCAAATAACAGTGAAACTCAAATTTAGAATTCCCCCTGGGGGGAGGGCAGATTTACGTTTTGAGTTGGTTTAGCTAATAGGAATATGGCCTAGTTTGTATAAAAGCTAGTCCTTTTTAGATAGGACAAGCAGAGGGTTTTTTTTTTTTTTTTGAGCTACCCCGTTACAAATTACTTTCATGCTTCGCTCACCTAAAACTCAATTTTCTCTTGGTGGTTAAACAGCGTCTTTGTAAACTGCCTCATGACAGCAATTTGTCCGAATCACCATGCATTTAAGACTGCGTAAGCTGACAAGGGTTCAAATTAAAGGAAACTGGTGTGCAGTATAAGTTTACAAGACCTACAGAAGAAAACCACTGACTTAAATGTATTTCATCAGCATTGTCAGACCGGACAGCACCTTGATCCATAATGTAAAATAGTCAAATACACAAATGAATAATTGGCCCGTTGCCTTCATTGCCTGCCATGTCGGCCTATTAAATACATCATTGCAATCAAGTGGTTCGGCTGTGTGTGAAATAAGCTTTTTCGGTGAATTTTAAGGCTCACCGGTTTTAATTCAGTTGTGTGTGACAGATCTTGCAGTGAAGAAAAAAATAAATCATTTCGTGATCTCAGATAGTTTTGATTCCACAGCAGAGATGAGAGGCAAACCAACTGCTGGAATAAAGAGACCTTAAAGAGAGTTGCCTGAACATAACCTACTTCATTTCTCCATTATTAGCAGCACATCATTTATATTTATAGTTTTGTTGCTATTCCATTATTTCAGTAGATGGCATTATATTTAGGCTGTTCTGTGTAATCTCTGGACCAAAATATTGGTCCTCTACTGGTACCATCAGCTGAAAAATATTAAAACCTTAATGTTTTTCAGCGAAACATTAAAACATTAACCTAACAGAAACATTAAAACATTAACTTAACAGACTTCAGTCTGTTAGGTTAGGTGACCACACCTCCTCCACCCTGATCCTCAGCACAGGTGCCCCTCAAGGCTGTGTTCTGAGCCCCCTCCTTTTCTCCCTCTTTACCCACGACTGCCTGCCAACTCATCCTTCAAATGTAATAGTTAAGTTTGAGGACGACACCACAGTCATTGGCTTTATCTCCTGCAATGATAAGATGGCCTACAGGGACGAGATTCAGCACCCCACATCATGGTGCACTACCAACAATCTGGTTCTCAATGTGCAGAAGACCAAGGAGCTGATTGTGGACTTCAGGAGGTCTAGAAGCTGCAGCCACTCCCCCATACACGTCAATGGGGTGGAATTGGAACGTGTCTCCAGGTTTAAATTCCTCAGGGTCCACATCAATGAGGAATTCTCCTGGACATCAAACACCCATACCCTTGTGAAAAAGGCCCAAAAACGCCTGCATTTCCGGAGGAGGCTGAGGAGCGCCCATCTATCCCCCAAAATACTCACCAACTTCTACCACTGCACCATAGAGAGCATCCTGACCAGCTGTATCTCAGTGTGGTACGGCAACTGCACCTCAGTAGACCAGAAAGCTCTGCAGCAGGTCGTCAAGGCGGCCCAGCATATCACCAGTACCCAGCTCCCAGCCATAAAAGACATTTATCACAAACGCTGCCCTCGAAGGGGTCTCAACATCAGCAGAGATCCCACCCACCCCAACCATGGACTGTTCTCCCCCCTGCACTCTGGGAGGCACTACAGGGGCCTCAGAGCCCGCACTACCAGGCTCAAAAACAGCTTCTTTCCCCAAGCTGTTGCCCACCTGAACCTGGCCACCCACTGAATGTCTGTGGATATTTTTAAATATTTTGTACTCGTGCTCTTTTTAACGTATTTTTCGCTTTTGGTCTTCATCTATGTATATCTTCTACTGTGTTTGTGTATGTCTGTCTTGCACTGTTTGGCGAAGCCACAGCCCATATTTCATTTTTAACATGTGCCTGCACATTGTTTTTAAAGACAATAAACTGAATTGAATTAAAAAAAATTGCTTTCCAGTGCAAAGCATTTTCCTATAACAAACTACCTGCCTGCTAAGAAATGTAATGAACACAAATGTGTTTCCATCTGACTTCTGAGTTTATCATCTATTACAACTGTCACTTTATTCTGCAGAGTGCAAGAGAGAGGCCAGGGTGGGATGGCTAGGTCAGACCAGTGAGTAGAAACAGAGAGGAGGGGATGAGCCCATGCTGGAAAGCAGGCGGAGAGAGGAGGACTCAGAGAGACACGGGCATTGAGAGAAGATAGGAGTGTGATATGAGCTGCGAACAGCCAGACAAGTTCTGTCCAGGAACACCCTTAAACCTGAATACAGCTGGCTCTGACCGGCACATACAAATACTACAGGCCCTCATTGGTGGCATATTGCAGTTTAACGTCTAGTTAGAATTGTATTGAGCCCCAAACAGCGGAATCTGAGACAGCATAACGCTCACATAAAACACAAGGGGTACAACATGGCAGTATTAAGCTAATCAGAATCAGAATTGTGTTTATTGGCCGTGTAGGTTTGCACATACATGGAGTTTGACTCTGGTTTCGTGGCTCTCTCAGTGTACTTAACATAGAATAACAACACTACAACACAACAATCACAAGGATTGACTTATACAGGTAAAATAAGAGTTGATAAAGTGCAGTGGTGCAGAGAATATATCACAGATGCTGAAATAAATTCTAGCAGGTTACTTACATACATGCCTGAGGTAGATGGACATGACAGAGCGTACCAGTATACGTACAATGTACAGTACAATATATACAAAATGGTTGGATTTACTTGAGAATGCTAAGCTTTAATTTTTTCAAGGACACTAAGACTGTAATATCTAAGAAAGACGAGCGTCTACGGGCATCTGGGTAGCGTGGCGGTCTATTCGGTTGACTACCAACACGAGGATCGCCACTTCGAATCCCCGCGTTACCTCCAGCTTGGTCGGGCATCCCTACAGACACAATTGGCCGTGTGTGCAAGACGGACGCTGGATGAGGGTACGTGTCCTGGTCGCTGCACTAGTGCCTCCTCTGGTCGGTCAGGGCACCCGTTCAGGGAGGAGGGCGGGGGGAATAGCGTGGGCCTGCTACAAGCTATGTCCCCCTGGTGGAACTCCTCACTGTCAGGTGAAAAGAAGCAGCTGGCGACTCCACATGTATCAGAGGGGACATGTAGTAGTCTGAATCAAGGGGATGGAACAGTGACCGGGATGGCTCAGAGGAGTGGGGTAATTAACCAAGTACAATTGGGCAAAAAAGGGGGGGACCCCCCCCCTCCAAAAAAAAAAACAAACAGGTTGCACATAGATAGAAATATCAAGTTTGCTGAGGGAGCAAAGTAAGAAAACTGACAATTGAAAATTTGCATATCAGAATATGTGTCTGACAGAAAAACAGTGCATTGTGGGTCTCCAGCATAAAATCTGGATATTCACATATTCAGAATGTGCCTTCACTGTTAGGAATCATATTGCCCTGGTGAGAGAGCATATTAAAAAATATACACAAAACTGGGTATTGACCTATTAGGTAAATGCGGCATGAAATGCATTTTCATGCACTATGAATAATTGTGTCACTACTGGACCGGTGCAAGCTCACTGACGGCAGGCAGGCAGCCTGATCCTCTCCAGCTGCCTCCTGTTCCGAACACAGACATTAATAACTTACTGTACCAATTAACAACTCACAGCCATTTGCTGTTAGGGCCTTGCACACTTACAAATCCCTGAATGGTTAACGCTATTCTGTTTGAGCCAGCGAATAAAAGCGGCTGATGTTCCTGACAGCCTCTGGTTGCATTTTACCAGCAGGTTTTATTTCATCGCGGTTTTACTGGAGCTACCCGTAGCACATAAAGGGCAGGGCTGGAAGGGGCCTGCTTCTATACTACTGACTGCTGGGCTCAAAGGTAAAACCTGTTATGTACTCTCCTGGATGTGAAATGCAGAAAGAATATGAAAATAATACACAGTTATCCCATCCATCCATTATCCAAACCACTTATCCTGCTCTCGGGGTCGCGGGGATGCTGGAGCCTATCCCAGCAGTCATTGGGCGGCAGTCGGGGAGACACCCTGGACAGGCCGCCAGGCCATCACAGGGCCGACACACACATTCACAGCTCGAGGCAATCTAGTATGGCCGAGTCACCTGACCTGCATGTCTTTGAACTGTGGGAGAAAACCGGAGCACCCAGAGGAAACCCACGCAGACACGGGCAGGACATGCAAAGTCCACATAAAGGGCGACCCGGGACGACCCCCAAGGTTGGACTACCCCAGGGCTCGAACCCAGGACCTTCTTGTTGTGAGGCGACCGCGCTAACCACTGCACCACTGTGCCGCCCAATACATGGATATTGCACTATAAAGATACACAGGCACTAAAAAAAAACAAAAAAAAACATTTACACAATTACTTCTCTAAAGGGACAATGTGTGACGCAAGTCTGGCACACCAACACAGCCGAGAGTCAAGACAAAGAAACTCTTTTAACCGAGAGCACTTTTGCTTTTCTCTGACGAGAGCGTGACATTTCTCGCTTGTCCACCGAACTTGTGCTTCATCCCCAGAAAGATTTCTGCATCTTGACTCGTCTTTTCTGCCGTCCACTCCCACAGTCTCAGCCAACAGATATCAACAGTTGGATGACGCAGGCCGCTGCTCTCAGGCGATGATGTAAATGGGATGCAAGGTCAATTGTGAGACACAATGTCTGTGTTGTACAGTTGAAATAACTGAAAGAGTTCTTGCCAGTCTGTAATCTCTCCCGTCACACCTTCGTGACTGTGAATACTGGGATGGATTTCTTTTTTTATCACCCATCTTGTTTTCCGTAAAACTCATATCCTCTCTGCAACATATCTGGCTGTCGAAAATAATATCTTCATGCAGCTCTCTTTGCCTCTCTGTGTGTGTGTGTGTCTCATGGTGCTATAGATATGTTTATATCCTGTATTTGTATTAAAGAATGACTCTAATGGATTGATGCTGTAACCAAGCATTGCCTCCAGTGACCACTTCCAGTGGTGGAAAATTGTAGTCGCGTGTGAATTTACTGTTGTGTTATCAAATATTTTTGGCAAACTCACAGGTAGAGACTAAAAGCAGGGTATCCGGGTAGCACAGGGATCGCCGGTTCGAATCCCCGTGTTACCTCCGGCTTGGTCAGGCGTCCCTACGGACACAATTGGCTGTGTCTGCGGGTGGGAAGCTGGATGTGGGTATGAGTCCTGGTCGCTGCACTAGCGCCTCCTCTGGTTGGCCAGGGTGCCTGTTCAGGGGGGAGGGGGAACTGGGAGGGAATAGCGTGATCCTCCCATGCGCTACGTCCCCCTGGCGAAACTCCTCACTGTCAGGTGAAAAGAAGCGGCTGGTGACTCCACATGTAACGGAGGAGGCATGTGGTAGTCTGCAGCCCTCCTCGGATCAGGCAGAGGGGGTGGAGCAGCGACCAGGACCGCTTGGAAGAGTGGGGTAATTGGCCAAGTACAATTGGCGGGGGGGCGTAAAAATCAAAAAAGAAAAAAAAGAAAAGAGATGGAATAAAAGCATTGAATGACATGATTTCTTACAAAGGAAATTTTCCGGTTGTTGAGGAGTTTGCCGAATTAAAGCTGATGTCAGAAATGCACCAAGCCAATGCTCATCATCAGACAGTTTGTCTGGTAATGCAAAACCCATATGGTCTAGATGTGGAAATCCATACTTCAATTTTTCACCCTCAGTGGGTGTTGGCGAATGACAACGTCGATCATCTTTAGCTGTAACTGAGCAAGACTGCTGTCAACAAGTGCCATTTTCAATGAAACGTGAGGAAAATCGATAGCTGGCAGCCACATTCTTTTTTAAACAGAAAAAAGAAATACCAGCAACATGCAGCAGGGTAAACACACTTTAAAGGTCCAAATACATCTGCCACTGATTTTACATTCTTTTTGGATTTCCCCCCCTTTTTTTTTCTCCAATTTTATCTGGCCAATTACCCAATTCTCTCAAGCCATCCTGGTTGCTGCTCCACCCCCTCTGCCGATCCGGGGAGGGCTGCAGACTACCACATGCCTCCTCCTATACATGCGGAGTTGCCAGCCACTTCTTTTCACCTGACAGTGAGGAGTTTCACCAAGGGGATGTAGCGCGTGCGAGGCTCACGCTATTCCCCGCAGTTCACCCCCCCCCCGAACAGGAGCCCCTACCGACCAAAGGAGGCGCTAGTGCAGCGACCAGGACACATACCCACATCCGGCTTCCGATCCGCAGACACGGCCAATTATGTCTGTAGGGATGCCTGTCCAAGCCGGAGGTAAGACGGGGATTCAACCCAGCGAGCCCCGTGTTGGTAGGATGCTGATTTTACATTCTGTTATCGTTGAGGTGGGGATAGAGGGGGAAATTAATTGGGGGCTTTTTTAATGGGAGATTTTTAGCATTTAGCAAATGTTAGTTAGCGGCATGCTTCGCCGTTCTTTTGTCTAGGATAGATTTACCCCCCCCCTCCCCCCAGGTGTACTACCACAAGTATCATTTCATCAGTAACAACAGTTCTATGTTAATCTCTGGCATGTTCTGCCAGGTCCTATGTGCTGAAATGTACTGCAGAGTTGCCCTGCTGGGCGCCATCTGCTTTGCATTCCTGCACAAGACCTGTTCCCATTTCCCCCCACATTCTTATTTATGTGAGAGTAATCCAAGCCAACAGGACACGTTTATTGCATAATTAACACAGTGCAACTTCAATGCAAACTGTTTGTTATCATCCTCAATTTGTTGTTTTTCTTTTTTTTATATATGGTTATTGACTTTTGATAGTTTTATGTAAAGTAAATATTTTTCTTTAAATCCCCCCCCTTTCTCCCCAATTATACTTGGCCGATTACCCTATTTTCCGAACCGTACCGGTCGTTGCTTCACCTCTTTTGCCGATCCGGGGAGGGCTGCAGACTACCACATGCCTCCTCCCATACATGTGGAATCACCAGCCGCTTCTTTTCACCTGACAGTGAGGAGTTTCGCCAGGGCGATGTAGCGCGTGGGAGGATCACGCTATTCCCCCCAGCCAGCCCCCCCCCCAAACAGGTGCCCCGACTGACCAGAGGAGGCGCTAGTGCAGCGACCAGGACACATACCCACATCCGGCTTCCCACCCGCAGACACGACCAATTGTGTCTGTAGGGACGTCCGACCAAGCCGGAGGTAACACGGGGATTCGAACTGGCGATCCCCGTGTTGGTAAGGCAACTAAATAGACCGCTACGCTACCCGGACGCCCAAAGTAAATGTTAAAGTATATCTTCAAGTGGACAGCTCTCAAAACTTCTCATCTATTCTCTACGTAACTACGTGCTGTTCTTTACTGGCGCTGGTGGAAAGACCCATTCTCACCACAGTGACATAAATCCAAAAAAGTGAATCTAATCTAAAATAAACAAGAAAATATAGTTCAGGAGTTTAAATTTCTCGACAAAACAATGACTGCTGGTCTGAGGTAGTGCAACAGTAGCGAGGTTCCTAACTTTACAATAACGTGTGTGTGTGTGTGGGGGGGGGGTCAGTGATGATAGAAGTGAAATATGTACTTTCCTGCCCTGGTCGCAAAATGACGACAGCACAAAGTGGCTGGGAGTATTCTAGTACCGGTCGGCCTATTGACATTATCGCCTTTATTGGTCCAATACCGGAGAGATTCTTTCCAATATTCTAACAAAACGCTCATCAGTTGTGAGCTTTCTGAGGGCTTACAAGGGCCTCACTGTTCCCCGGCTCTGCCTCTCGCTACGATCAATGCGGTAATGACAGCAGCGGGTGTGACATTTTGACATTTGGAGCAAGACAGTTGTGGATAGGATCTTCGCTGTTCTGGGCTCACGCCTGAGGCCTTGGCATCTTGAGAGAGAGAGAGAGAGGGTAAAGGAGAGAGAGAGAGAGAGAGAGAGAGAGAGAGAGAGAGAGAGAGAGAGAGAGAGAGAGAGAGAGAGAGGAAAATATGGAGCGACATGTGTGCATGCGTGCCCCCAACAGGAACTAGGCAGGATTAACTCGATAGATCTGCTGAACGCTAGCAAGCCAGTACAGTCATCCCCCCCCCCCCCAAGCGCCTCACTCACATCCACTTAGGTCCCTCTGTCAGCTGATGGGACCTTGATGATGACCATGTGTAACAATCGCCATTTACCTACTTCACTGCTGGCTAGCACATCGTTTTTACGTCCTGCGATAGACGCCACAGCTGGTCTTGCAACGTGACACTCAGCGTAACGGATGTGGCGTACAGAGTGGGTGTGACCGAATGCAGCTGAGCCAAAGCACCGCCAAAGGAAAAGCAAGGCAATTCTCGTTCAGCCACTACGGGCGCTGCTGAGCACCGGAAATCAGCGCTGGGAGACTTGTCCCCACAATGGCCATTTACACCACTCTTTATCATTACGATCCACATTACGTCATACATTCTTGAACATTTATGCGCTATTCAGAGGTAGCCATCCCCCTTAATATATGTAAAAAACAAAAAAACAAAAAACCTGTCATTTTTGTGTTTTCGCTATCTAATTGTCATGCAGCGTTATAACAAATTGCCTTGGATTGGCTGTACATTTTAATATTAATGTCAATCACAACTTTTGCTGTCATGCTAGCGCTGACGTATTTGAAATTGTCACATGAGAAATTGGTCAGGCTGAGAAAAAGTATTTACATCAGTTAATACGATTTTAATGATTACCCAACTGAAACTGATGTAAAACTTTGTAATAAACAATTTTAGCAATTTTTAGCCCAATAGGCGCTCCCTAACTCAGCGACACCTAGCGGCTAAAACTATAGATAGATAGATAGATAGATAGATAGATAGATAGATAGATAGATAGATAGATAGATAGATAGATAGATAGATAGATAGATAGATAGATAGATAGATAGATAGATAGATAATTTTATTAGCCATATGACCAAGGCTGGTGGAATTTGTTTTTGGTACGCTTTACACTCTGCAGCACAATACGTACATAGACAACAACAGACACTCCACATATCACGAACAATACAGTCACACAATAACAAAAATAAACATATCAGGCATAACAGGTGAATGGAGGTGTTTATGCCAATGTCGTGTGAGGAGGGGACTACAGGGAGGAATTCAGAGTCCTGATGGCTAGGGGAAAAAACTGTTTGCGAACCGTTTAGTTTTAGTGGACAGTGACCTATAGCGCCTTCCTGAGGGAAGGAGCTGGAAGAGTTGATGAGCAGGATGTGAGGGGTCAGGGGTGATCTTCCCTGCTCGCGTTACAGTCCAGTGAGTATGTAGAGATTCAACTGAGGGGAGTGGGTTGCCTATGATTTTGGATCTTGTTGACAAGCCGCTGCAGTTTTTTCCGTGTTTGACTGTCCACGCTGCCATACCATACTGTAATAGAAGATGTTATGATGGACTCGATAATGGCTGGGTAAAACAGAACGAGAAGTTGATGTTTGATCCGATATTTTTTAAGCTGCCTAAGAAAGTAAAGTCGTTGTTGAGTTTTTGCAATGATGTGTTCAGTGGTAGTTTTCCACTTCAGGTTATTGCTGATGTATGTTCCAAGGAATTTAAAAGAGTCAGTGGTGGTGATGGGGTCTCCATTCATTTGTACGGGTGTTTTAGGATTCGGCATGCACTGGAAGTCAATAATGAGTTCTTGGATTTTGGCTGTATTAAGCAGAATGTTGTTGTTTGTGCACCAAGTGACAGCTTGGTCTACTTCAGTGCGGTACTGGGTTTCATCATTGTTGGAGATGAGGCCTACAATGGTTGTGTCATCTGCGTATTTTATCATTTTAACAGAACTGTCCGTGGATGTGAGGTGGGTGGTGTAAACTGAGAAGAGCCAGGGGGAGAGAAAACAGCCCTGAGGAGCACCTGTACTGAGGGTAAGAGGATGTGAGGTTAGGTTATTAACCTTCACCCTCTGTGGCCTGTTCCACAGGAAGCTCCAAATCCAGTGGCATATGGCTGGGTCAATGTTAATATCCAAGAGTATGGTAGAGTTTGAGTGGGTTGATGGAATTGAAGGCGAAACTAAAGTCTATGAACAGGATGCATGTGTAGGTGTTTGATGATTCCAGGTGTCGCAGGGCATGGTGCAGGGCTATGCTAACTGCATCCTCAACAGACCGATTGGCTTGATAGGCAAATCGATATGGGTCCATCATTGGGGAGGTGCAATATTTCAAATGTGACAAAATGATGCGCTCAAATGCTTTCATGGCCACAGAAGTTAGGGCAACAGGTCTGAAGTCATTGAGGCAGGTGATCTTTGAGGTCTTTGGCACAGGAATGAGGGTAGAGAGTTTGAAGCACGGTGGGACTGTACATTGACTTAAAGAGGTGTTAAATACGGTGGAAAATATTGGGGCCAATTTTGCTGCACAGTGGCTCCACAAAGCAGGACTGATGCCAGATCAGACTGGCACATACAGGTACTTCGTAAAACGTCATGGCCACACCCCTTTTTTGGGGATAGAAAACCTCAGGTCCTAAAGATGTTAATGCAATTTAATGTTTGCTTAGCTAAGAATTTTGACAAGTTTGTATTTTGTGTTAAACAAACCTCTGTTTTACAGACGTATCTAGTAATTATTTTGGGGAGTGTGTCTATGTTCCCTCAACACTATTTCATTGAACCTACCTAAACATAACCTAACCTACCTTAACCTGCTTAAACCTCAAACTCTACCAATCCTAACCTTAACCCAACGTTTACCTTAACCTAACCTTAACTGATCAATCAATCAATCAATCAATCAATCAATCAATCAATCAATCAGGTTGCATTAGCTAACCTATTCGATAGCTAACCTATAGGGCTGAGGGAACATGGGGCTGACCTCATTATTTTGCTATCTTGCCTGAACCTGAGCATTTGCAATGCCTTAAAGTGGAAGTAGATAACTTTTTGTTTTAACTTATCATTATGAAGTAAATATTGATTGCACGGTGTAATGGCTATAGAATAATGACACCATCAGCATTTAGACTGGTTCTCTATAAGCATCGCTTTCACTATGCAATTCTTTCTGCCACCGGGCACAATTTTTCCTGGCAAATTGATTTACGGCACAGGAAGTGCGTCAACAACCCAGTAGCAGGCTAGGCAATCGCGGATGATGGAACAACTTAAGTAACTCTGGAACCTCTACCCGGTGAGAAGAAAAAGGCGCCTTTTGACAGAGGAGGCAAAGAGGGCGAAGAAAGAGAGTGATAGAGTACAAGATAAAACAAGAGTGAACCTCAGACGGGTATTCACTTGATAGAGAGAGCTCTGGGACTTGAGAGGGTTCCAAACTGACTTTCAGTTGGCATTTTTTTTCTACTTGATCAGCGACACAACCCGCCTCCTTGAATCAATTCATCTGGACACAAAGTTATTGAGAGAAACGTTTCATCACTTATCTAAATGACCTCTTCAGTCTCAGCTGACTACAGGTATCCCCACCCTCCTTATAAACAATACAGTGGCATAGCAACCGAAAACAATGACCGGTTTCATATGGAAACCGCCGTGACCATTAACTAGTTACAATGGCAATGGTCATGGCAATTTCCAACAAACGGGATGCTGGAGCCTATCCCAGCAGTCATTGGGCGGCAGGCGGGGAGACACCCTGGACAGGCCGCCAGGCCATCACAGCGCCGGCACATTCACACCTAGGGACAATTTAGTACGGCCGATTGACCTGACCGACATGTCTTTGGACTGTGGGAGGAAACCGCAGCACCCAGAGGAAACCCACACAGACATAGGGAGAACATGCAAACTCCATGCAGAGGATGACCTGGGACAACCCCCAAGGTTGGACAACCCCGGGGTTCGAACCCCGAACCTTTATGCTGTGAGGCAACCGCGCTAACCACTGTGCCACCATGCCGCCAGATCTTGAGTCATGTGAATGTTTTACATCCTGCTACACGACAGCTTTCAGCATTTTCCTGTTTCTCCTCTTTTGTGAAGGCACGATTCTTTCCCCCATAAGGAGGCATGTCCTTGGCACTTGCTGAAGCAATACCAGTCTGGTCTATGGTTGGGTGGACTGCTCAGTTAGCATCTTGCAAGCGATAGCTTCCTTGTAAGTAAATTACTGCTTCTAAATTCATATGCATGCTATCAAAAGAACATTTAACTCATCGGGGGGAGGGGAAAAAGTGGTTGGTGGCTATTTCCTGTCATCTTATATGAGGACACATTGTTGTTGTTTTTTTTGTTTTCTTTAATGGAAAAAACAGAATAGGGTTCGAGACAATGAAACATCTGCCATCTTATAATGACCGTATGTCACTACAAGATGACATTAGACTGCATGGGCCACTCCATTAACTTCAGGCCGATAGCTGTGTGGGCTTTTGTAGCTGTGAGAGCAGTCACTTAAATCAACAGTGGTGTTATCACTCTTATTTCATTTACGACAGTATTTTTCTTGCACTCTTAATTGTACCAACAACGCCAAGTAAAATTGCCAGTGTATGTTATGCACATGGCAATAAAATAATTTCTGGTTTTGATTCTGAATAAAAGGGCTAACATGTGCCTAATGCCAGAGTCCCCCTATTATGCCAAAAAGACCCCCCTCTTTGCTCTTTCTCCTTTCTTGCCTTTTGTCACTCCATTTTTGTCATCTCTCCATCCCCTTCACCTCCGCCATGTCTATCCATCCTCCATCATCACCTCCACTACCATCAAGGTACTGCGCTGTCTCTCCCATGGCTCTTGAACATTATTAATTTATCCAGAAAGCGTTTAATGAAGTAGAAGTGATAGGAAGCCAAGTTACTTCGATAATAATATGTAGCCGCTATTTATTCAATTCCAAGGTACACTTTAATCCATCAACTAATTAAGTGATCTTCTTCTTCTTCTTCTTCTGCTGAGGTTACTCATCGTTGGTCTTGATTAAAGACATGATCTGCAATCAGGGGGAACAAGTTCTCCAGCGTCCTTTAAAAGGCTCTTGCATCACGCTCCAAATGAAAAAAAAAAAAAGATGGAAAAAGCAAGAGCCTGGCATTTCATTTGTTTTTTTAATTTGCATGCTGATGAAGTAACTTAACAACCACGATGATTAGATGGAGTCTGGTGGGAGGGGGAATTATCACCACCGCCAATAAATACAGATTTGCTGTCCTGGTTTTTGAGAAACTATTTCAATTACCGGTCTTGGTATAAACGGCAAGCGACACGATTTCCAAAGCCTCATTAGTATTTGGCCGTAATAAAGCTTGCACTGGTCCTAGAAAGTCCAACCGATGCAACTAATGCCCACAACTTTAAAATGTACTCCTTCGGTGTCCATATTTGTGTGTGAGACGTTACATAATCCAAACAGTGAACACATGTTTAATTGAATACCTCTGCAAAGAACCATCTGGAGCCATTAGCCATGTTCCGAGTACACAATATTTCTCTTTTCTACACACAAATACGCACATGCTCTTTCTCTCATTGTTATGCAACAATGAGCAAAGGGCAATCGTCATTACTTGTGCAGAGGGGTGAAGAGACAGATGAAAGTACAGGTAGACAGATATTTCTCAGATTATTTGGCATTTCACACCAACCAGTTCCTACATCTATATAAAAATGTATACCCCCTCCACACACACCAATCCCACACACACAACACAGAGGTTGTGTGAAAAGAGGTGTGGACCTTCCTCATTGCTCTGACGCATAATGGCTGGCGAGATATGGATTTTTACATATTAGGTTAGTGCACCTTTAATTCTAACTACAAGGGGCGGGGGGGTGCTTTTGTGCAACGTACGGACTCACAAGCAGCTTAAACCCTAGCTGGTGAGTGCGGGCAGGCCATCTCTCTCCAGCTGGCAGCAAATGACCCTAAACATTTAGTACGACAGTGGTGGATTTTTTTAATTTTTTTTTTATCCGGGGTAGCCAACAATAAACAGAAATGAGATGAGAGCGATGCTGCTGCGGCAAACAAACCCGATAAGAGAAATAAAGAAACGGCTGATAAAGAATAGAATAAATCAAATCAGCCAAAATGGGCAATACAGAGTAGAATAAGCAGAGAGATGTATATTTTGTTTTCAACATCTCACAAGATGCTTTCAAAGCGTCAGCCGTACGACTGCATTACGGACGAACGCACTGTTCCAGAGAGAGTCAAGGATCTAAACAGCTTACGAGACCATACAACTTTTGCAGTGTGATTTACACAACAGGAAAAGTGAATGCACAGCACAGGTTTGGGCTCTTTTTTTTGCTTTGGGAGCAGAATCAATTGGGAGGTGGCTGATGGGCTGTCTCATGGCCCAGGTGTGTGTCTGAGTTAGTCTAGGAGCCCCAGACTTGATTACAGGCTATGCTCTACCTCCTTTCATCTTTCAGCCAACGCCGCCATTGTCTGTCTTTTACAGCAGCTCTTTAGCGAGGATTCGTTTAAGGTTATCTCTTTCTTCCCCTCTCTCCCCAATACCCTGCCCAGCTGTCTCTCTACCTCCCTCCGGATTTACTTTGCTTGCTTGTGGCCAGCTATTGTGGGCTTTGTTGTGAGGTGTCTGCGGGTATGGCCTCCTGTCTGTTTAAGATACCGTCCCGATCCAGACACCTTCCCCTCCCCACCAAAATCTCGAGGAGGTGGAACAGGTAAAACTACTGAGCACCTCCGCAGAGACTACTTTGATCTACTGCAGCAAATTTAAGTTGAAGCCAGAGGCTGAATACAAATGTCCACCCTCCACATTTGTGGACTGAGCCCTCCTGGACTTCAATCATACGTACCGTGTGTGTTCACCATCATCACATCAACGCAACACTGCAAAGCTATAAAAGCCACTGATAGACAGACCTCAAGTGTGTTTCACCCATTGCTGTGGAGACGTTCTCTTAGTGACTGCTCATCCGTCCCTGCAAACAACATTTGCCGGCAGCCATACCAACGTGTACCCTGGCTCTGCCGAGTGACAGAAGCTAAGCAGGTATGGCTTGGCTAGTACTTGGATGGGAGACTTCCTGAGTTGCTGCTGGAAGTGGTGTTGGTGGGCCAGTTAGGGGTCAGTCTTCCCTGTGGTCTACAAAAAAAAAAAAAAAAAAAAAAACAACAACAAAAAAATCCCAATGCGCCATTGCAGTGACAGGGACACTGTGCTGTAGGAGATGCTGTCCTTCAGATGAGATGTTAAACCAAGGTCCTGGTTCACTGTGGTCATTGAAGTTCCCATGGCACTTGCAGAGTAGGGGGTTCCCCGGTGTCTTGGCAAAGTTCCCAACCTGTCCAGGTGGTGTGCCAGTCTATTCCGCTGCCTACAGACATGGGGATCGGCGGTTCGAATCCCCATGTTACCTCCGGCTTGGTCGGGTGTCCCTACAGACACAATTGGCCGTGTCTGAGGGTGGGAAGCCGGATGCAGGTATGTGTCCTGGTCGCTGCACTAGTGCCTCCTCTGGTCAAGTGGGGCGCCTGTTCGGAGGGGGGGGGGCAGGGGGGAATAGCGTGATCCTCCCCTGGTGAAACTCCTCACTGTCAGGTGAAAAGAAGCGGCTGGTGACTCCACATGTATCGGAGGAGGCATGTGGTAGTCTGCAGCCCTCCCTGGATCGGCAGAGGGGGTGGAGCAGAGATTGGGATGGCTCAGAAGAGTGGGGTAATTGGCTGGATACAACTGGAGAGAAAAAGAGTAGGGGGGGGATTCCCAACCTGGCTCTCTCCATCTGGCCATCTAATCATCCCCAGTGTTGGCTCATTGATTCCTCCCTCTCCACCTCAAGCTGATGTGTGGTGAGCGTTCTGGTGCAGAATGGCTGCCGTGCATCACCCAGGTGGGTGCTCCACATTGGTGGTGGTTGAGGTGAGCCCCCCCCCCCATGAAGCGCTTTGGGTGTCTAGATAAAGCGCTATATAAACGTAATCCATTATTATTATTATTTATAGGCTTTAATTGTGAGTGAACAAAATGATATGCATACATTTCTATACTAACCCAGTCGCCAAGAATACAATATAGTCATTTTACATTTCTGCAAACCATGGACACATGAAAATCTCAACGTTTCTGAACCAAAAATACCATATCAGCCTTTCAGCTTAGGCTGATATTGGTGGAGCCTGCGTGCACGCCACGTGACTCAAGTTTCTGTCTGTGAAAACAAGAAAAAAGGCTGACATTCCTTTCATTCTCAGTAGAAAATGCAATATTTTAAGATAGTTTCGGCAGTAAAATGCGTTTTTATAACATTTCTAACAAGAAATGTGCATTTTATTTTCACAATCTTCGGTCAGTGAATGGATATGATCTTTCGTTTGTTAGTTATTATGAAGATCCTTTCAGGTCTCGCCAGAAAATTGTTGGAATGCAGCGTTTGTGACATTGAACACAGCCCCACATCGCATTTCTACAACACTAAATGCAATGTTTTAAGAGAGTTTCGGCATTAACATGTGTTTTGTTAACATTTCTAGTGAGAGCCTGATTTTCCCAATGGAACCAGACTCTCCTTTGGTTGTTGTCCCACATTAAAATCATTGCCTACCAATATGGAGATCGGCGGTTCGAATCCCCGCGTTACCTCCGGCTTGGTCGGGCGTCCATGGAGACACAATTGGCCGTGTCTGCGGGTGGGAAGTCGGATGTGTATGTGTCCTGGTCGCTGCACTAGCGCCTCCTCTGGTCGGTCAGGGCGGCTGTTCAGGTGGGAGGGGGGAACTGGGAGGAATAGCGTGATCCTCCCACGTGCTATGTCCCCCCGGAAAAACTCCTCACTGTCAGGTGAAAAGAAGCGGCTGGCGACTCCACGTGTATCGGAGGAGACATGTGGTAGTCTGCAGCCCTCCCCGGATCGGCAGAGGGGGTGGAGCAGTGACCGGGACGGCTCGGAAGAGTGGGGTAATTGACCGGACACAATTGGGGAGGAAAAAGGGGGCAAAAATCCACAAAAAAGAAAAAAATCACTGCCTCTGTGAGTGATTTTAGTGTGTGTGTGCACGCGCACACATACATACTCATCTATCTCTTTGAACCTGACAGCACATAGTCACAGCAGCAGCCCATTTCCAATTCAATGTGACCTAACACAGACACGCCATAAACAGATGCCCCAAACTAATTACACGACATCAACAGTTTTCCTTGGTTCGGATTTACGGTCGTCTTCTTCATCATTCAGCTCTGTCGGTCGCCTGTGATACTTTCTGGCTTGTCACCGCAAATATCCTCATGATATATTGTTATGGGCTCAATATGTAACGCCTGCTGTGGCATTACTGTCACGTTCTACCCCCCCACCCCACCCCCCACACACATGCCCAATATACTGTCACAAATACCATCAAAATAACTCGGAAGTCAAGGCTGCCTATTTGCCTTCTGTCTTCAGCGGCGAGGTTGGCTTCCTTCTGTATCTGCAGCTGTTTACCGCAGGAGCTAATCTTGCATTGTGCCCACTGAACGGTGAACACTCGAATCATATTTGCTTTGCGTCTAAAAACTCTAGATATCAGAACGGCTGTCGTTATGCCAGCAAAGCTGTTTCGCCCTGCATCTGCAGCCATTGTTCCAGCAGCTGGACTGATGCTATCAAATGGCTGGAGTCACTGGCTTGTTTTGTAGTGAGCCAACTCCAGTTGAGCAGCGTTCACGCGCTGAAAAGAAAGAGAGAAACTATCCTGCTCCAAATAAACGTCATGTGAAATTATGTACACGTCAGTTCTGTGAATGCATTCAGACCACTTCAAATTGCTTTTCTGCATAAAAATGTGTTCTTGAGGCGTCCGGGTAGTGTGGCGGTCTATTCCATTGCCTACCAACACGGGGATCGCCGGTTCGAATCCCTGTGTTACCTCCGGCTTGGTCGGGCGTCCCTACAGACACAATTGGCCGTGTCTGCTGGTGGGAAGCTGGATGTGGGTGTGTGTCCTGGTTGCTGCACTAGTGCCTCCCCTGGTCGGTCGGGGTGCCTGTTCGGGGGGAGGATAGCGTGATCCTCCCACACGCTACGTCCATCAGGTGAAACTCTTCACTGTCAGGTGAAAAGAAGCGGCTGGTGACTCCACATGTATCGGAGGAGGCATGTGGTAGGCTGCAGCCCTCCCCGGATCGGCAGAGGGGGTGGAGCAGCGGACGGCTCGGAAGAGTGGGGTAATTGGCCAGATACAACTGGGGAGAAAAAAAGGGGGAAAAACCCAAAAAAGAAAATGTGTTCTTGGGGGAGATCACTTCTTTTACATTAAAAGCATTTAAAAAATTTTTTTTTACAAATATCTAATCCCATATCTCTGAATGGAGGCGTGCAATTTATTTGTGTGCATCCACACAAATAAGTTGTATGATCAAAGTAGAGAAATACACACACTGAGAGTCTGTATTTCTTGCAGGGTAGTAACAGAGGCCATTTCTTTAACGAAGCATAGGTCATCATTTTTTAGGAGGGTGCTTGATGGAGTCTAAACATGTCTGGGATGTCCAGCCAAAATATCAGGGGGCCCACCTGAGCTCATTCAATGGTGCGATGGTGGGCCGCACGCCCCGGATTGAAAAAGGCTTGAGCATAGTCTTGCCTTCGTCTGTCTGGGTGCATTGTGATCTAGAAAAAAACAACTGACTGATGACGAAGTGAAGAGGAGAGATCGAACGGCCACGCGTAGGTGGAACAACGTTGCAGGGAAGTGAGAAAGCTCTTAGTAAATCAATAGTCTCTTTAGATGGTTGGCCTGAGATTAAAGAAATGCAGAGTTTTTCATTTATACCACCATCTAGGGATGCACCAATATAAATTTGTTTTCAGACCAAATACAAGTACTTAGATTTGGGTATCTTCCGATGCCAAGTACCGATATGAGTACTTAATAACACCATTATAGTTCTAACAATGAATTTGAAACCATGCTTTATTTTCATCAGATGTTCCTCCCATTCTGACTGTAACAAATTGAATATACAACAGGATGATGTTGCTGACATTTTAACATTGGACTTTGTGTTTTCCTGAACAAACATGGCACATTTCACTAAAATGTAACTTGTAACACATTCAATGGATTTCAGTACAACTGAAATGATATATTATCAGTGCCAGGCACAGATGCGGTGCATCACGTGGATGGGGCAGAGTGGGGTTTTTTTACCCGCTACACCAACTTTCGTCTGTGTTGCATGCCAGTCGTGTGTTCTGAGGAGCTTTCTGCATGCACATTGACTTTCGCCAAGTGATAATGTAGTTGGTTATGCAAGGTTTAGAAGTGTAGACTATATTAACTGGTACTGAAGTAATTAACTTGATCATTTTAACTACAGGATCATGGACACACATCGATTTGATTGCAATGAAAAAGAAACACAAGGTTGCACTGTCTTTATACATGCTCAATAATCCAGATAAGAAAATCACAGAAAGTTGAATCAGTTCATCTGGACACAACATTTACTGACAAATTCGTTTCATCACTCAACTAAGAGATGAATCTTCAGTCTCAACTGACTGCAGGTACCCCCCCCCCCACAATACAGTGGCATATCGACTGAAACCAACGATTTGTTTCATATGCAAAAGGTATGATCTCTAACTAGAGTTTCAAAGGCCATGTATACTATTCACAGAGGATCAAAGAAGGTTGAATCAGTTCATCTGGATACAACTTTCTTTGATTTTCCTACTTGGATCATTGAGCATGCATTAAGACATGGGTCTCAAACTCGCGGCCCGCGGGCCACAATTGGCCCGCGGGACGTTATTTTGTGGCCCCCTACTTGACATCAAAGTTTAGTGTTAGTGTGGCCCGCGCTTGCCCTGGGCTTTTATTTTTCACTTATGAGCTACCATAGCGCAGGCTCATGACAGCTTCCGGTGTCGCGTTTGTTGTCAAGTCACGGTGCGTTCCCGTTACGTTGGAAGTTGTAAATTGGAACGACTCGGATTTCAGACTTCCAGTTGAAATGTCCAACTCGGAGCTCAGAAAGTCCGACTTCCGAGCACAACTTGAACGCACCATAATGGGCAGCGCGAATTAGCAACGGTTGAAACTTGGTTGAAACTTGATTCCGGAGCGACACCAAGTGGAAGGAAAATATATCCTGTCAGCAAGCCCCAGTTATGTCTTTCTCAAAACCTGCCGTGAAGAGAAAAGTTGGTGACGAGCACAGACAATTTCAGGAAAAGTGGGAGACGGCATATTTTTTTGTTGAGCACAGAGGCAGCCCGACGTGTCTTATATGCACCGAGAAAGTTACGGTGCACAAGGAATACAACATCAGACGTCATTACTCGACTAGACATGCCGATGATGAGTATACAAAATACCAGGGAGATGAGAGAGAGAAACGGGTCGCCAATCTTAAAACATGTTTACTGAAGCGACAAGATTTCTTCAAGAAAGCTAGCAAAGATAATGATGCAGCAGTCGAAGCTAGCTACGTGGTGAGTGAGATGATTGCTAAGTTGGGAAAGCCATTCAAAGAAGGGGAGTTTGTTAAAAAGTGCATGTTACAGGCTTCAAGTATAGTCTGTCCGGAAAAGAAGGGTCAGTTTAGCAACATCGGCCTTGCAGCCAACACAGTGGCAGAGCGCATTTCTGACCTGTCAGGTAACATATATGATCAACTGCGTGAGAAAGCCAAACGTTTCTGTGCATACTCAGTCACTCTTGATGAGAGCACAGACACCATTGACACTGCGCAGCTCGCAATCTATGTCCGTGGTGTTGACGACAGTTTTGAAGTGATGGAGGAGTTGCTCACAGTGATTCCAATGCATGGCCAGACCACCTCTCAGGAGATATTCCGCCAGCTGTGTGATGCCATTGTGGATGCGGGTTTGCCATGGAAGAGGTTTGCTGGAATAACAACCGACGGAGCGCCATCAATGACAGAGAGGAGAAATGGAGTGGTGGCACTTGTTAAAAAAAAACTGGAAGAGGAGGGTGTGGAGGAGGCCATTGCTCTGCACTGCATTATCCATCAGCAGGCCCTTTGCAGCAAATGCCTGAAGTTTGACAATGTGATGTCTGTCGTTGTAAAATGCATCAACCATATCAGATCCAGGGGTTTAAAGCACCAGGAGTTCCGCGCCTTTTAGGAGGAAATAGAGTCAGCATATGAGGATGTGCTCTACTTCACTGAGGTACGTTGGCTCAGCAGGGGAAACGTCTTGAAGAGGTTTTTTGAGTTGAGAGCAGAAGCGAAAGCCTTCATGGAGAAGGCTGGGATGGCTGTACCTGTGCTAAGTGATCCCAAATGGCTCATGGACTTAGCTTTCCTTGTTGACATCACACATGAGCTGAACTTACTGAACAAGAAATTACAAAACCAGGGGCAGCTTGTCAGTGCTGCCTATGACAACGTGAGATCATTCTCCACAAAACTTGTGTTATGGAAAGCCCAGCTCTCTCAGACAAACCTCTGCCATTTCCCAGCATGCAAGGCACTCATGGATGCAGGCACACCATTCAGTGGTGAGAAGTATGCTGATGCCATTGTGAAGCTACAGGAGCAATTTGATCACAGGTTTGCAGAGTTCAAGACACACAGAGCCACTTTTCACATTTTTGCTGACCCCTTCTCCTTTGATGTGCAAGATGCCCCTCCTGTGCTTCAAATGGAGCTCATTGACCTGCACTGCAGGTCAATGAGCTTATTTGATAGCTTGTTTATTTTTGTTGTTTTGTTTTGTTTTTTTTTAGCTTATTAGCTTATTAGTATTCCATCTTGTCATAACAGAACCTGGTGTCCCCTTTTTGTCTCACACTGTTCGTTTTTGTTCCTGCACTTGTACTGTTACCTGTCTTGTTTTGATCACCTGTATATATAAATAAAAAAAATTTTTAAAAAAAGATTGAGAACATTGGATTGGTTGTACTTTTTTTTTGGAATACTTGCGGCCCAGCCTCACCCAAACTCTACCTCCAGCGGCCCCCAGGTAAGTTGAGTTTGAGACCCCTGCATTAAGACATTCACAGAGGATTGGGGAATGGTTGCAATCACGGCATTGTAAGATGGCAACAGATGTACTCTTAGCCTCTTTGACTCCCCATTCAAACCAGCATTCCCCCCTATCAAGGATGTGCACATCCTCATCCTTGAAAGAGTGGCCACAGGCCTGTAGATGGGTGTAGACGGCAGAGTCCTGGCCCGACATGTTAGCTCTTTTGTGTTGTGCCAAGAGGTCACTTGGATGACTTTATGCATGCTCAAAAATCCAGGTAAGAAAATCAAAGACGGCTGAATCAATTCATCTGGATACAACGTTTATTGTATCTGTCAATTGAAACATGTCAATAAACTGTATCCAGATGAACTGATTCAACCTTCTTTGATCACTTGGATGAGTGATGAAACGTTTCTCTCAGGAAACATTGTATCCAGATGAACTGATTCAACCTTCTTTGATCACTCGGATGAGTGATGAAATGTTTCTCTCAGGAAACATTGTGTCCAGATGAACTGATTCAACTTTCTGTAACAAGGTTGTATTGCTGTGTCGCATTAGGAATGTAGTTATGATGGTTAAGGTCAGGGTAACGGTTAAGGTTAGGCATGTAGTTATGATGGTTAAGGTTAAGGGCTAAAGAATGAATGTAGTCAATGAGGGGTCCCCACAAGTATAGGGTGATATTTTGTGTGTGTGTGTGTGTGTGTGTGTGTGTGTGTGTGTGTGTGTGTGTGTGTGTGTGTGTGTGCGCGTGTGTGTGTGTGTGTGTGTGTGTGTGTGTGTGTGTGTGTGTGTGTGTGCGAGCGATTTAAGAGTAAATAAAGCCAAAAGATCTCCATTCAAACCGGTTCAAATCTGAGGTAATCATACAATAAATCCTTTCCCATTTAAAGCAAATGCAGCATGACTGAATGCCCGATGCTACAGACTCCCAAATAAGTGAAAGGGCGTGATTTAATGACACGGTCTATAACAATGGCTTTCATACCTCTCACTACACATTGATGTCGGGGTTTTGAGTTTATGGTCGGTGGGTTTTGTCAGCTGCATCTCTAGATTCCTCCAACTCACCTCACACAGTCTCCAATTGAGTATCTGTTGTCACTGACCAGGCTGACTTGGGTTAAACTCTGGTAATGATGCTTGGGGCGGGGGGGGGGGTTCTCTCTCAGGCAGCCAGCTAATGAGGTGCACCTAGATCGGGTGGGATTAAATAATTTATATATAAAAAGCTACAACGACATGAGAATTGAAGCCAACCACCCACACCCACACCACCTCCACACAAACAAATGGAAATGTGACTCATTCATTTGGTTCCACAGCCCCAGAGCGAGTGTTAAGCTGGTAATATTCGGTGTGAATTTAAAGGTCATCTGAGACAATTGGACACCTCAGTGAAAGATATTGCTGAAGTTATGGAGTCCAGTTCTGATGCACTTTACTCTCCTCAGGTCTAATCTTCTGCTCCGCTCCACTTTGGGTTTCTCTGCTCTGCTGCTGGAAATGATTTTCTGTCGCTCTTCCTAATTCCACTGTGCCATACTGCGCTTTCATAGCTCATCTTACAGTATCCCATTTTAAGCTCTCCCCGCGAGCTGTTTTTCCTTCCGTGTGGCGTCTGGAGAAATGAGGTTGGAGAAGTCGAGTAAGAGACATGGCAAACCGAAAAAGAGACACCGATGAGAGTACGCAAATGCTGAAGCTGTCAATAAGAATGTTTGAGCGGAAACACAAAAATATTGAGAACAAAATCCGCAATATTGCGCAAAAAACAAAAGTTATGCTCTTACTGAGCCCTCACTTTCATGTTCTTACTTTTTATACTTATTAATCTTGTGTACAGAAAAACATACCAAGTCAACTTTCTTGCTTGTGACTTTTTTCTTTTTTTCGGGGGGGGGGGTATTTCCCCCTTTTCACCCCAGTTGTATTCGGCCAATTACCCCACTCTTCTGAGCCATCCCGGTCGCTGCTCCACCCGCTCTGCTGAGCCGGGGAGGGCTGCAGACTACCACATGCCTCCTCCGATACATGTGGAGTTGCCAGCCGCTTCTTCTTTTCACCCAACAGTGAAGAGGGGGATGTAGCGTATGGGAGGATCACGCGATTCCCCCCAGTTCCCCCTCCCCCTGAACCGGCGCCTAGACAGACCAGAGGAGGTGCTAGCGCAGTGACCAGCACACATACCCACATCCGGCTTCCCACCCGCAGACACAGCCAATTGTGCCTGTAGGGACACCCAACCAAGCCGGAGGCAACGCGGGGATTCGAACCGCTGAGCCCCATGGGTACGCAACGCAATAGGCCGCTATGCTACCCGGACGCTTGTTTGTGACTTGGCCAGTAAAAACTGGCTTGACTTCACTCTTGAGGTGGAAAACCTAAAATGCATGTAAACAGATTACAAGATTAAAAGTAATAGAATGGACACCTTTCACTTAAACCAAGAGATTATTATCAACCCTGACTTCCTCCTGAATATATATGTATGTGATGTGATGGTCTCGTCAGGTCCAGGGCACCGTGAGATTGTTCATTAACTCACAATCAGCTAAAACAAACTCGCCCGTATTAAACGTTTGCTGAAACATCGTTTAACATTTGGATCGAAATCTGGCTCGCCTCTTTGCAATGCATCTTTCTGTTGCTGTAGCATTTCACCGTGTGGGTACGGACACCAGTGTGAGACGGATGCAGTATTTCTGTCAATAACTTGACCCCAAAAATGTCAACACACAGGATGGGAGGAGAATTCTAAGATACAGGACGAAGGAGTGAGCCAGACAGACCGATAGGGAGAGGCACAACGTGAAAAAAAGAAAAAAATCCAGCCTGGAAATTTGCCCCGGAAATGTCATTGCTCGGTCCTCTGGGTCCAAAACAAAGGACTGCTATCAGCCACCTGCTGCTCTCCAGGCAAAATTGTCTAACTGGGAACCATTTCCACTCATGCTGCACAAAAACTTTGATGAGAAACACTGACGTTTCACAGGAGGGCCTGACTATTTTCTTGTGGAGTGTTAGCAACGGATAGAAATGAGGAAGAGGAAGATGCTTATATCCAAAGGAGTTGAATCAAGTGCAACTGGACTTGGTATATATCCATGAAGACGTTTCGCCTCTCATCCAAGAGGCTTCCTCAGTTCGTGCCTTTCTGACTACACCAAGCTAGTCTGACTGGCTGGTGGTGAGACTCAGAATTTATCTTCTTTGGAGTCGTTGTCAGAGCTATTGATGTCCATGGCTCTTTGTGTTCCGATGTTTACCAACGCCCATCGCTAACAGAGCCATAGATATGAGTGGCTCTTTTGTGTACCAATGTTTGACCGCGCCCGTTGTTATCGGAGCTATTGATATGCGTGGCTCTCCTGTGCCCCAATGTCCAGCCACGCCCGTCACCATCGGTACACAAAAGAAAACATCGGTACACAAAAGAGCCACTCATATCTATGGCTCTGTTAGCGACAGGCGTTATTAAACATCGGAACCCAAAGAGCCATGGACATCTATAGCTCTGACAACGACTCCAAAGAGGATAAATTCTGAGTCGCATCACCAGCCAGTCAGACTAGCTTGGTCTAGTCAGAAAGGCACGAACTGAGGAAGCCTCTTGGATGAGAGGCGAAACGTCTTCATGGATATATACCAAGTCCAGTTGCACTTGATTCAACTCCTTTGGATAACCATGACCTGGTTGAATGAGAACATTCACAGACAAGATGCTTATATCTTTATGTGTGTGTGTGTGTGTGTGTGTGTGTGTGTGTGGGTGGGTGGGTGGGTGGGTGGGTGACTGTGTATCATGCATTTAGCATGGAGAATATTATATGACTCAGCAGTAAAAGCAGATATGCTGGGAAGAAGAGGGCGTAGACATCCACTACTCACGTTGCAGAGATTTAACCCCCCCCCCCAACCTCACTGATCCCCACTCAGATCACACAGTTTAGTACTGGTGAGCAGTGGGGGAAAACCAGAGCGCAGATATTAATTATATGGTTCCGAGTGCACTCCCTGAAAAACTTTTTTTGATTGGTCAACAGCTGGAGCCACCTAAAAAACGGATTCTCCCTCAGACGCCGACCCCACCTGCAAATGAGAGCAGTTTCCTCCGCCTTGGCATACGGAGCACTCAGGTCGTTACGTTTCTGTTCACTCTGCATTATCTGGCTGTGTCTTTTTAAAGCTCAACAGCCGGGACCCGTCGTAGCACATCGGGTTGTCTTACCCACATTCTCGCAAGCATCAGTGGGAAGTCAGCAGCAGCAGCAGAAATTACATATGGTCAAAATTTGATGTGCAATACTGAATCATCGATCTGTTGTGACGGGGGGAAAAAGAGAAAAGAGAAAATATGACTCATAACAAACAGTCCAAATTACAGAGAGCAAAACTGCCCCCCCTCCCCCCCCCCACACACACCTGTCATTCACTGTGTGTTCTGGGCTATCATATTGTATTAGGATAAAAAAGAGAGCCAAATTGAATCCGGGTATAAATATACACTTCCATCATGCAAACCGCCTCCAGAAGTGGTCAGGGATGCATCGACAAGAGCAGCTACAACTCATCTGAATTCCCCAAATAGCAACCCAGGAGTCGGCCTTTGCAGAATATCCAAGCCATTAATTCAGAAAAAGGGCACTTGTATTAAATTTTATTAGCTCGCACTGATTGGAAATTTACCCATCTGTTGAATATCAGGCATTTTTCTTTTTGTTTATCTGTCTCTGGAGACAGCAAAACATTTGGTTTTTACAGAGGGCCCCGAGATGCCTGAAAGTAGCTCAGAGGCTAGCAGATATATAGCTTTTCTTCCATTAGGACTTTTTTTTTTTAAGTTATCAAAGACTGCATAAAGAATCAATGGAGAAAAATGACTTCACATCTGTTGAGAGAAAATTCCTTTTGGGCTTGTATCCTCTCTCATCTCCACAAGGAACTTGGGAGAACTGCATCTTTGAACGGGTCCAAAGTCCTTTTTCACATTGGAAATTCCGCCCTCCATCACTGACTAATCTCAATCAGTCATGGATAACTGACGTGCTATTGTAGAACAAAGAAGTGCACAGAGTTAGGAAACACTGCCAGTGCTGGGCTAGCTACGTACAGAGTTGAGAACACATAGAGTCGGACTTCATATGATGTTGAATGGAGAAATTTCAACAAATGTAACCACAAAATATAGCCTGAATTTCTATAATGGTCATGATTTCTTTGGGTGTCGCAGCTGGAGTGAGAATTCTGCCATTGCTTTCATGATTCTATGTTTAATGGTAGTAGAAATATCTCAGTGGCATGAGAGGTTGGACACTAAGGAAGGAGAAAAGGATTTGTACCGATTGGCGAGACAGTGGGACCAAGCTGGGAAGGATGTGCAGCAGGTTAGGGCGATCAAGGATAGAGATGGAAATGTGCTGACAAGTGAGGAGAGTGCTGAGAAGGTGGAAGGAGTACTTTGAGGGGCTGATGAATGAAGAAAATGAGAGAGAAAGGTTGGATGATGTGGGGATAGTGAATCAGGAAGTACGGTGGATTAACAAGGAGGAAGTGAGGGCAGCTATGAAGAGGATGAAGAGTGGAAAGGCAGTTGGTCCAGATGACATACCTGTGGAGGCATGGAAGTGTTTAGGAGAGATGGCAGTGGAGTTTTTAGCTAGATTGTTTAACACAATCTTGGAAAGTGAGAGGATGCCTGAGGAGTGGAGAAGAAGCATACTGGTACCGATTTTCAAGAATAAGGGCGATGTGCAGAACTGTAGTAACTATAGAGGTATAAAGTTGATCAGTCACAGCATGAAGATGTGGGAAAGAGTAATAGAAGCTAGGTTAAGAGGACAGGTGACGATCAGCGAGCAGCAGTATGGTTTCATGCCATGAAAGAGCACCACAGATGCGATGTTTGCTTTGAGAATGTTGATGGAGAAGTATAGAGAAGGCCAGAAGGAGTTACATTGTGTCTTTGGGGATTTAGAGAAAGCATATGAGAGGGTGCCGAGAGAGGAGGTGTGGTATTGTATGAGGAAGTCAGGAGTTGCAGAGAAGTATGTAGGAGTGGTGCAGGTGGAGGTGGGATTACATCAAGGATCGGCTCTGAGCCCTTTCTTGTTTGCAATGGTGATGGACAGGTTGACAGACGAGGTCAGGCAGGAGTCTCCGTGGACTATGATGTTTGCGGATGACATTGTAATCTGTAGTGAGAGCAGGGTGCAGGTTAGTTGAGGAGAGCCTGGAGAGGTAGAGGTATGCACTGGAGAGAAGAGGAATGAAAGTCAGTAGGAGCAAGACAGAATACATATGCGTGAATGAGAGGGAGGACAGCAGAATGGTGAGGATGCAAGGAGTAGAGGTGACAAAGGCATATGAGTTTAAATACTGTCAACTGTACAAAGTAAAGGGGAGTGCAGGAGGAAGATGAAGAAGAGAGTGCAGGCAGGGTGGAGTGGGTGGAGAAGAGTGTCAGGAGTGATTTGGGACAGAAGGGTACCAGCAAGAGTTAAAGGGAAGGTTTACAAGATGGTTGTGAGACCAGCTATGTTATATGGTTTGAAGACAGTGGCACTGATGAAAAGACAGGAGGCACAACTGGGGGTGGCAGAGTTGAAGATGCTAAGATTTTCATTGGGAGTGACGAAGAAGGACAGGATTAGGAACGATTATATTGAAGGGACAGCTCAGGTTGGACGGTTTGGAGACACAGCAAGAGAGACAAGATTGAGATGGCTTGGACGTGTGTGGAGGAGAGATGCTGGTATATTGGGAGAAGGATGCTGAACATGGAGCTGCCAGGGTAGAGGAAAATAGGAAGGCCAAAGAGGAGGTTTATGGACGTGGTGAGAGAGGACACGCAGGTGGTTGGTGTGACAGAGGAAGATGCAGAGGACAGGAACAGATGGAAATGGATGATCCACTGTGGCAACCCCTAACGGGAGCAGCCAAAAGTAGTAGTAGTAAAAATAGCTCGGTGGCATCAGGGTAGCGTAGTGCTCTATTCTGTTGACTATCAACACGGGGATCGCCGGTTCGAATCCCCGTGTTACCTCTGGCGCGATCAGGTGTCCCTACAGACACAACTAGCCGTGTCTGCAGGTGGGAAGCCGGATGTGGGTATGTGTCCTGATCACTGCAATAGTGCCTTCTCTGGTCAGTCAGGACGCCTGTTCAGGGGGAGGGGGAACCGGGGGAATTGCGTGATCCTCCCATGCGCTAAGTCTCCCTGGTGAAATTCATCACTGTCAGTTGAAAACAAGTGGCTGGCGACTCCACATATAATTGAGGAAGCATGTGGTAGTCTGCAGCGCTCCGCGGATCAGCAGAGGGCATGGAGCAGCGACCGAGACTGCTCGGAAGAGTGGGGTAGTTAGCTGGACACAACCGAGGAGAAAAGGGGGGAGGGTGAATATTTTGGTGAATTGACCCCAGGAAAATCATAAATATGCACGATGTTAGAAAGTGAAGGGCAATTTAAGACCGTTGCATAATTGAATAGAATTTAATTTAACAATTTAAGCTTTGGTTGTATGTTGGTAACAGTCCGGGTGGGGAGTGAAAGAGGCAGAACACACTGGCCGAAATGTCGACTAGACCTAAAATACCTACAAAAAGTATCGATGTTTGTGTATTGTGTGGAGAAATGTTTGACTCGTGTCGACTGCTTGTGAAGTGATCCGCTCTCTCAACTCCAGCCTCACATATGAAGTTGCTAATCGGACTGTAAACAGTGACAGGCGGACGGAAGAGGAATTCTTCATAGGAAATAGAATCGAGCAACCAGCACCTACAGCGGAAGCCCCCAAAAATTAGCCATCATCTCCAGACGATTTAGCTAAATACTATGCAATTACCATACGATAGTAATGATATGAATAATAATACTGTTAACCAATCAACAGGCTTTCTGTAAACAACAAAAATGTGGGCCTTAAGTAACTTGGCTCCCACAATTCTAATCATCATCATCATCACTATCAGTATTATTCACAAACACTACCCCAAAAATTGTCAATCATCCTTTATCGAGTAAATTAACTTTGAAATTCTCATTTATCACACTTCAGCCTGTGAATGTGTATCTGATCAACAATGGAATAGCTAACGGCACACAGTTTGGCATGAAACCAAGCAAAACGAAACGATACAAAGACACAAATCATCAAGAGATAACGAATGATGGTCAGGAATTGTTTGATGGCAGACAGCGGAGACCATCAAAAAGGTCAAATGACATCCGAACAAATTGATTTGTCTGTTTGGGTTAACGATGATTTGCACTCGCTCTTCTTTTCAATGTGCACTTGTAATTGTGATACATCAAGATAAAAGATGAAAAAGGACACAACAGACAAGTGGAGAACGACCCGTCAAACATGCCGGTGTCAAAATAACATGGACCAGTAGTGAAAGGCAGAGAAATCTTATTCACCCCAACAGTTAAAGACAATGGATAGAGAATCTAAATGAAAATCTAAATAAAAATAATAATAATAAAAATAAATCCATCCAAACATTATCTGAACTGCTTATCCTGCTCTCAGGGTCACGGGGATGCTGGAGCCTATCCCAGCAGTCAATGGGTGGCAGGCAGGGAGACACCCTGGACAGGCCGCCAGGCCTTCCCCCAGGGCCCACACACACACACACACACACACACACTCATACCTAGGGACAATTTAGTACGGCCGATTCACCTGACCTACATGTCTTTGGACTGTGGGAAGAAACTGGAGCCCCCGAAGGAAACCTACGCAGACACGGGGAGAACATGCAAACTCCACACATAGGACGACCTGGGACGGCCCCCAAGGTTGGACTACCCCGGGGCTCGAACCCAGGACCTTCTTGCTGTGAGGCAACCGCGCTAACCACTGCGCCACCATGCCGCCTGATAAGAAATAACAATAAAAATAAATAAATAAATGAAATCTAAAATGGATAGAAAATGGGCTGAGAAAAGCCCCATGAGCTTTTCCCCTGGATGGAACTGTAACAATGGCAGACAAGCCACTGCTCATTGTTCGTGCACTATTTATAAATTGTGTACAAAACAATGTCAAGTCTGCTAATCCAACCAGCCTAAATGCAGAGCTAGGAGATATTTATGGTGGAGGACTTGCTTCTCCCTGCAAGACCTCACCGATAACAATCTTGCAACATGCTGCAGAAAGGAGGGCTGCCGCAATGATGGACACAAACAAGGGATTCAACATCCGCTTGAGGCAAAAAGACCCTACATGTTTGAATTCCCACCATATTAACTGATTAAACATCAGCAAGAACTGCTGAGTAATCACAAAAAAACATGAAAAAAGAAAAAAAAAGCTCAGTGACACACTTGTGTATGTAGTCAAAGATTTACAATTTATTAATTCTTGCCCCATTAACAAGTTTTGCTGCGTTATGTAAGGATGCAGCAAAATGGTGACTTGTATTTCTGCACACGGTATTGGTTATCAGATGCCCAGGAGCTTCATCATTTCCTCAAACGCAGCAAAAAAAGAGGAGTTCCAGCTGGCCCGCAGCCATGGACCATGGCACCGAGGCATTTTGAATCAAACTGTATGCCTGGCCGACATGTTCACAATGGGTACTAGAACCAGCAAGCTGCACCATGCTGAGGCACTCATCATGCAATGTTAAGTCACACTGTGCATTCACAGCAATGCAAAAACAACAGGACTGAAAATAAAGAGAGTGGGGAATATGCAACAGTGAATTAAAATCCCAGTTTGCAGACAATTACTTGGTGAAGGAGTTGTGTTTGATTAACAACTCCTTCCTTCCTTCCTGGCCATTCATGCGAATGTGGGGTTCCTCAGCTGTGAGGACGAGCCTGTTGCAGATCAATGGAGGGGAGATATTTCCAGGAGAAAGGACAAAAGTAGACCTGGATCGCCAAAGGACTTACTCTTGCACACTGACAACTGTTAAATGCCACAATGAGGATGAGTCTCCAATCTGCATGTCATACTTTTAAAAGACAACCTCCAAGTGGGCAAGTGCCAATTAAAACACCATTAAAAGGGGCGTCCGGGTAGCACAGTGGTCTATTCTGTTGCCTACCAACACGGGGATCGCCGATTCGAATCCCCGCGTTACCTCCAGCTTGGTCGGGTGTCCCTAGACACAATTGGCTGTGTCTGTGGGTGTGTTCTGGTCACTGCACTAGCACCTCCTCTGGTCGGTCAGGGTGCCTTTTCGCGGGGGGAGGGGAAACTGAGGGGAATAGCGTGATCCTCCCATGCGCTATGTGCCCCTGGTGAAAATTCTTACTGTCAGGTGAAAAGAAGTGGCTGGTGACTCCACATGTATCAGAGGAGACATGTGGTAGTCTGCAGCCCTCCCCGGACTGGCAGAGGGGTTGGAGCAGCGCCCGGTATGGCTCGGAAGAGTGGGGTAATTGGCCAAGTACAATCAGGAGAAAAAAGGGGGCAAAAAACCCCCACCCTTAAAAGCACCAAAATGAGAATACATGGGATCACACAGGTTCTTTACAGAAGAACCTATGAGGGATATTTATGTGTTTGATATGTCAACAGAAAAAGTTTTGCCTTATTTATTTATATGGGAATTTCTATGGGAGTGGTTTATTTCTCTATTTATATGGGAATTTATATGGGAATGCTGATCTCTGTCCTTTGGGAATAGGTTTCAAACCACGTGCTGAAATAGACAAGACAGGAAAATTCAAAAAGAAAGGTAGCACATGACCGTGTCGGCCATTCAGCCTACCTAGCTCCTGTGTTTTAAATAAAGCAATCTAGGGCTTGAATGGGGGGGGGGGCTGTGAGTGGCCTTGTTTCAATCTCTACAATCTGGCAACCCCTACTGATTTTCTATAGTCATAGCCAGAAGTGTCCCGTGGTTTACGGTGTGGTCAAGTCCTTATGTAGCAGAAAAGAGCCACTCTGGCTGACAGAACTGACATGCACTTGCATTTTTACTGACATTATGTTGTCGGTTTGCATGTTAAATCAGTTTCTCTGTGGATATGTTGCTGAAAATTTGAAGCAAGTATATTTTAATGTTTTAAATTAGACATGATTATGCCTCAACAAATATGAAACAAAGTGCACACACACACATACACATACACACACACACACACACACACACACACATGGACACGACTTCCCTTATCTTGCAGTGTTTCTGGAACAGCGACTGAGAATACCATTACCCTCTCTTGTTATCTCCCCTTCCCACTCCTTCCTAATCCCTCATTGCTGCCTACCATTCCTCGTGTCTCAGCAGATTTCAAAATGTGACGGGAGTTCTCCTCTTCTCCTGTTCTGATGAGAAAATGAAAGGGCAGGATTCGCAGGAGTCCCACCTGCAGCTTGACAGGGAGGCGGCATGGCACGGGAAGAAGAGGGAGTAAAAGGAAAGGAGATCGAAGGCATGGGTCTTGGTAGTTGTGTTGACAGCGTCAGCATAACCTGACACCATCTGTATCTGCAACACACATACCCACATATATACATACACATACACACACACACACACAGACGTGCAAAGACCAACTCATCTGGTGAGCAATAAACACGGTTGTGTTGTAATTTCTTCGCTACTCTATCTTTCAAGTTTTACCCCGGTCTGTCCCCCCCATGTGCTGCATTTGGGAACTATGGTGCCTCAGAGATGAATAAAATGAATAAATAACAATTTCCATCAATCTAGATGATCTTTTTTTACATTTTGCTCTACAAGGCTGGGATGCAGCCTCTAGCCTACCAGCGATAGCTCTCTAACTCACACAGATTAGGGTTGGCTACAAAATAAGTGAAGGATTCCACCTATGAGATGAGATTAATTGGCCGAGCATCTGTTGCAGCTGCACTTCAGTAGCGACACCAGTAAATTCTGTATGGGGCATCCATAGAAAGAATGTTTAGATCTGGTTAATTAGCTGTGAATCTGAATGTGATCTCAGCTTGCCTGCCAGTTGATCAAATGCCTTGATATCCGCTTTCCGCTTCTGGTGTGGGAAGATGGCGGCGCAAATTCACGTTTGGAGCAGCCTCACCCAGTACCGGTGTGGGATGATGGCTGTGCGAATTCACGTTTGCGGTGGCCTCACCCAGTACCGTCCATGCAGGGTCTTTGTCCATGTCTGCGTCTAAGTTTGTCTTCGTTCGATGGCTGGGAGAGCTGGCACTGGATCAGCTGGGAGAGCTTGGTCTGCTGCATCCTGTGGGCCTAGGGACCACGGCCCTGCCTGGAGCTGCGCCCGAAGAGGTAACACCGAGGGCGGTCTGGCAGGACATGGAAGCAGGGCAGGCTAAGCTAACTGCTAGCCCATGCAGAGTGGCAATTCCTATAATGCCGTGGGCAGTCTGGCGGCAGCATCGCCTAGAGTTGACTGTGTTTTTAGTGTCATCGTGTGGAGTGCGGAGAGGTGTGTCGAAGGTGTCTGGCTGGGAGAGCTGGTGTTGGATTGGCTGGGGGAGCTTGGTCTGCTGCATCCTGTGGGCCCGGGGACCACGGCCCTGACCAGAGCTGTGTCTGAGGAGGAAACACCGAGAGCAGTCTGACGGACGCGGAAGCGGGGCAGGCTAAGCTAACTGCTGGCCCATGCAGACCGGCAGTTCTGACAGTCATCCTGGCAGGCGTTCCTCCTCCTGTACAGTGATTTTTTTCCCCCGTATGTGTTAGCTTGGATATACTATGTGTTCATGCAGTTCTTGGATATGTGTTTTTGTCTCTGTGTTGCAGTGCTGTGGACTGGGGGAAACGATGTTTCGTTTCATTTCATGTGCACAAATGCATGAAATGAAACGACAAATAAAGTGTTTCTGATCCTGATCCTGATATCTGCTGTGTGGAAAGGGAAGGTCTGCTTCCAGAAACGTCTCCTTGCTTAACTGGCATGCTGTTTTTAGCAATTTAAGTGGTGGCAAATATAGCTCCCTACATGAGTACACATTGCTTAAACACACTGTAATGGGCTTTATGTGAAAGAGGGTTTTTTTTCTTCCTTTTTTGCTCTGCGATTCATTATAAAGATTTAGCTATTTGGACAGCCACAAATAACTGCATTCGCACACGTGCAAGCAAACTCATCCCGTTAAATTAGCTTGCATTTTGTGGCACAACGGCAAGGGTGGTTAAATGCAAGAAAGAAGACCGTGGGAGTTGTGTTGGAAGTTGTACCCTTGGATGTGAAAATTGAGTCCATCAATCACAATAATAAAACTTGCTTGCTTTAATGAGAGGCTCCTCATTAATAAACGCACAAGATCTGTAGGAAGTGTAAAAGGTTGAGAGTGAACTTTTGCAGACCGACTCAATTTGCCACTTGATGAATTGGACAGCGTGGGGGACATTACGAGGGACAAATCATCTTGTTGCTACACTATTAGCTGTGCACTAGGGAGTTAGTGACTCTCCTCTCTTGCTCAAATGGAGGTTTGCTCGTTTTGCTCAACCAACATGTGGTATGGCATGTGTGGCACACCACTGTGATGTGAACATCGCCGCTCATGGTTCAGACCGGGGATGGTAAATCATATATTCATAAGTTTAGATCTGAATAAAAGCCCGTGTCAGTTTGACTACGCTCTGCTGAGGATGATAACTGCTCATCATAAGAAAACACAACACATCACAGACCAGAGTTATGTGTGTGTTTGTGTGTGTGTGTGTGTGTATGTGTGTGTGTGTACGTGGGTCACAGTTTACAGTGAGCCGGTGTTTAATGACATTTCCTCTACTGTTTCTCTGTTCATCTTTTCCATCGCAGGGAGTGGAGGCGGAGAGACTGATGGATACACAGATGAAAAGAGGTCAGCAAAAGAGAGAGCGAGAGAGTGAGAGAGAGCGAGAGCAAGAGAGAGGACTGACTCAATATATGTATGTAAAATATTTTGAGGGGGAGATTTAACCTGGCTGTACATCTTCAGAAACTGCAGGGGACATATTTTTGTGGATTTCTCGAAGATTATGGCCGCTGTGCATCACCCAGGTGGGTGCTACACACTGGTGGTGGTTGCAGTGAGTTACTCCCTTCAAGTGAAGCACTTTTGGTGTCTTGAAAAGTGCTATATAGATGTAATTATTATTATCATTAGTATTATTATTATTATTGCTATGTCTTATTTACCACACAAAGCTACGAAATGCCATTGTATCGATATTGCCAGTCAACACACACAAAATTAAAGGCTTAGTTACAGAGTCACTCTCTAACCAATTGCAAAACACCTTAAAAATTGCAAATTTTTTTTGTTTTTCCTCTAGCCTATAGTCAGTGGCGACTCCTAACGGGAGCAGCCGAAAGTAGTAGTAGTAGTAGTATAGTCAGTGGGAAACCTTTTTTTGGGGGGGATCCCCCCCCTTTTTCCTCCCAATTGTACCCAGCCAATTACCCCACTCTTCCAAGCCGCCCCGGTCACTGCTTCTCTGCCGATCCGAGGAAGGCTGTAGACCACCACATCTCCTCTGATACATGTGAGGTCGCCAGCTGCTACTTTTCACCTGACAGTGAGGTGTTTCACCAGGGGGACGTAGCACCTGAGAGGATCACGCTATTCCCCCCAGTTCCCCCTCCACCCTGAACAGGCGCCCCGACCAGCCAGAGGAGGCGCTAGTGCAGCGACCAGGACACATTTCCACATCTGGCTTGCCACCCACAGACATGGCCAATTGCGTCTGTAGGCTGTAGGTAACACGGGGATTTGAACCGCCGATCCCCGTGTTGGTAGGCAACAGAATAGACCACTACACTACCCAGACGACCAAGTGGGAAACCCTTTAGGCAGGGGCACTTACTGAAGCCTAGGAGAGCCTGGGTATTCCACTCTCTCACCCTTTTGTGGTGTGTGTCTTCCTCAAGCTCGGGTCCTCTACCAGAGGCCTGGGAGTTTGAGGGTTCTGTGCAGTATCTTAGCTGTTCCTACGACCACACTCTTCTGGACAGAGACCTCAGATGTTGTCCCTGGAATCTGCTGGAGTCACTCTCCCAGTTTGGGGGTCACAGCCCCTAGTGCTCCTATTACCAATGGGACTACTGTGGATTTCACCTTCCACATCCCATCTAGTTCTTCCCTCAGCCCTTGGTATTTCTCCAGCTTCTCATGCTCTTTCTTCCTGATGTTGCCATCGTTCAGGATTGCTACATCAATCACTACTGCTGTCTTCGGTTCCTCGTCGATCACCACAATGTCTGGTTGGTTAGCCAGCACCTGCTTGTCAGTCTGGAACTTGGAAGTCCCACAGGATCTTAGCTCCGCCATTGTCAACAACCTTTGGAGGTGTCTCCCATTTGGACTTGGGGACTTCCAGTCTGTATTCAGTACAGATATTCCTGTACACTATCCCAGCCACTTGGTTATGCCTTTCAGTGTACGCTTTCCCAGCTAGCATTTCACACCCTGCTACAAAGTGCTGGACTGTCTCAGGGGCGTCTTTGCACAGTCTGCATCTTGGGTCTTGTCTGGTGTGGTAGACCCCTACCTCAATCAATCTGGTCCTGAGCGCTGGTTCTTGTACAGAGCCTCTGTGCTACCCTTCAGTCCAGCCTTTTCTAGCCACTGGTAGGATTTCTGGATATGGCTTCTATCTTTCAATGGTACATCCCATTAGAGGGGTTTGGTCTTCCATGATACCTCCTCTTCTCCTTCCTCTCCACTTTCTGTCTTCTGCTGCCTCAGGTACTCACTCAGTAGTTTGTCCTGGGGGACCCTCTTTCTGATGTACTCGTGGATGTTCCTTGTGTCCTCCTTGATAGAGGCTTTTACACTCACTAACCCTCTGCCCCCATCTTTTCGCTTATCATACAGTCTCAGGCGGCTGGACTTCAGGTGGAACCCTCTGTGATAGTGAGAAGTTTTCATGTCCTGGTATCTCAGGGCCTTTATCTCCTTTGGCTAGCTTATTATTCCAGCTGGGCATCTGATGACTGGTAGGGCATATGAGTTGATGGCTTGGATCTTATTCTTCCCATTGAGCTGGCTCCTCAGAACCTGTCTCACTCGCTGGAGGTATTTGGCTGTAGCTGACCTCCTTGCTGCCTCCTCGTGGTTTCCATTCGCCTGTGGAATATCCAGGTACTTGTGCGCGCGCGCGCGTGTGTGTGTGTGCGTGCGTGTGTGCGTGCGTGTGTGTTTGTTTGATCGTGGGGTTGTATGTGTGCTGGGAATGCCCAGATGCTTATATTAGTATTGGTTATTGGAGCAACACCAGGCTAAGATGGGAGATTTTACCCTAGACTTAAAGTGTCCTACAGCAATTCCCATTTTCTGACTCTACATGTAGTCTATATTACGGATCCCAGTAAGTTTCAAAACCAATGTGGCTTTCAAGCAGTTAATCTAAAAATTGGTTTCCCAGCTCTCCGTGTGCTTGACAGATTCTTTTAGAAACTTCATGTGTCTCACAGACAGATGACAGCTACCGAAGCAAAGACCAGATAAAGCTAATGGAGGAAGTATCGATAAAATGCTTTGCAAACGCAACTTCTCTTTGCTTCTTTCTGCAAGGCAAATAAACAGCTGGACTTTGGACATTACAGAATTATGAAAATGTAATTTGGAAAAGGAGGCTAAAGACTGAGACAAGTCTTTTTAAATTGAACGTTTAGTGTACATTTGCACGGTAATTTAAATCTGTTCCTCAGCATCAAATCACTTGCAAAAATAGATAAATAAATAAATTAATTAACCAACGATGATTCCACAGGAAATTCAAAGGAAATTTTTACATTTTCTTGGCCGCATAAATACAAACTCTTCACGGACAAGATGAGATGTACATGAGGAAATGTGTTTTTGGCATCTTAACTAAATAGACAGGTCATGCATTTGTACATTTATTTTGAAATAAACTAATTTCTTTGGCTATGAGAGGGAAAGGGTGGCCAACATCTCCACGTAACAAAGAGAAGAGGTCAGTGGATGTACATCGTCAGATGACCCTCAGACCCCCGGTAGAGGCGAATAGAATAGAACAAGTTTTTGACGCCACCATTTTACTGACAGTGTCTAACACATACAAAAGAAAAAAAGAAAAAAAAGAGCGCAGCACAATTAAGGAAGTTCACTTTCCTTTAATAAAATAGAATTTCCCTGCGAAATACTGCAGTGAAATTCAACATTCATTACCGTTGTTATTGTGCCACTCCTGGACCGAACTTATCAAAAGCAAAAGAGCCAGACTTTTTACCTGTGCTATACTCTCCTGCAGAAACACACAAAAAAGTACAAACGCAACAGGCTGGCTTATGCAGGAAATGTATACATGGACTGGGAAAAAAACAAAAACAAAGAAGGAGAACTTCCACTTTCTACACACTCCAAATGTAGCACAGGTAAACTTTCCAGATGTGTGTGTTGAGGGCTGAATGCATTTACAGCCGAGTGGATAAATTGTAATTACACCCTAGTGTACATTACAGGGGGTAGTTCGAGGGATAATGCTAGGGATAATTCAAACATCGAAATACCCTTTTAACACACACACACACACACACACACACACACCTGATTGGCGAGGCCTATCCAGATGACACACAGAAAGCGTTTCTATGGTAACCAGACAGCTGCCTTTACACAGATAGCGGGGGGGGGGGTGATGGTGGAGTGTGCGAGTGGTTGACTGAACAAATGAACAGAAATACAAAACAGAGAGGTAAATGGCTGTGAGTACTATTTTTACTTCGAATCCTATCATTTAGCCTCAGGTGCTGATGCACACACGAGAAACAGCGAGCGAGTCGGGGAGCTTGGCAGGGACACAGCCAGCCGGGCACACTGACAAGGCGCAGAAGCAGCCCGTTATTTCAGCGGGCTTAGGAAATGCGGTTGTATGCAGGCAGCTGTTGACTGAGCTAATAGATGTTGATTATGGCCATGAAGACGCACACTAATTGAAATTAATTGTTCAGCTATCTTCTGCGTGTCTGTCAGAGGCAGATGGCGAGGAACAGTTGCGGTATCACCGTGGGCATTAATGCTAATAGTCTTGTTTGGGAATTTGCGTGAGTAAAGCTCAATACAGAGAAGTGCAAATATTGGAAAGGAAGAGAAAGGCTAAAGGGCCCGTGCTCGTTCAATCTCCAAGGCTGTGCTGTGTTTATTCAGCAGGCGGTTCGAAAAGCTTGCAGTTCAAAGAACCTTTCCCCTGTTTAATGACCGGGATGAGCACGAGCATGTCTACTCCCTTGGTCCTTTCTAAAGAGCAACCGGGTGTTAGATGTCAGAGGGGGGAGGAGGGGAAACCCATCTTGTCCCTGCTTTGTTGTCGAGTCATCCTGACGATTTTTGGCTGGGGTTTTTTTGTGTGGATTTTCCCCCATCTTTCTTCCCAATTGTATCCGGGCAATTACCCCACTCTTCTGAGCTGTCCCGGTTGCTGCTCCATCCCCCTCTGCCGACCCGCAGAGGGCTGCAGACTACCACATGTCTCCTGCAATACATGTGGAGTCGCCAGCCACTTCTTTTCACCTGACGGCGAGCGGTTTCGCCAGGGGGACGTAGCGCATGGGAGGATCACGCTGCCCCCCCCAAACAGATGCCCCAACCGACCAGAGTAGGCGCTAGTGTGGCGACCAGGACACATACCCACATCCGGCTTCCCACCTGCAGACACGGCCACCTGTGTCTGTAGGGACGCCCGACCAAGCCGGAGGTAACACGGGGAATCAAACCGGCGAGTCGTGTTGGTAGGCAATGGAATAGACCGTTACGCACCCTGGACGCCCCCCGATTTTTGGCTGTTTTGAGCTACAGGCAAATTAAATACTGTCTGAGTCGCTGGCCATGTGATTCTTTCTACTTGACCGTTCACAACCAGGGGCCGATCAAGGCGGCCATGTCCGCTGGAGTGGGCAGACACAAGTCAGCGCATAATCCAAACTTTGATTCGGCATAAACCTCGATTTGCAGGCATCGGCTTATTCGCCCAGTTGGACATTGTCTGCAAAAAAAAAAGCAAATTTGGTCTCTTCTTGTGGTCAGCCTTTCATCTTTGTCTGTCTGTGGTGCCCCCGGCCCTCTCTCCTCTCCCCGGTGCTTTTTTTAAACCACTCGAAACGATCGTCACTTCGGTGCTCGTCTGGGAGCCGGGACTCCAGTTATGTGGAAAGGACATGGTGGGTGCTCTCAGTCGTGAAAGTGAAAAGACAACTCAACCTTTTTTCGTCACGTAAGCAACAGTTTCCTCAGCCTGAACCTGATGAGCCCACACCTGCAATGATGTCTTTTTTTTTTCTTATGAGGAAGATGACTCACGCTGGCTCATTCTTAAAAGGCAGCGACAATTAATGCAAATGCAGCCGATGCTGACTGTAAGGCCTGGCTGCACCTGACCTGACAACCCTTCATGAGGACAGAGGAATGAAAAGACTCAACAGCTTTGCAACTTTTCACTCGTTTTTGCCAAAAGACAAAATTCTACACATGTAACATAACATGAAACCACAGTTTTCATAAACCACGCAAGCAGAAAGAAGTGCAGGAGAAGGGAGGAAGGCAGGATTCCGGCCTGAGAACCTGATATACACCACTCAGCGCTCTGTCATGGATTTCATCTGACAGGTTGGAAAACTCAGGCGGCACGGTGGCGTGCAGTGGTTAGTGTGGTTGCCTCGCAGCAAGAAGGTCCTGGGTTCGAGCCACGGGGTAGCCCATCCTTGGGAGGTCGTCCCAGGTCATCCTCTGTGTGGCGTTTGCATGTTCGCCCCGTATCTGCGTGGGTTTCCTCCGGGGGCTCCGGTTTCCTCCCAGTCAAAAGACATGTAGGTCGGGTGAAATGGCCATACTAAATAGTTCCTAGGTATGAATGTGTGTGTGTGTGTGTGTATGTTGGCCCTGTGTAATGGCCTGGCGGCCTGTCCAGGGTGTCTCCCCACCTGCCACCCAGTGACTGCTGGGATAGGCTCCAGCATCCCCGCGACCCTGACAGCAGGATAAGTGGTTCGGATAATGGATAATGGATGGAGATTGGAAAATTGGCTTTCTTTTGGCAAGGGACAATGTAACATCAGCACACGGGAAAAGTATTTCGCTCATGTTTTATTTTTCTGACTCCTTGCGTTTTTTGGGGGGAGAGAAAGGGGAGAAAAAGGGCCAATTACCCCACTCTTTCGAGCCATCCCGGTTGCTGCTCCACCTGCTCTGTCAATCCAGGACACATACACATACCGACATCCGGCTTCGCACCCGCAGACACAGCCAATTGTGTCTGTAGGGACGCCTGACCAAGCTGGAGGTAACATGGGGATTCTATCCAGCGAGCCCCATGTTGTTAGGCAACGGATTAGACCGCCACGCCACACGGACGCCCCCTGACTCCTTGAGTTTTTCCAAATAATTTCTACAGTCCCAACTGTTTGCCTGTCACTGACCACCCAACAAAGAAGTTATATTGAAAACTGGATCAATACTGGCCCGGGAGGCTCGGCCAGATAAGCCTGCACCACTTCAGGTTCAGATGTGATGGGTTTCCTCTCGCTGCGTGTCTTCCCCTCTCTGCAGGCGATGTTCCCGGTATCACAAAGGCTGATTTTGCCCCAAAAACACAAAAAAATTAATGTGGGCCTGAAATTTGACAAGAATGTTTATTAGGTTTCAATGCATATGTTTGTTTGTCTGTCTCTCTTTGTGTTTGTGTGTATCCAGTCGGCCGGCTTGTCCACTGGCCCATCTCTCTTCTGATTTCTCTTGCTAGGTGGACAGACATGGGCTGACCCTGACTCTGCCTGGAGGCCCAGCACATGTGTGCTGCGCTGACAGTTTGACTCCTCCTCGGGCGTCTCTGTCTCAGCACAGCCCTCTGTGTTTGCTCTACCAAATAAAATATATGGCAAAAAAAAAACAAAAACAAAAACAAACAAAAACCATCGGCAACTTGTGCCCGCTGTTCATTTGTGTGAATCTATTTGACTATGTTAACACAACACGGTATGTCAGTGCCAGGTAAATATGAAGTCTGATGTTGCCATAGTAACAAAATCGACATGGTATGACTTGACGTTTTTTATATTAGTGGCAGATAATGCATTTCTACTCAAGAAGTGGAGTGGGTTGTGTTAGACTTTTATCCTATCTCCATCTCATCCCCTCTGTCTACAAAGCTCTCCCTTATTAAAAACCTGTCTTTCTTCCTCTCGCTTCACTTTCATACTTCATGCCTTTTTTTAAAAGCATAACAGCTTATCTCTCTCCCACTCACTCGCACCCCCATCTTCTTGTTTTAGTCGCCGTGATGATGCCACTCTGTCCTTTCCTAGCACTCTCTCCCCTCACCAGTCATAAACACATAGTAGCTCCTCTTCTCAACGGGCTCCCGCTTTGCTCCATTTTCTGTATGCAGCCGGTCTCTTCATTTAATGAGGACACAAATTGGCATGAATAACCGATACTATCATCACTCCTGAGAATATTCTAGCAAATATGGTGATGTTTTTTTGTTTTTGTTTTTCCTCTCACTCACACTTGAGTATTACTTTAGCATCCAAACTAAGACACTTAGTTTGCAGGAAAGTGGTCGTGGATGATGGATCATGCCAAGTGGGACTCGCCCCTCGGGCCAGATGAGCCTGGCCTCACCATTCAGGAGGATTTGAAAGCAGGAAGGGATGGGGGAGGGAGGGGTCCCAAGCCTTGGGGGGCTGATCCAAGAGAGACATGAGAGGACACAGCAGATAGACAAATGACAATAGCAGCAATCCGCCACCGTTAACATTGGTGAGCACAGATTCATCAGAAGAGCGATGTTGAGCACAACAAAGCTTTCAACAGAGAAGGTTTTCACCGCTTTCGCCAACCAGATGCACCGACAAATTGATTACAACTGCAGCTACTTTAATGATGATGCAAATTGTACAAAGGGAGAATCAAGAATGTGCCAAAACTAAGAATAAAAACCAAGAAGCATGGTATTAATGACTTGTAAGTCCGCCACGGACGGTGCCAGATTATTTTTACAAGCCCCGAATCAGGGCTGCTGAATAACAAGTAGCGAAACAAGCTCTCATCTGCAGTTTAGCAAGAACGTCTCAATGGAGTCAATGCGCATGTGGACATGCTACATATAAATGAAAGTTGCGGGCGTCCGGGTGGCGTGGCGGTCTATTCCGTTGCCTACCAATACGGGGATCGTCGGTTCGAATCCCTGTGTTACCTCCGGCTTGGTCAGGCATCCCTACAGACACAATTGGCCGTGTCTGCGGGTGGGAAGCTGGATGTGGGTATGTGTTCTGGTCCCTGCACTAGCGCCTCCTCTGGTCAGTAGGGGCACCTGTTCAGGGGGGAGGGGGAACTGGGAGGAATAGTGTGATCCTCCCATGTGCTACGTCCCCCTGGCGAAACTCCTCACTGTCAGGTGGAAAGAAGCGGCTGGTGACCCAACATGTATCAGAGGAGACATGTGGTAGTTTGCAGCCATCCCCAGATCGGCAGAGTGGGTGGGTGGAGCAGTGACCGGGATGGCTCAGAAGAGCAGGGTAATTAGCCAAGTACAACTGGGGAGAAAAAAATCCCCCCAAAAAATTAAAAATTCAGGTCTTATGATGCAGAGAGATTTCCATGACAACAGCAAACGCATGCTTGCACGTGGCAGCGCAGCATGCCAGTCTTTTGACTCCACTCCCCGGAGGGACACTGTAAAAGCAGAGATGATAGGGCATGCTGGCTCGACTGTTGAGGCAAATAATGACCAGTACATTTTTGTATTCGATTTCAAGACGGCCTTCTCTCACAGCTATCTAATCTATCTATAGGCTATTACACTGTAAATAAGTATCATCACTTTCAACTAGATTTATGCATCGCTTCTTTCTGCCTGCATCTGTATGTGGGTCAGCATCCTTGTAAAAACCGATTGTCACATATTTAAAGTCGAAATTTCCATGCAAAGTGTATATTTGCTTACTGTAGGAAACTTTGGAGAGGATTTTTCTTTTTATGGGGGCTGTGACCTCCATTAAGGTAAGTAGTAATAACTCAGTGGAAAGATGAAATGAAATGGCTATGGACGTTCTGTAGCACTCCTTAACCATCTTCTCTAAGTTACAGTCTTGACCTTTCCCAGTCTGTCCTAAGATGTTCAGCCGCTGGGTCACAAAAATCGTTCCAGATGCAATCATTTGGTGCCGCAACACAGATGGAGCATGGCAGCCGTCAATTGTCATGAGTCATTCATCCCATACCTTAACATCCGTTACTCTAGCGCTGTATGTTAAGATGAAATGTCATAAATTCCACATGCAAAAGATACTATAGATGGCTGCCAAATATGATTGTACCTCTCTCTGTCTGTGAGTCAGACATCCATTTGAGCTCATGGTAGGACTCACAGAAAGGCTTGCTATGGCCTTGGGCAGACTAAAATGGGATATATGAATGGGACACTCATTACGAGGGGAGGGGGCTAAAGAATAATAGTATACAACTTGATCCCTGTGGGAGTGTCATACACTAGAAAGCCCACACTAAATGAAATACACTGAGAAAGTATTCCATTAGCAGTGACATCAGTGTCTGTGGTACTTACCGCCCTGCAGTGCTTCTTTGTGTGTGTGTGTGTGTGTGTGTGTGTGTATGTGTGTACATTTATAGTATGCAATCTGAGAATTACTTGTGTATCAGAGGCAATGGGAATAAGAGGACTCTTGTTAAATTCGTAAAATGAGACCTGAGAGACACCTTTATTCCAAAGGTTCTCAAAACGAACTTCCTAGAAATTTAAGATATTTTATTAAAAAACAAGGAAGTATTTTTAACGTATCTTGGGTGAATAAACATAATATTAATGAACTGTGTATGTGACTGTACTGTGAGCTTTCTGATTTGAAAATTGAGATGGATCTTTTTTGAAAATTGAGATGGAACATGGTCTTTGAGGGGCTTTGAAGGCTGCCTCATTGGACTGTGTTGACGCCCAGAGAGAAGATCCAGCGAAGTGGAAAGTTTCTCCACACTGAGGCAATCACTGAACCGACGATTTGACGTTTTAATGAGGTCCGGGTTCAAAAGAATGAATTTACTTTTCAAATAACCATTTGTAAGGTAAATTCAAACCTTGAACACAAACTGTGCCTTGAGGGTTAAGTGTTAGCCTTCTTTGGGTACCAAGGCAAGTTTTTCTTTTACTAAGACAAGCATTTCTGTTTTTTTACAACGGCTCTCCTCTGTAGTCCTCAGCAAACTATGCAGCAGTCGCAGCATACTAATATCCAAAAAAGCAGATGTCTATATCCAGCATTCGCTACCTTTCATTTTCAATATATATGTGGTGTCTTGTTTTGATTATTTTTTCTTTTTGATTTTGATATACTTTATTCATCCCCATGGGGAAATTATGCTCTGCATTTCACCCACCCTAGCTGTGTAGTTAGGAGCAGTGGGCAGCCGCTGTGCAGCGCCTGGGAACCAACTCCAGTTCTGCTTTCCATTGCTTTGCTCAGGGGCACAGACAGGAGTATTAACCCTAACATGCATGTCTTTTTGAAGGTGGGGGAAACTGGAGCACCCGGAGGAAACCCAAGCAGACATGGGGAGAACACACAAACTCCACACAAAGGACGATCTGGGATGACCCCCAAGGTTGGACAACCACAGGGTTCGAACTCAGGACCTTCTTGCTGTGAGGTGACAGTGCTAACCACTAGGCCACTGTGCTGCCCTAGTAGTAATTAGCTGTGTTTACTCACATCATTGAACAATGTGTAGCAATCAGGAAGACATTTTCACACAGGCCCATTAAGATAAGCTTATGTGTCATATTCCTTGCACCTATGGTAATATTTTAAGGTGTGGGAGTGCAGGAATGAGGAGACGGAGCGATCGAGTCGAGTTAATTCCGTTTACTCGCCACACAAAAACAACACCAATACAGCACAATCTCTCGTGGCAACAAGTTAACAGCTAGGCCGTCGAAAACATGGCTCCACCCTGGAAACTCTAAACAGTGCCTACGTCAAAACATATTCTTTAAAGAAGCAGCAGCAGCAGCCCCTGTTGAATCTATCCCCCATTGTGTATCACCACACAGGCAACATTCAAAAATTGGAGGAAATTTGATTGTGGCAATTCGTGTAAACTTTTCTTGTGAGAGTCAGTTGATTGGAATAACGAGTTTTTCCAATTGATTACTGCTGATGTGATTGCAGCATCACACTGCAGAATGGCATCAGCTGAAGCTGTGTGATATCACTGTTGACTTGTTTTGATGGCATTCAGATGACACAACTCCGGTCTGCTGTAATATACATCGATGTCTCAGCAACAGCAACAAAAGAGCAAGATCTTTTTTTTTTTTTTTTTTCTTGGGGGGGTGGGGGTTTCCTACTTTTTCTCCCCAATTGTACTTGGCCAATTACCCCACTCTCCAAGCCGTCCCGGTCGCTGCTCCACCCCCTTCTGCCAATCTGGGCAGGGCTGCAGACTACCACATCTCCTCCGATACATGTGGACCCACCAGCTGCTTCTTTTCACCTGACAGTGAGGAGTTTCACCAGGGGGGTGTAGCACGTGGGAGGCTCACACTATTCCCCCCAGTTCCCCCTCCCCCCCAAACAGGCACCCCAACCTACCAGAGGAGGCGCTAGTGCAGTGACCAGGACACATACCCACATCTGGCTCCCCATCTGCAGACACGGCCAATTGTGTCTGTAGGGACGCCCGGCCAAGCCGGAGGTAACATGGGGATTCGAACCGGCGATCCCCGTGTTGGTAGTAGACTGCCACACCCTACCTGGACGCGCAAGATCCGTTTTAGCAGCATCCCCGGCTTTTTGCAAACATGGAAGTAAAGAAACCAAGGAAAAACCATAAATTGGTATATGAGGCCTGAAAGTGTAAATGTAACCACGTGCTATAGTTATGCATTTTTGAAAGATTTTGCCACAGGTCACCAATATCATTGTATTTCAATTCATTCATGAGCTGAACCATTTTAAATCCACTGTTGAGGCTGTGGCTGCGGCACGATGGCGCAGTGGTTAGCACGGGTCGCCTCACAGCAAAAAGGTTCTGGGTTCGAGCCCTGGGTAGTCCAACCTTGGGGGTTGTCCCGGGTCATCCTCTGTGTGGAGTCTGCATGTTCTCCTTGTGTCTGCGAGAGTTTCCTCTGGAAGCTCCGGTTTCCGCCCACAGTCCAAAGACATGTAGGTCAGGTGAATCGGCCATACTAAATTGCTCCTCGGTATGAATGTGTGTGTGTGTGTGTGTGTGTGTGTTTGTGTGTGTGGACCCTGTGTGATGGCCTGGCGGCCTGTCCAGGGTGTCTCCCCACCTGCTGTCCAATGACTTCTGGGATAGGCTCCAGCATCCCCGCAACCCAGAGAGCAGGATAAGCGGTTCAGATAATGGACGGACGTTGTCGACTTGTGCATTGAAAAGTTAATTGAAATTTTCTGGACTGGTCCTCTAGCTGCTGATTTGCATTACCAACAGACCTGATGCTCTGACAGAGATCTAATGTAGCCTTGCAAGACAGTGGTGGTGGCAGAGGCACCAAAACGATGGCAGTGTTATGCATGTCAACAACACAGCAGTGCTTTGTACTACAGCTTTATTCAAATGAAATCTATTGCACACATAATTACACACTCCGCTGCCCTCTGTCTCACCTACCCCCGTGAGACACGTCCTTAAATTGAATTCGATGGTGCTGATGGCACAGGCTCCCCATTAAACCAAGGATGGGGTACTTTGGTGGCTCCACCAGATAAGTGCATGTCATAAGAGCTTGGGCCTAATCGCAGTCACCTGGGTTCAAATCAGTACAGGACATTTGCTGCATCTAACCTGAAAGGAGCAGAGATTGCTTCGTAATCTACCGTGGTGCTTGTGCAACAGCCGGACCACATTGGTGCCATACAATCATCTGTAGCATCATACGTTCAGGTCATGTATCACACGAAGACGAACAAAATTGAGAAAATAATAGAGGCACATCTGTTGAGGGGATAAATGGAGTGGAATATATAAACTTAAAGAAACAGCATGCCACACACTCTCCATCTACCCTTCTACCCTTCTCTCTCTTCACCATACATATGACTTCACTATTCTGCCAATTAAGACAAAAATTGCCTCAGTGAAAAAATCTCAATAAATAAATAAAACAAGATATCTTCATACTGCCCTTCAACTTCTGATGGGATAGATATTGTGTGAGTGCAATGTTTTCAACAGGGCCCCACTGGTTTACACTGAAAGAGGCCTAAGAAGAAGAGGGAGAAGAGGAAGAGGCAGAAGTTCTTCCAAATGATCAACCAGACTTTTCATCACATATAATGAATGTACTATTACATTATTTTGGGATGCTCTGTTGGAGCATTTTTTTTTGTTTGTCCTCACATCCAACTCTTTCTATATCATGTAACAGAGTTTCAAGTGTCCAACTAATTTTCTACTGACAGCCACAAAGTAGGCAAAGCACGCTTTCTTAGTGTTTTTCACATGAAACTAATAGTTTCTTGCACTACAACAATGGAAAGACCGCTCTTTTGAATTCTGTTTCGTAGCCTTAGTGAAGTTCAAGATTGAGATGGTTTGGACATGTGTGGAGGAGAGATGCTGGGTATATTGGGAGGAGGATGCTGAATACGGAGCTGCCAAGAAAGAGGAAAAGAGGAAGGCCAAAGAGGAGGTTTATGGATGTGGTGAGGGAGGACATGCAGGTGGTTGGTGTGACAGAGGAAGATGCAGAGGACAGGAAGAGATGGAAACGGATGATCTGCTGTGGCGACCTCTAACGGGAGCAGCCGAAAGTAGTAGTGGTAGTAGTAGTAGTGGTAGTGGTAGTAGTGGTAGTGGTAGTAGTAGTAGTAGCCTTAGTGGAGTTCAAAGGTGTCAAGGCATTACTCAGCATTACAGCATCAACATCTGTATTTGTAGCAGCCTTGCAGACAAAATGCTCCCTGGATGACAATGCAAGACGGCAAAACTACGCGAAAAGGCAATAACCCATATGACAGAGTAATAAATATTAAAACTATTGTTGTTATACTAGTCTTTAAGCCATTATGAACACATACTAAATCCCTTGTGGTATAAAGCAGTTATTCATTTAATGTCTTCCCCTCTGTAGGCCTTTTTCTCTGAATGAAAAAGTTTGAGATGTTTATGAGCAAGTTTCATATGCGAGTTGATTAATTTCAGGCTGTTTGACATCAACTTATCGCTTGTACATCTGAAACTGTTTCCGCACGCACCCACCCCCACCCCGAGAGTGATGTCTGCATCACTGGTGACAATATGCCCAAGTCACAAAGACGAGGAAAAGTGTCATTTGCACTGACAATTTTGTGAAATGACTCAGTCCTTTTTGGCTCCATGACAATGAAATCTGACAACAGTCTACCAGATCAGCATCGCCTGCCTGCCTGCCTGCCTGCTCTCAATTCAGATGCCTTCCCATACCATTTCCCTTCATCATCCGTCATCTTCATCAGTATTGCTCGCAGGGCATGAGAATAATCACTTGTGTGAAATTGTGTTGATAGAGCGTTCTTTGATGGTGCTCTTTGTCTTAATGGGTAAATCCAACAGCCGTGTAATGACTGAATGGTGGCCCGGTTGAAGAGAGTCAGAGACATTCACACTTGGGTACCAGTGCCCAACAGAATATAACATCACAAAGGACGAGAACATAGCATTTACGATGTCGCATTTAAAAATAACATTCTTAAATGTCAACTGGGTTTAATTAGGTCCCTGGGTTTTATGGTGACAAGCTGCTAATCAAAGTTCGCTTCTCGGGATGAGCACAGATGGTGGAAAAAAGGCAACACTGCATACCTAATTTCCAAAGGCCTGGTCCCAGATGGGAGAGCAACTCCAAACAGGATGAATGCAATACTACAGCTATAACAGGAGTTGCAGCACTCTTTATTACTAGTGACCCAATTTTTGGGGAGACAGAACTAATGCGGCCCCTAGCATCTCAAAAAGTGTGTCTCTGAATAATGTATTACCCATGTTTAGTGTGTGACCGCGTAAGGGAGACGGAGACTGAGCTGTTTTAATGAAGGTGGTCAGAAGGTGGGCTGGACTGATGTGATGGAGAGATCCTCTGGGGTCAGAAACATTTTTTTTTTAAATTTAGAAATAAAAATGGGGCATCCAGGTAGTGTGGCAATCTATTCCATTGCCTACCAACACGGGGATCACCGATTCGAATCCCCGTGTTACCGCCGGCTTGGTAAGGCATCCCTACAGACACAATTGTCCGTGTCTGTGGGTGGGAAGCCGGATGTGGGTATGTGCCCTGGTCGCTGCACTAGCGCCTCCTCTGGTCAGTCGGGGTGGGAACTGAGGGGAATAGCGTGATCCTTCCACGTGCGACGTCCGCCTGGCGGACCTCCTCACTGTCAGGTGAAAAGAAGCGGCTGACGACTCCACATGTATCAGAGGAGGCATGTGGTAGTCTGCAGCCCTCCCCGGATCAGCAGAAGGGGTGGAGCAGCGACCAGAATGGCTCAGAGGAGTGGGGCAATTGGCCGAATACAATTGGGGAGAAAAAAAGGGGGGGTGTCAGCAGAGGGATTTCAGATATCCCAGACAAGGCCAGTAGGAACCGGGTGCTGGGTTTGGCTGAGTTCGCCAGCTCATTGGACAGTTGTGCCCATTCACATGGAGTTCAGTTGTTTCATCAGTGTTTCATCTGGCATCAAATTCACACCACTGCTCTGATTACCAGAAGTAATTAGGGACAACATTTGGAATTTCAGCTTTTCTTCCAGAAGACGTATTTAACATAAAACCGTCTCTTGCTGCAACATTTAGCGCAACAAATGAGCACAAAAAAAAAAGAAAAGAACAGATGCCGAAAATTGAAATCACTCAAATACCTGTGGAAAGAGAATCAATGAGAGAAGGATAAACTTGAGCTGAGAATCCTTCAACAGATAATCCTTGGATACCAAACCGAGAGGGAGGGGAGGGATTTGCGGTGATTGTGCCTTATTGATTGGCCATAAAGCACCATGTACATAGACAACTAATTAGTCTAAAAGCAAGGCTGCTGAGGTCATCAAAAAGACAGCTGCCGGGAGCGGAGGGAAAAGTCAAACGGCTGGTGGGGCCAGTATATAAATAGACGCAGAACTGAAAGACAAACTGACAGATGACAGTCGTATAGACAAACATAGGAGAGGAAGAGGAAGAAGAAGAAGAAGAAGAGGAAGACTAGCGAAATTAAAGTACTTTTCCCAAACTCAAAGAAACTTGACAATTAGCAGGCCACACATAGCATTTAAAAAATACAAACAAACCAACAACAACAAAAAGAAATACATAAATGCGACAGACGGGGTGTCGGGGTAGCGGGGCAATTTATTCCATTGCCTATCAACACGGGGATCATCGGTTCGAATCCCTGTGTTGCCTCCGGCTTGGTCGGGCGTCCCTACAGACACAATTGGCCGTGTCTGCAGGTGGGAAGCCAGATGTGGGTATGTGTCCTGATTGCTGCACTAGCGCCTCCTCTGGTTAGTCAGGGCATCTGTTCGGGGGGGGGGGACTGGGGGGAATAGCGTGATCCTGACATGCATTACGTCCCCCTGGCGAAACTTGAAACTCCTCACTGACAGGTGAAAAAGAAGCAGCTGGCGACTCCAGATGTATCAGAGGAGGCATGTGGTAGTCTGCAACCCTCCCCGGATGGGCAGAGGGGGTGGAGCAGCGACCAGGACAGCTCGGGGATAAATGACCGGATACAATTGGGGAGAAAAAAAGCAACAGACCGGGAAATATCATATAAGAATGAAAAGAGAACGACTGAGAGCAAAAAAAAAAAAAACAAACAAAAAAAACAAAAACAAAGATGGACCACATAAACAGGAAAAAACAGGTACACAGTTAATAGAAGACAAGACTAATTTAACTTTCAGATTCCGCGAAGGTGCGCGAGTGAACAACAACCTTCTTTTTCCCAAGTTTTATTTCAAATGTGGGGAAAAGTGGCAGCCTGTTGGATCGGTGCCAGCACTGAAGAAGTGGTCTGTGTGTATCTCTAGTAAAAGCGCTCTCCTCTTACCCTTGCCAATTCTTACCCTATCTGTCACATATAATTCTTTCAACCCACTGATGGGTAGATTTGATTTCGCTGTCAGCAGCTCTGGCAGCAGTGAAAGGCTCACAAGTCTGAGCTTCATTTAATGTGGTTCAGTCTGATGTGAGCTGCAAAAAAAAAAAGAAAAAAAGGGGGACTCCTTTGCCAAGGTCAGCCTGGGCAACCAACATCACTTAGCATGCACAAAGGCAGCCCATTAAAACGTCCGAGTCTCATCATGTCCACACCTGTACTGTGCATGTCTGCAATGCAGTAGGTTGCTCTAATGCTTTGTTTGTTTTTTTCTGTGTCATCCCTCGAATCTTGCCTGGGACTCTTAGGCCGCATTCATGATACAGCAACGACCCCGTCAGAGTGCACCGGGTCAAACAGCTGGCTGCGCTGGGTGCATCTTAGCATCACGAATGAGTGACATCGCCTGAAATGTGTAACAACAAGGATGGTAAACTCATTTACATAAAGGGGTTTGTGATTTGTCATCTGCCAGAGTTCCATGTGTGAGGACAGCTGCATATGTCTCCTGCCACTGCACTGAAACATACGACAACAAGATGAGCTGGGATAAGGGTTTTGGTTTACGCTAAGGGTTGATTTACATTTTGAAACACTGTGCCTGTGTGTGTGTGTATGTGTGTGTGTGTGTGTGTGTGTGTGTGTGTGTGTGTGTGTGTGTGTGTATATATACATATATAGCGTTTTTTTTCTGAAACCATCAATGGTGTTGTGAGTGCTCAACTAATGAGGAGCGGAATATCAACACGGATACAGGAAAAAAGATTTTAATACATAGCAGTACAGGCCTGTTTCTGTGCGTCTCGCACTGTCCAAGAATTTACTTGAATCACTGGATTATATATACTCTTGTCAATATGTTATACTGCTGTACCACCTGAATTTTCCCAGTGGGGATCAATAAAGGCGTATCCTATTTTATCTTATAATTTCTTTTGTGTCTGTCTTGGACTATATCGGTATCCTTTCACCGCTATAAAATTACAGAAAGTAGACTGACTGCCGGTGTCTCACGATTTGATTTTTATTTGTCGATTTTGTTCCGTGGAGGGCTGCAGACTACCACCTATCTCCTTCAATACTTGTGGAGCCACCAGCTGCTTCTTTTCACCTGACAGTAAGGAGTTTCGCCAGGGGGACGTAGCACGTGGGAGGATCATGCTATTCCCCCCAGTTCCCTCACCCCCCCGAACAGGCACCCTGACCGACCAAAGGAGGCGCTAGTGCAGCGACCAGGACACATACCAACATCCGGCTTCCTACCCGCAGACATGGCCAATTGCCTCTGCAGGGATGCCCAACCAAGCTGGAGGTAACACGGGGATTCGAACCAGAGATCCCCATGTTGGTAGACAACGGAATAGACCGCCACACCACCCAAGTGCCCCAAACTAAACCATTTACTTATTCTAATTTAATTCAGAGGCTAGCCCTCGGTCATAACAGCTGAGGAGGTTTGTAGAGCCTTTCAAAAGATCAATCTAAGAAAGGCAGCTGGTCCTGACAAGATCAGAGGTAGAGTTCTGAAGAAGGGTAGGGAAAAACTTAGCCCGGTGTTTGGACAGTTTTTCAAATGTCACTTGATACACACCATATCCCCAAGGCATGGAAAACGTAACCCACGGTGCCGATAACAAAAATGTCAAAACCGTCTGTTTTAAATGATTATTGACCAGTTGCTTTGATATCAATTGTAATGAAGCGCCTCAACAGGATTGTTTTAAACCATGCCCTTAGGGAAGTGCAACATGAACTTGACCCCTTACAGTTTGTATATAGGACCCACACAGCTACTGTGTGTGTGGGTACATCGGTTTGTTGGTTAGTGCAGATCCAGTTTTCTTCATTTGAACACCAAGAAAACTGAACAAGTCATCTTTGACTTTAGAAATGGGAACAACACCCACCAACAAATGACTACCGATGGGGAGGGTATTGAAGTGGTAGATGACAACAAATAATTAGGAACAATAATAGATGCTAAACTGCTTACCCAGCCACTGAGGATGCACAAGCCAGTGCATTCTTAGTACCAGTCCCAAGTGTGGATAAATGGACAGCGTTGCGTCAGGAAGGGTATTCGGCATTTAAGCTTTGCCAATCAAATATCCATCCATCCATCTATTATCCAAATCACTTACCCTACGCAGGGTGGTTGGGATGCTGGAGCCTATCTCACCAGTCATTTGGTGGGTGGCAGGCAGGGAGACACCCTGAACAGGCCACCAGCCCATCACAGGGCCAAGACACACATTCACACCTAGGGACAATTTAGTATGGCCGATTCACTTGTCCTACATGTCTTTGCACTGTGGGAGGAAACCGGAGCACCCGGAGAAAACCAGTGCGGAGACGGACAAATCAAATATGTGGATCATAAATCAGATTTCCATCCTGGATTGGTCGAGGCCCAGGTTACCAATGACTGCCACTGGTACTGTTGGCCAGCAGGTTACCGATGGAAACTATGCTACTGTTGAACGAAGGGAGAAGGAGAGGGGGAACGCATATGCAGAGGCAGCGGGAGAGGAGGAAGGGTAAGAGTGTGGAGGTGAGAGTTGGAACGCTGAGAGTCGAATGTTGGCACTTCGAATTGCTAAGGGAGAGAGATGGCTGATATGATGGAGAGAAGGAAGGTAGATATACTGTGTGCAAGAGAGTGTGCGGTGGAAGGGGAGTAAGGCCAGGAGCATCGGAGGTGGGTTCAAACTCTTCTACCATGGTGTGAATGGGAAGAGAAATGGGATAGGGATAATTCTGAAGGAAGTGTATGTCAACAGTGTGTTGGACGTGAAGAGAGTGTCAGACAGAGTGATGAGTATGAAGCTGGAAATCGAAGGTGTGTTGATTAATGTTATCAGCGCATATGCCCTGCAATTTGGTTGTGAGATGAAAGAGTAAGGAGAATTCTGGAGTGAGTTGGATGAAGTGGTGGAGAGTGTACCCAAGGAGGAGAGAGTGGTGATTGGAGCAGACTTCAATGGGTATGTTGGTGAAGGGAACCGAGGTGATGAGGCGGTGATGGGTAGGTATGGTGTCAAGGAGAGTAATCTGGAAGGACTGATGGTGGTGGATTTTGCATAAAGAATGGAAATGGCGGCAGTGAATACATATTTCAAGAAGAGGAACACAGGGTGAGATACAAGAGTGGAGGAACGTGCACACAGGTGGACCATATCTTATGTAGGAGGTGCGATCTGAAAGGGATTGGAGACTGCAAGGTGGTGACAGGGGAGAACGTAAGTAGGCAGCATCGGATGGTGGTCTGAAGGATGACTTTGGAGACCAACAAAAGGAAGAGAGTGAAGGCAGAGCCAAGGATAAATGGTAGAAGTTGAAAAAGGAAGACTGTTGTGTGGAGTTCAGGGAGGAGTTAAGACAGGTGCTGGATGGTAGCGAAGAGCTGCCGGATGGCTGGGCAAGCACTGCAGAAATAGTGAGGGAGACACCTAGGAAGGTACTTGGTGTGTCATCTGGACAGAGGAAGGAAGACAAGGAGACTTGGTGGTGGAATGAGGAAGTACAGGAAAGTATACAGAGGAAGAGGTTGGCAAAGAAGAAGTGGGATAGTCAGAGAGGTGAAGAAAGTAGACAGGAGTACAAGGAGATTTGGTGTACAGTGAAGAGAGAGGTGGCGAAGGCAAAGCAAAGGGTGTATGGCGAGTTGTATGAGAGGTTAGGCACTAAGGAAGGAGAAACTGATTTTCTGAAGGAGTATTGATTTTCAAGAATAAGGGTGATGTGCAGAGCTGTAGTAACTACAGAGGTATAAAGTTGATCGGCCACAGCATGACAATATAGGAAAGGGTAGAAAAAGAAGAAAAAGAAGAAAGCCACTTGATTGGACATTGTATTCTTTAAACAAATTATATTCTTACAATGAAATTGTTCTCTGCATTTAACCCATCCTATTGTATAGAAGCAGTGGGCAGCTGCAACACCCAGGGACCAACTCCAGTTCTTCTTTCCATTGTCTTGGTCAGGGGCACAGGCTGGGGTACTAACTCTAACATGCATGTCTTTTGGATGGTGGGAGGAAACTGGAGCATCCGAAGCAAACCCACACAGACAAAGGGAGAACATGCAAACTCCACACAGAAAGGACCTGGAACGGCCTGGGGTTTGAACCCAGGACCTTCTTGCTGTGAGGCAACAGTGCCATTGGGCCACCGTGCCGCCCTAGTAGTGGAAGCTAGGTTAAGAGGAGAGGTGATAATTAGCGAGCAGCAGTATGGTTTCATGCCACAAAAGAGTACAACAGATGCGATGTTTGCTTTGAGAATGTTGATTGAGAAGTATAGAGAAGGTCAGAAGGAGTTACATTGCATCTTTGTGGATTTGGAGGAAGCATATGACAGGGTGCTGAGAGAGGTGTGGTCCTGCAGGAGGAAGTCGGGGGTGGCAGAGAAGTATGTCGAGTGGTGCAGGATATGTATGAGGGCAGTATGACAGTGGTGAGGTGTGCGGTTGGAATGAAAGATGGGTTCAAGGTGGAGGTGGGATTACATCAAGGATCGGCTCTGAGCCCTTTCCTGTTTACAATGGTGATGGACAGGTTGGCGGACGAGGTTAGGCAGGAGTCTACGTGGACTATGATGTTCGCAGATGACATTGTAATCTGTAGCATGAGTAAGGAGCAGGTTAAGGAGAGCCTGGAGAGGTGGAGGTATGCACTGGAGAGAAGAGGAATTAAAGTCAGTAAGAACAAGACAGAATACCTATGCGTGGAGAAGAGGGAGGACAGCAGAATGGTGAGGATGCAAGGAGTAGAGGTGACAAAGGCATACGAGTTTAAATACATGCGGTCAACTGTTCTAACGGGGAGTGTGGAAGAGAGGTAAAGAAGAGAGTGCAGGCAGGGTGAAGTGGGTGGAGAAGAGTGTCAGGAATGATTTGTGACAGAAGGGTACCAGCAAGAATTAAAGGGAAGGTTTACAAGATGGTAGTGAGACTGGCTATATTGTATTGTTTGGAGACAGTGGCACTGTCGAAAAGACAGGGTGTAGAGCTGGAAATGGCCAAGTTGAAGATGCTAAGATTTTTGTTGGGATTGACGAAGGACAGGATTAGGAATGAATATATTAGAGGGACCGCTCAGGTTGGACGGTTTGGAGACAAAGCAAGAGAGGCAAGATTGAGATGGTTTGGACATGTGCAGAGGAGAGATGTTGGGTATATTGAGAGAAGGACGCTGAATATGGAGCTGCCAGGGAAGAAGAAAACAGGAAGGTCAAAGAGGAGGTTTATGGAAGTGGTGAGGGACATGCAGGTGGCTGGCGTGACAGAGGAAGATGCAGAGGACAGGAAGAGATGGAAATGGATGATTCGCTGTTGCGACCCCTAACAGGAGCAGCCGGCAGTAGTAGTAGTAGTAGAATAAGACACTAAACTGTCATGGAATTCAAATACAGATGTTATCTATAAGACAAGTGTGCCACATCTATATTTCATGTGTAAACAGACAGTTTAGAGTGGACATAGGCATACTGGTCCTCTTCTATCGCTCCTTTGTGGAGAGCATCGTAACTTTTTGTTCTATTGCCTGGTATTGTTCCCGGTCAGTGAATAATAAACTGCATAAGACAGTCAATATGTCCAGTAAGATTGCTGGACAACAGAACATTTGCATGATAATGACATGTGAGTCCTGAATGGTGAGAAAAGGGCAGATGATTATTAGAGCTGTATCACATCCCCTATTTAGTGTTTATGAGCTTTTACCATCAGGCAGACAGTATAGGATGCCATTTCTCCGAATCAACTGTGCTCGCAAGTCATTCGTGCCTACCAGTACTGCATTGCTTAACACAGTGAAACACAAAAAAAAAAAAAAAAAAAAAAAATCAACTGAACTTCTGTGTGTGAAGATGCTGCACCTTACAATATGTAAAGCACTTTGGTGATATGTTGTGTACAGGGATGTGCTGGGAAGAAATTCAGGGGGGTTGATTTCATATGTACAGTAAATATAAGTCAGTTACACTGTGTGTATGTGTGGAGGGGGCAATGTAATTACAGAACATAGCCCACTAGATTTAGTACCCTAGTCCTTGCTGGTAATGATATAGTGTTTTATTGTTGACAGGTGATTCTGAACGTATTCAAGGGCTTTCGCAATGAAAAAATTAGCATATATATATATATATATAATCCAGTTAGTCAAGTAAATTCTTTATGAGGCAGTACAAGCCACATATATATATACATATATATATATATATATCTGCTCCTCATTAGTCGAGCACTCACAACACCATTGACAGTTTCGGGAAAAAAATCGCTATATATATATATGTGTGTGTGTGTGCGTGCGTGTGTGTGTGTGTGTGTGTGTGTGTGTGTATGTATGTATGTATGTATGTGATGGACTGGTGGCCTGTCCAGGGTGTCTCCCCATCTGCTGCCCAATAAGTGCTAGGATAGGCTCCAGCATCTCCGAGACCCTGAGTAGGATAAGCGGTTTAGATAATGTATGGATGGATGTCTATATCCAGGACATATTTCAGTGGGCACAGACTTATCTTGTAACACGCCATCAGCATGGGTTGAATAGCAACAAGTAGCCTATCAGTGGAGTCGTTTTGTAACCACAAGTTACAGCTATTTTAACTGAACATGTAGTCTAGTCTTTAATTTAACGTCATAATTTAATATTGATAAGATGTCACACAGGCTCTGGGGAGGTTAAAAAGCTGTAGACAGAGACACAAATCAACTCTAACTAAACATACAACCAAGAAAGTAATGCCAGAGTGCAACTGATGTGGTTTTGGTGAGTTAACAACCAATCATATCCAGTTCATTGCTGCCATCGGCAACAATTGGGGTACTTGTGGTAATCTAAGTGAGAGGATGTTAAAAGCTTGAAAGATTCTCTCTGGATTGCTAAATGATTAAAACGACTTAATATTGGAGGTTTCTTAACTAAGCAAAACATGACTGTGCAACTCTCTCTGCCTGAACATCAAAGGTAAGGTCAACATCAAAGGTAATTCCTCGGTTTCTGGAGGCTAATTTTAAATTAGCTGACAGAGTGCCGGGTTCATTTTGATTCAGCGTTATAGTGCTATATTGGCCATAGGATACTATTTCCAATTTATCCACCTAAAGTTGGATACATCAATGTCAGCAAAGGCATTCTTTAAAGCCATGCAACTGGAGTTTCGGGATATCAAAGGAAGGATATTGTCAGCGCAGCAGCGAACAGAGGTGCATGGAAAATAATACAATTAATAATAATACATTTTATTTATAGAACACTTTTTGGGGTCTTCAAAGATGCTTTACAAAAGTTAAGATTAACATAATAGCAACACACCAAAAACGTATAACAAACAAAAGCAATTCTGAAAAGGGGAGTTTTGACTAATGATTTGAACATGGACAGATCTGTGCAGTCTCTGATGTGTTTGGGGAGAGAGTTCCAGAGGAACGGGCAGTTATGGTGAAGGCTGTGTTGTCTCAGGTCCGGTGCTTGGTCCTGTGTCCCTGTGTGGTGGAAACAGGAGGTTGGCGTTGGAGGAGCGAAAGCTGCAGGAAGGAGTACGGTAGTGGAGCAAGTCGGTGAGGTAGGAGGGAGCCTGGTTATGGAGGGCTTTACGAGTGAAGAGGACTTTGAGTTGGATCCGTTGTGGGACAGGGAGCCAGTGGAGGTTCTGGGTGATGTGGTCACAGAGCAGGAGTGGGTGAGCAGGTCAGCAGCAGAGTTCTGGATGTACTGGATTTTGTTTATGACTTTACACGATGAGCTGTAAAGAATGCTGTTGCTGTAGTCAATTCTTGATGTGATGAACTCATGGATCAAAGTTTTGGCAGCAGAGGAGAGTGATGGGTGGAGACAAGCTATGTTTTTTAAGTGGGAAAAGGAAGTTCTGGTGATTTGATTGACGTGGTGTTCAAAGGAGAAGTTGCTGTCGAAAATGAGTCCAAGGTTGCAGATGTGTGGGAATAGAGACAAAGTGGAGTTATTGCAGTTATTGATGGTGAGGCAGAAGTTGTGGATGGTTTTGGTAACGGATTTGGGACTGATGATGATCATATCAGATTTATAACAATTTTGTTTGAGGAAGTTGGCTTGCATCCATGATTTGATTTCAGTAAAACAGTTGTTCAGACTGGAGTAAGTTGTAGTGGTGATGGATTTAGTGGAGCTGTAGAGCTGGACATCATCGGCATAGCAGTGGAAGTGGAGACTATGATGACGTATGATGTTACCAAGGGGGAGCATGTAAAGCAGGGGTCGGGAACCTTTTTGACTGGGAGAGCCATAAAAGCCAAATATTTCTAAATATATTTCATTGAGAGCCATATAGTATTTTTAACGTATAATAAATTAAATATGTCTTACTTTTAATGCGACTTCTGGTGCTGCATGGTTTTGCTGATGGCCTTGTAGTCTGGTTCATACGTGGTGAGGTTGAGCTTCATGCAGGCGTTGAGGCTTCCATCAGTTAAACGTGAGCGTAGGTTGGTCTTAATGTTCCTCATATGCGAGAAAGACTGTTCACATGCATATGTAGAGCCAAACATGGTCAATACGGCAATACTCACACGCTGCATTGTGTGGTATGTCACAGGAAGCTTGTTCCAAGTTTTAAGAATCAGTTGGTCTTCAGGTTGAAGATTTTTAATTTCTGTCCACTTGTGTTCCCTCGCCAGCTCTGCTCGCTGTCACGCAAGACTTTCCAACTCTCCATTAAGTGACTTGAACTTACTCATCCACATGTCTGATGCCTTCAGGTCAGCAACTTCCAGCTCAAAGTCTCCGATAGAGACCCCGGGGATGCATGTCAGGTCGATTTTGTCCACTGCACACTCATGTGGATGAGTGATGAACTTGAAAAGACCAGTGTGCGCACGAAATTCTCCAAAACGTGCTTTGAATGACTGCAGGAGATTGAACGTAAAGCCAGCTAGCTGCTGGAGATCCAGATGTTGAGTGGAGTCACTTGCTAAGCATGCATCTCTAAATTGTTGCAGTCTTTCAAAGTGCAGAAGACGACCTGTTTCAATGTCCCTGAGAAAGACTTCCAGCTTGCTTTCAAATGCAAACACTGCTTGTTGAAGGGATGAGATTGTATTTCCAATACCTTGCATTTTCACATTGAGCTGGTTCAGATGGCCAGTTATGTCCACGAGATAGTGAAACTGCAGGAGCCAGTCAGTGTTGTCTAGCTCAGGATGCTTGACGCCTTTCATTTCAAGAAAAGTCCGGATTTCACTCAGGCAAGCTGCAAAACGGCTGAGCACCTTCCCCCTTGACAACCAACGCACGTTGCTGTGTAAAAGCAGACCGGGATAATGATTCCCAACTTCTTCTAACAGAGCTTTAAACTGGCGATCATTTAAAGCTCGGGCAACAATAAAGTTGACCACTCGAATGACCAGCGACATCACCTCACCAAGCTCCTGGCCACACGTCTGAGCGCAAAGCGCCTCCTGGTGCAGGATGCAATGAAAACTTAGGATGGCTCTCTTTTCATGTTCACGGAGAAGCGCTAAAAATCCTTTGTTCTTCCCCAACATACAGGGTGCACCATCAGTACAGACAGAAATAAGTTTATCCATCGGTAGTTCTTTTTCTTTAGCAAACTCCATGAAAGACATGAATAAATCCTCTCCTCTTGTTGTCCCTTTCATTGGCAAAACGGCCAAGCTTTCCTCACGCAGTGTGTCACCTGCAGCATACCTGGCAATGATACTGCACTGAGATAGATGGCTAACGTCTGTTGACTCATCTAACGCGAGAGAAAAGTATGTCCCGGCGTTTATGTCCTTAATTTGTGTTTCCTCGACTTGATTTGCCATCATGATGCTACGATCGTGCACAGTTCTTGCTGACAGGGGCATGTCTTTTATTCGTTTTATTATCTTGTCTTTATTTGGGAAGTCATCAAACAGTTCATTGGCCACATCAAGCATGAATGTTTTGGCATACTCGCCATCTGTGAATGACTTTCCATTCCTTACTATTGCCAAAGCCCCCGCAAAGCTAGCGGAATTCCCGTCACCTTGCTTGGTCCACACACGTAGTTGCTGCTGACTCGTCTGCACTCTCCGCTGTAGCTCCTCGCATGCCCTTTTCCTGCTGTCCCCCGCTGGATATTTCGATGCAAATGAAGCATGGTGCGTATCGAAGTGCCGCTTTATATTTGACCGTTTCATCGATGCAATTTTATCATTGCATATTAGACATACCGCAGATCCTGCTCTCTCTGCAAATGCAAATTCCTCTGTCCACGCAGCCTGGAATGCACGGTAATCATCGTCTTTTTTTCTTTTCGCCATCTTTTCCGTTACAAGGGTTGAAGCGGATAAACTAGTTGGCTATCTGATAAAATTGATTTCTTCACCTTTACAATGACCCGGACATGCTCGCGAGCCATTGGTTCCCGACCCGACCCACGGGTGACCCGTGAAATTTATCTTCAAAACTAATTTCTGTTTACTTTAAAATGACACAGTATTATTAAGAAATATCACAAGTATTTTAAAATCAGTTCCAAACTGATTTTTTTGAAAAAAAAATAATTTTCAACTCAAAATTGTCTGGGAGCCATATGCCGTCACCGGAAGAGCCATATATGGCTCGCGAGCCATAGGTTCCCGACCGCTGATGTAAAGGATGAACAGGAGAGGACCAAGCACCAAACCCTGGGGGACACCTTGGGACAGAGGAGTGGTGAAGGTGGTGCAGTTGTTCAAGCTGGTGAAGTGTTGTCTATTTGTGAGATATTACTTTAGCCAGGAGAGGACAGTACTGGTGATGTTGAGAGAGGATTCAAGGTGGGAGAGAAGAATGGTGTGGTTGATGGTGCTGAAAGTTGCAGTGAGGTTGAGGAGAATGAGAATGCTGAGATGGCCAGAGTCTGAGGAGAGTAGGTTTTGGGTGACTTTAAGGAGGGCTGTTTCTGTACCGTTAGAAAAAATTGTCTAAATGGGCCCATAAAAGGATGGGTAGTACTCATAGGGAGCTATTATCAAACCTTAACTATGAAGAACCCTACCGACAACGTCTGCTGAGGATGATGACGATGATGAGTTTGCAATTTGAACTGAGGGAGTTTTATGGGGTTTACCTATTGGAAATAAAACATATTTAAATGATTTCCTGATTAAAATCTGGGTGTGTATATATATATATATATATATATATATATATATATATATATATATATACACTACCGTTCAAAAGTTTGGGATCACCCAAACAATTTCGTGTTTTCCATGAAAAGTCACACTTATTCACCACCATATGTTCTGAAATGAATAGAAAATAGAGTCAAGACATTGACAAGGTTAGAAATAATGATTTTTATTTGAAATAAGATTTTTTTTACATCAAACTTTGCTTTCGTTAAAGAATCCTCCATTTGCAGCAATTACAGCATTGCAGACCTTTGGCATTCTAGCTGTTAATTTGTTGAGGTAATCTGGAGAAATTGCACCCCACGCTTCCAGAAGCAGCTCCCACAAGTTGGATTGGTTGGATGGGCACTTCTTTGAGCAGATTGAGTTTCTGGAGCATCACATTTGTGGGGTCAATTAAACGCTCAAAATGGCCAGAAAAAGAGAACTTTCATCTGAAACTCGACAGTCTATTCTTGTTCTTAGAAATGAAGGCTATTCCATGCGAGAAATTGCTAAGAAATTGAAGATTTCCTACACCGGTGTGTACTACTCCCTTCAGAGGACAGCACAAACAGGCTCTAACAGGTACTATTTAATGAAGATGCCAGTTGGGGACCTGTGAGGCGTCTGTTTCTCAAACTAGAGACTCTAATGTACTTATCTTCTTGCTCAGTTGTGCAACGCGGCCTCCCACTTCTTTTTCTACTCTGGTTAGAGCCTGTTTGTGCTGTCCTCTGAAGGGAGTAGTACACACCGGTGTAGGAAATCTTCAATTTCTTAGCAATTTCTCGCATGGAATAGCCTTCATTTCTAAGAACAAGAATAGACTGTCGAGTTTCAGATGAAAGTTCTCTTTTTCTGGCCATTTTGAGCGTTTAATTGACCCCACAAATGTGATGCTCCAGAAACTCAATCTGCTCAAAGAAGTGCCCATCCAACCAATCCAACTTGTGGGAGCTGCTTCTGGAAGCGTGGGGTGCAATTTCTCCAGATTACCTCAACAAATTAACAGCTAGAATGCCAAAGGTCTGCAATGCTGTAATTGCTGCAAATGGAGGATTCTTTGACGAAAGCAAAGTTTGATGTAAAAAAAATCTTATTTCAAATACAAATCATTATTTCTAACCTTTTCAATGTCTTGACTCTATTTTCTATTCATTTCACAACATATGGTGGTGAATAAGTGTGACTTTTCATGGAAAACACAAAATTGTTTGGGTGATCCCAAACTTTTGAACGGTAGTGTATATATATATATATTAGGGCTGGGCAAGTTAATGCGTTATTATCGCGTTAACGCCGACAATTATTTTATCGCGGATTAACGCAGTTTTTTTTATTATTATTATTTTGAAAGACTGTTTCTCACTGGCTCTGAATACACATACAGACAAACCATGGGTCACAGGAGGGGTGGGATGTTGATCAGTATTGGCTTGGGGTGGGCCAATGAGAGCATTTGGGGTGGGCCTAAGACTGCTGCAGCGCTCACATGAACCGGAACAGAAAAGAATTGGCGTGGAGAGAAAAAAAATGGAGAAAGGTAACGAACTATTACATGGACATTTTCATTTTAAATCCATTCCAGACGGCGGAGTTGATAGAACTAAAGTTATTTGTAACTACTGTAATATTGAATTTTCCTATCACCGGAGTACTTCAAGTCTGAATTATCACCTAAATGCAAAACACACCGTTGATGCCAGCAAATCACCCACCAAAGGGAGGCTTCGGCAGACTACATTAGGTACGTTTGGGAGAAGTATAGATAAAAAGAAGCAAGACAAGCTAACCGATGCCACAGCGAAGTGGATAGCTACAAACTGCAGGCCGGTTAGTATTGTGGAAGATGTCGGTCTGAGGAATATTCTTAGGGTCGCAACGAATGATGGCACGTATGAGCCTCCCTCAAGACGCACCATCATGAGAAGAATACACGAGTTGTACGAAAAGGAGAGGACTACAAAAGTGATGGCGTTACAACGTGCACCAACTGTTGCTCTCACTGGAGACTATTGGACATCGCTGGGTAACCATAATTACCTTGGAGTTACAGTGCATTATACTGATGAACAGTGGGAGCTGCATTCACATGCTCTGACTGTAATGAAAACAGAAGACAGACATTTTGCTGAAACGTGCGCGGGACATTTTATTCATGTTGCACAGCAGTGGAACATTTCAAATAAAGTCAGCACACTTAGCACAGATAGTGCAAGAAATATGATCGCTGCTGCGAGACATCTGCCTTTTGAACACGTTCCCTGCGTTGCGCACAGTCTCCAGCGTTCTGTCACAGTATCTCTGCAGAACAGCGCGTTTGACAATGTCCTGGCCAAATGGAGAAAAGTTGTGGGCCACTTTAAACACAGTCCAGCAAGTGCTGCAGAATTAGAACAACAACAAATTGAACATGGACAAAAGAAGGAGTCGCTTATACAAGACATTCCAACCAGATGGAATTCGACTCTGGACATGATAAAAAGCGTCCGCAGAAACAAACAGCCACTAAGGGATGTCCTCACCATACACAACACCAAGACTGCCATGCCAACTACAGCTGAAATGGACAAACTACAGAGGTTGGAAACGCTACTGGAGCCCTGAAGGTATATTTTACGTCATATATTTCTCACTGTCCTGTCTGAGTGCATGTGAGAGAGAAATAGTGTCTGTATGTGTGTGTGTGTGTGTGTGTGTAAATATAGCATGAATATGTAGAGGACATTTTAGTAAGTGAATGCAATACATTTTGACTGAAATGGGTTTGATTTTTTTTTTGTAGGTATGTGACTGAACTTCTGGGAGGAGAAAAGTATGTTTCATGCTCTGTGGTTCTGCCTGCTTTTTGCCATCTCTCTCGGGTGATGGAGAGCTCAGATGATGACCCTGCCTACGTGGTCAAATTCAAGTCTACATTCAGAACAGACATGGAGACACGCAAGGAAAATGCCAACATTGCATATCTGAAGATTGCTACAGCATTGGACCCGAGATTCAAGGACCTCAAGTGTATACCCAGAGCTGAGAGGGGTGAGGTGTGGGCCTCAGTCACGAACTTACTCAAGGAACAGAGGGTTGTTGCAGAGAAACCTGAGGAAGCAACAACATCTGAGCCACCAAAGGAAAAGTTAGCCCTATTGGCTGCTTCATCAGAGTCTGATTCTGAACAGGCAGAAGACTCAGTTGAGAACTGTGTGCGTCGATACAGAGCAGAGCCCACCATCAGTACAGAGGCCTGTCCGTTAGAGTGGTGGTCCAAACATGCAGGCTGACACAGCAGGCTGGCCTCCATTGCACAGAAGTACTTGGCCACACCTGCAACATCCGAAAATGTATATCTTTATCATCTGAAAATGTAAATGACCTTGTGTGTCTTAGCAACTGGTTTGGTGAAGAGGAGTAAGAAAATGTAAAGTCGGAGGAATGGATAAATGCAGTTGTGGCAGACTGGAGGGAGGGAGTGGGTGAGGCGTGGGCTGGGTCCAGGTGAGAGTCGAGACTGATTCTCCCCTGGGCCCAGGTTCATATAGCACCTTATTTGTTAGTGTTTGCAAATCAAATGTTATTGCACTTTTGTTCATATAGCAGTACTTCTAAAATAAAAATGGGCAATACACTACTTTTGAATTAATTATTGAATTTTGCGCATAACAATGTGATTAATCGCAGAAAATATGCGATTAATCGCGATTAAAAATTTTAATCGTTGCCTGTGTGTGTGTGTGTGTGTGTGTGTGTGTGTAGGCCCTGTGATGGCCTGGTGGCCTGTCCAGGGTGTCTGCCCGCCTGCCGCCTAATGACTGCCGGGATAGGCTCCAGCATCCCCGTGACCCTGAGAGCAGGATAAGTGGTTTGGATAATGGATGATGGATGGTCAGAGTGCGAATTATACAATGACAATCGGGGGGATCCATTTTTTTCCTCCAGGGTGTAAAGGGAATCCAGTACAGCACAGACATGTGCTTCAATGAACTAAAGTCTTACAATTCTTACAGTATCTTGCTTTTCTAACGTAAAATCTGTAGTCTCTAGATGATGATAAATCAAATCCATTACACCAGCTCACGGGGCACATACCATACAACAACTTTTGTAGTCTGGGGTCACAGGGATCACCAACAAAGTATTCTAGAGCAAAACTGCCAGAAAGTCATACCCACAGAAACACACAACAGCAGCAGATCATCATTTCTGCTCACACACAGACCCACACAATGCTGTAACTGAACTTTCTTTACTATCCTTAGCCAACATTGTATTAAAAGTCCTAGCATATTAGCTGAGAACAGTAGGGCATGATTGTTGTGCATCCCATCAGTTTCTGAAAGTGCTATTTGCCTAAATATCTGGTATGATGGCATACATCTTTAAGTGTAGTCTCCTTTGTAACTCACCTCTTTGCTACAAGGTCCTGCCTGCTCACTGTCCTTCTGACTTCCTCCTGCCTGCTGACTGTCCTTCTGACCTCCCTCTGCTTCCTTAATACAACATCACATAAATATAAAACTCACCATCATCCATACTATCCTGCCCAGTATTAAGCCTGCATGACAACCACAGAAAATACAGGTTGCATTATCATCTCTAAGTCCTAATTCCTACAAGTTTCAGCTTACTCACACAAAAGACTTTTAAAATGAAAATAAACTTCATATTGATGTCAAACATATCTCTACAACAACTAATCCTCCATTGTCTCACTGCTCATGACTGAGCACCATTATAGCTAACATTATAACATATGACATTTTATATTGATCATGAAATGCCAAGTCATAGGCACACCTAGCTAGCTATTTAACCAACACTGGAAATAAAAGGGCGCGCTATCAGCTAGCTGATATTAGTTAGCTAATGTTAAGTAAGGCAAACGTTAGCTTTAGCTAACTAATGTTAGTTAGCTAAACTGTAACTTAAGGCAAAAGTTAGAAACTAGCTAATGTTAGCGTTCATCCGTAGACACAATCTAATTCAGAAACTCTGAAGGCAAGAAAATGTATTAACCTACAGTGTCTCCATTGGCTTGTGTGACACACACGAGCATAGACTTCAGTGAGGACACAAGCCACTGCAATGATAGTAGTGAGGCAAGCAGACGAGACATTCAACTAAGGTCAAAGTTAGAAATGGTATGGTCCACTTAGGGGTGTCTGAAATCGTAATACACGATTCTTCCAGGCATGAATATTGTGAATTATGTTGTAATATTTACGATTAGGTAAGAAGGATATATAAATGCATCAACCCCCCCCCCCGACCTTTTCTTTTTTTTTGGGGGGGGGGAGTCAAAGTCTTAATTAGGGGAGTCACACCCTCCTAATCCCCCCCATAATTGGAACTGTGTTTATGGTCTTGATGCAATTACCAGGATAAATAACAATAGGACTTTTACTCAATAATTACCCTGGCGAAGGGAGGATTTGTGCTGTACATTTTTGGCAGCAGTATCAATATTACTTCAGAGTAGTTATAATCAACTGTAGAGAAATTGAGCATATATATATATATAAATAGGTTAGATTTGCAGTATATAGTAAAATCCATATCAACTGAGGCGATCTAGCATCCGTTCCGCATATAAAAAGGTGGAAAATAGTGTCTCCGTGTTCTCTGGATTGTTAAATGTGGCTCTAGACGAAGAGTTTTAATAGTGATCTGAGAGCAAAACCGTATTTTGAACAGTTGTTAGTAATATTATACTGTACTATTATGTGTGCATATCATCACTCATTGGTGAACACATTCAATTCAAGCTAGAAAAAGGAAAACAAATTGTGGTGGTGCAGATGTCTAGTCTTCATAAGCATGGTGCTATGTGTGTGTGTGTGTGTGTGTGTGTGAGCACACGTGCATGCATGTGTATAAATAATAAGGAAGAGCTATTAGCCTACTTGTATGTTGTGACTACACTGATATTTGTTGATTTGACCCCATACTGTGTCGCCCCTACCTCCCGCGTCTACTCCCCCTCCTCTCTCTAATCACCCACCTATTTAATTTGTAAGATCCGACTATGGCCAGACTCGATGAAGCAGCAATAATTGGCAACGCTGTCTTCGGGAGGGGGGCGGAGTCGGCTTGTGTTCGTCACATGAATGCACCTCTGTGTGTGCTGGAAAAAGCAGTGGTTCGGCCTGGAGTCGCCTTGTCACGAAAGTGGCGAGGCGTTTCCTTTGAGACTGCCGGCCGGAGAGATGCAGATGGCGAACGCATGCAGTACGAGGGTGGGTGTTTGAATTCAAATAGGGAGCGATTGGCCACTTAATTGGGAGAAAAAGGGAAAAATCAGAAATAAATTTTTAAAAAAAAAAGAAAAAAAGTAAGCTTCCCTGACTTGTTTATTTTGGACCGAAAGATACAAACCATTTCAGAAAGAGAGCTTTGTTTTCCAGATTAGAGAGCGGATAAATCAAACAACTGGCACCCCAGTTGCAGGGCACCAGACTTACTTTTTCACTAGCAGCACTTCTTTTTGTACAGCAGGGTATTCATCAATGACCTTGCACGCTGATGAATAGTTTTCTTAATATGCATTCCCTAGTTTTGCATTGATGTGAATATTAACATTGACTCGAGACTTGATTGCTAAATATTTTCATCTGAATATTAAGTTAGAATTTGATATTATTAAAGTCCCCCCAGTCATGTTTTAAGACATAAAATGTTCTGCTTGATATAATAAATTGTTTGATTTGTTTTTTTTCCCTGCAAAATAAGTTATCTTGGTAAACTCCTGAAAATCACATCTACTCCTTCTCCCTCATTAAAAAAAAATCCAGAATCTATTAATATACAAATTATGAATTTTCAAAACAGTACTCTTAAAAATGGCTACTGCAAACCCATATTTTCTTTGGAAGTTTGTCTGGAACATTATGATTTTTCCAAATAAACTGCACCCATTTCTGTCATATTTTCAGATCCTTTGGTAATAAATGAAGGCTACTTCTGTAAATTTGAAGCCAAAAACAAAATGTATAGTTGGCAAAATTACGATAAGTAGCTACACCACTTCTCCTCTGGCTTGCATCACTAAAGCGGGTGCACATAATGATATGTAAAGCACCACCCCGTCCATTAACGGGACTGGTTCCTTAGGTTTGTGAGGTATGAAACCCCACCTGTCGGAATCAGTTTTTTTGAGACTGTCCTTGGTACACTGCAGTTTCAAAGCAGATATGATCAGCCATGGTGTTAACTGCTTATTTTGCTCTTGATATGTCTTGTAACATTACCCTAACGCCACACATCGGTCTGACAGGACGTGGAAGCGGGGCAGGCTAAGCTAACTGTAAGCCCATGCAGACCAGCAGTTCCGATAACACTGAAGGCGGTCTGGCGGCGGCCTCACCTGGAGTTGACTGTGGTGTTTTTGCTGTCATCGTGTGGAGTACGAGGAGGTGTGTCGAGGGTGTCTGGCTGAGAGAGCTGGCGCTGGATCAGTTCGGGGAGCCTGATATGCTGCGTCCGGTGGGCCCAAGGACCACGGCCCCTGCCTGGAGCTGTGCCCGAGAAGGAAGCACTGAGGGCGGTCTGACAGGATGCGGAAGCGGGGCAGGCTAAGCTAACTGCTAGCCCATGCAGACCAGCAGTTCTGACAGTCATCCTGGCTGGCGTTTGTTCCCTTGGACAGATTTTTTTTTTTTTTTTTTAGCTTGGATGTATGTGTTGGTGTGGATATGTGTGTTCTTGAAGTTCTTGTAGTTTTTGGAAAAGTGTTTTTGTCTTTGTGTTGCACTGCTGTGGGCTGGGGGAAATTATATTTCGTTGCATTTCATGTAAATGACGAAGTGTTTCTGATTCTTGATGTACATGTTAACAAGGTTAAAAACTTGATTTTCATCGAAGGGGGTCTTTAAGATTTGAATTTTGAGAATGGGAGTTCCTCTTACGCTATGTTATAGGCAGTGTTGAACTTGACGACCATTTCATTCTCCTCCATTGAGCGACTACTGTCGTCTACCCGCTGAAAAGTAGTCAGAGGGGCTCAGTGTTTCGGGTCATGCATCAGTCCCTGCATCTTACCGTAGTAGGTAAATAATGAGCTACAATGCAATTTTCACCAAAACGAGCCGTCCTCTGAGCTGGAAAATGTGCTTTTACATAATTTTGGGGAATTTTTATTGGGCAAAAATATTCAATGACTTCACTCATACAAAAGAATTGTGCAAAAGTAAATTTTTCCAAACTAAGTGTCGCAGTATAACCAGTGGGAGACCACTGATATGTGAAGTGACTTTGGGGACACTACACTGAGTGAAGAGTGAAGTTATTGAATATTTTCGTAATATCTCTTTTACGATGTTGGACTTTTTAGACGGTCCCTGCGCACTAGTCTCACAGCCGGCTGTACATAGAGGCCAATGTTATTTGCCCTGAGCAAAGAACACTGTAGATCCAATACAGAAGAAAAGACTGACAGTTTAAATTTGAGTCAATCAGGACTCTTCTTACACGCTCACACTGTTATGAGACTATTTACCAAGAAAACCATCACACTCACACAATGTGCAGAAAAGAAAGGCCGACTGAGCCGAAATATTGCTTCATAAATTATACTGTTAATTAAGGTTTTTGTCCAGGCACATTCGCACATGCAGCAAAATGCAGTTAACCCAATAGAGATTTTTGAATAAACTTAAATATCTACTTTGCTATTCAGCCTAACTTCTTTGACAACAGTGATGCTATCATAAGTCAGGCAAAAGATAGAATAATAATAATAATTAAGTTCATTTCCATCAGCTGGGTTAAAGTAAGTAAATTCAATTCTTCAGCATCGATTGAAGCTATATCAGTCATCCACAAAAACATGGAAAGAGTCTTTCCCAAATGAATCAGTATCGGGCAATTATCACCCCCGTCAGAAGTCAAGGGGGCCCTTGGTCACGTTTTGATACATGCAAACAATTCCATACGAACACACTGCCTGCCTTACACATGGGAACGACAACGCGTGACATTTCAGGGAGGATATACCAGACCACTATTCTTCATAGAACCTATGGCTGCAAATACTGCGGCTGCATTTATCACAGTTTCTGTTTCAACTAGTATATCTGAAGCGTAAGTGCTTTGCACTACTGATGATTAGCCCTGCTAATTCAACACATCAGAATTTCACTGAAAAGGGAACTCTGGCGACTGCTGCACATCAGCATCCGATTACGTTGCTACAGGTCCCATCTGTCGCTATAACAACACCGCTGATACAGCTGGTGATCAGCTACAGCGGCTCAAATGGGGCAAAAAGCAGTAGAGCGGTGATGTGACTGCCAGCGGTCTGAAGACACAGCGAGTCTTTCAAGGTCATGCAAGAGGGCCAAGGATGACTCATCAAATCACCCTGACTTTTCCATACACGCCTCGCCATCTATTCTCCTGTTGTCGTCATCAGCCCCTTTCAGCAGTCTGTGTGTGTGTGTGTGTGTGTGTGTGTGTGTGTGTGTGTGTGTGTGTGTGTGTGCGTGTGCGTTAAAAGGCACATTGGGCCATTCTTTATTTGTGCCAGAAACTGCTTTGGGCCGATATGCCGTTTTGTGTGTGTGTGGGCACATCGTAATGAAATCTGACAGAGGATTGTGACAATCAGTGAAGGAGCATCCTGCAGAGGTTAATAAGCTGTTTTCCTCACGGCGGAAGGGTTCTGCACTCACAGACAGACCAATCCTCCCTTTCCCCTCTCAAGAATTGGAAATCATGTCCAATATCCTCACAACGGTTTAGGGGACAATGACAATCGTTAGTTAGTCACTTTCAGAGAGGCGTCTTTTCATTGCCAATGGAATGACGTCACCCCCTGCACATTTCTCTTTTCCGTGTCAAGCAACAGCCCAAAATAAGCAAGTCGAGATGAGCAGGCCAGTTGGTGTCTATCTCCCTCTCCTTCAGTGACATTCATTGCATCTTTTTGGATCTTGCCGTCTCTTGTACTTTAAAAACACACCGGCAGGGGTGTCCGGGTACGGTAGCAGTCTATTCCGTTGCCTACCAACACTGGGATCCCGGTTCGAATCCCCGTGTTGCCTCCGGCCTAGTTGGGCATCCCTACAGACACAATTGGTCATGTTTGCGGGTGGGAAGCCAGATGTGGGTATGTGTCCTGGTCACAGCACTAGTGTCTCCTCTGGTCGGTCAGGGTGCCTGTTCAGGGGGGAGGGGAAACTGGGGGAAATAGCGTGATCCTTCCACGCGCTACGTCCCCCTGGTGAAACTCCTCACTGTCAGGTGAAAAGAAGGAGCTGATGACTCCACATGTATCAGAGGAGGCATGTGGTAGTCTGCAGCCTCCCCCAGATCGGCAGAGGGGGTGGAGCAGTGACCCGATGGCTCGGACGAGTGGGGTAATTGGCCAGGTACAATTGGGGTGAAAAAAAAGGGGGGGGGGGGACACACCAGGAGATTTAGTAACTTTGTTGACCACTTCCCTGTAGGCCCCATCTAGACTGTGTCCAACTACCGGTAAAAAGGCTCTCTGCTAGATAACAATAAAGAGCCTCCAGTGGCTTCATTCCCTCCAAGGTCACTTGCATTAGATCACACTGTTCCAATGCTGCTCCTAGGTTTGACCATCTGCTCTCTAACCCTGTCCAGGAAAAAAAAAACAGAACACATAGACGCACGCACAGACGGACACACACACACACACACACACCATGGCATTATCACTCCTGGATTAGACCATGGAAACACGCGTGCGCACGCGCACACACACACACACACACACACACACACACACACGCACAAAGAGACACAGGCACATGTCTTGGCCTCAAGCTGTTGCCAAAGTATGGCTGTATTTTTGTGTCTTTGGCTTCACGAGTCCGCTGAGAGAAGCACAATTTTCAGCCAGCACAGTCACTCAAACACCAGGGACTGGGAGAAAGGAACACACACACACACACACACACACACACACACACACACAAAACAGGGCATCCTTTGGATTCCTGTGGACACCCACATACACACAAACAGACTAATATCCGTGTCAATACAACCTTTTTTCATCACATCCCAATAGATGTGTTGTGATATTAATGTTTGTTTCTCAGCCAGATCATATAGAATGAATATATTATTATGAACCTGCAAATATTTTCCATACAACTTCGTTGCCATTATCCCCTCGATTCAACAACCCAGCTTTTCTATCAGAACAGATGCAAAGCAATAAGCAGATTCGGCAGTTATGGCCATGCTAGCTTGCACTGTCCAGTCACCAATCAGCTTTAACATTCAGCAGTCATCTCAGCTAGACCGCCACAGAGCCAGCTCCAATGAAATTCTTATCAACTTCAAATTAAAGCACTGGGAAGCCAGCCACAGTAACTGGTGGAAAATTTGTCAGAATGAATGGGAATGAGAGAAAGAGAATGGCTTTTGACAGTGAGTGTGAATGCTTGTGAATGCTACATGGCATGCCCCACAACAACATTCATTATGGTATTGATTCTCAACCTGGGGGTCGGGACCCCCAAGGGGGTTGCGAGGTAATTTTCAGGGTCGACAGATGGTTGTGGAGAAAAAAATAAAAAAACAAATTTTAGACTGGGAATGGTTTTTACCTTACATCGCCTGTATCAATGATATAATTTGTCTTAGAATTGATTTTATTGGGGTGTCCGGGTAGCGGTCTATTCCACTGCCTACCAACATGGGGATCCTGGTTCAAATCCTCATGTTACCTCCGGCTTGGTCGGGCATCCCTACGGACACAATTGGCCATGTCTGCGGGTGGGAAATCGGATGTGGGTTTTTATGTGTGTGTGTGTGTGTGTGTGTGTGTGTGTGTAATTGTTGATATACTTGTATATTGAAACCCCATCCATTTAAATTTTACTTTTCAAGAATACAATTAGCCCACAATTAACAAGTGGCACATTATAATATACAGGCTCTCCTAGGCTTCAGTAAGGGCCCCTGCCTAAAGGGTTTCCCACTGGGGCATCTGGGTAGTATACCAGCCTATTACGTTGCCTACCAACATGTGGATCGCCGGTTCAAATCCCTGTGTTACCTCTGGCTTGGTCGGGCATCCCTACAAACACAATTGGCCATGTCTGCAGGTGGGAAGCTGGATGTGGGTATGTGTCCTGGTCGTTGCACTAGCACCTCCTCTGGTCGGTCGGGGGCGCCTGTTCGGGGGGGAGGGGGAACTGGGGGGGAATAGCGTGATCCTCCCACGCGCTACGCCCCCCTGGTGATACTCCTCACTGTCAGGTGAAAAGAAGCAGCTGGTGAATCCACACGTATCGGAGGAGGCATGTGGTAGTCCGCAGCCCTCCCCGGATTGGCAGAGGGGGTGGAGCAGTGACCGGGACGACTGGAAGAGGGGGCAATTGGCCGGATACAATTGGGGAGAAAAAGGGGGGGGGGGAATAAAAAAAAGAAAAGAAAAAGAATAGATTTTGAGTGTGCTTGTGAGAGTCAAAGTATGTGTGCACATGAGGTGCCATTATCTCTATAAATCTAAAAACACTAATTAAAGCCAAACTAGAATTAGTTGTTCTGTCTGTGGGCAAAGCAATGGACATGAATTTGGTAGCTCTGATATGTTATATTGCAGTAATCCCTGAACAGTCTCAGGCACACAGTTTATCAGCGATCAATGTGTTTGCATCGGGGTGTTGTGAGTTATATGTTCCAGTGCTATGGGGGGGGGGGGTCGCGAACGCCACCTAATTATTCTGGGGGTCGTGACTCGAAAAAGTTGAAAACCAATGGATTAAGTGACACGGTACAGAGTTTGCCTAGTTTCAGAAATACTTGAGGACCTGGAAACAGTTCACAGGTAAGTTATGAATGCGCTACTCAGAACAGTCAAAACCGTTTGGAGCATAATGTTTCTAAATATTTTAATAATTCTGCAGAAACCGACATCCTCGCGTGCTGTGGTGCCTCTTACAGCAGTGCTGCAGCATAACAGTGTACCAGCAGTAACACTGCACGTGCGCAAGTATACTCTCTCTCTCGCCCTTCCTCTCATCCCCACCTTCCATTTATTTCTCAAGCTCCTCTCTGTCTCTGCCCGTCTCTCTCGATCCTTCCCTCCAGAAAATACATGAAGAGCTCAGAGATCTATTTATGACTCACTTCATCACTAAAGCCAGGCAAGCATTGCTGGGAAAACACAAATGCATACACAAAGACATACACGCACAGGCGCAAACACACACACACACACACACACACACACACGCACTAGGCGAGCTAATACACTCATTGTATGGTAAAGCATCTCCCTGTAGATGAGAAATGAGATGCTTTGTTTTTTTCTGCCCAGTTAGTTGCCCAAACAACTGCCAGTAACTTTAGTCTTCAAGCCTGACTCACTGAAGACAATCTCAAAGCTTAGGCTATAGGTTTATTTTATTAAAAACATCAGCCTACTTCTTACATGCTGTTGGCCTGAATTACAATTTATATAGAGCTTTGTTGCCATAGCAGCAAAATTCTACTTTACCTCCGTCTTGGTAGCTGCACTGCTATGAAAGCAGTGGAGGGAAAAATATTGCTCTGAAATTATACCAAACTAAATAAATAAATAAAATCCGGATAGCAAAATCCTTACTGGGCCTGGATTAGGAAACAACATTTTCAACAATTCCGTTCTAAAACTTTGTAAGACAAAACATTAAATAGTGATACCCGAGGGGACAGTGACTCACTGCCTGCACTTCAAAATCCAAACAAAACAGGACGAGGTCATCATCTACACTGAATATCGCCTGCCTCTTCTGCTTATTGTAAAGTGCAGTGAACTGCAATCCAAAGCAAAACCAGCATCACATTCGGTCTTACTTGCGCAAAAAGTTCTAACACACCAGCAAACTGACAAAGTATTAAAATGTAACATAAGAACGTGGGCACACAGACACATATGATGGACTGGCGGCCTGTCCAGGGTGTCTCCCTGCCTGCTGCCGCCCAATGATTGCTGGGATAGGAGCAGGATAAGCAGTTTGGATAGTGGATGTATAGGTAAAGGCTCGCTAATGGGCAAAAATAAATAACAAAAACGGCAAAACAGGAATGGTTAGTTGCGATAGCTTGTTGGCATAGGTATAAGCAAAGAAGAGAAGCAGGGGGAGAATAAAAGAAGGCAAAAGTGAAGCTGAAAAGAGGGAAAACAATCAGAATGGAAGTAGGTGTATGTATGGATAGTCCAGGTCAGAGCTGGTATCAGCGTAGTGTCAGTTGTGTAGTGAATATGGGGGGGGGGGGGGCTCAAACAGCAACATTCCATATATAAAGCTTCTCAATCTGGTCCTCAGGGACCTCGTACTGCCAGTTGCCTATTCTGCCAGATTACATTCACTTGTTGTGTCAGGTATTCCAGCCAAGGGCTGAGAGAAGTGGGGGGGGACACAATAAAACAGGGGGTCCTTCCCAGAAAACAAAAAGAAGAAGCGATTTGAATCCCATTTCCTGCATTTCTACATACATTTAGGGATTGCGGTAACCAACACAAAATCCGGGAACTAATTAAGTAGGTCATAATACTAAATTCTGCCAAATCCATGTTCACTTCTTACCATGTTCAGTCCTTCCTCTCATTATCAAACAAACCAAAATCACCTAACCCTCTACAGAGCACATATAACCTACCTGCAACCCAGCGCTGCTGCTCCCTGCCTCGCCCTCCCTGTCTTCCATAGGCACCTCCACCTCATCTGATCTGCTATGAAAGCAGAGTTGAGTTATCGTATTGAGCCCGTGGTGAGCGAGTCTAACGTTAAAGTAAGCTAGCAAGCAGCGAGGAAGACCTCTTTTCATACATTGTTGACGGATACTTGCTACTTGCTGCGGTTTATGGTGGACTCGTTTTCAAATTACATAGGTTAATGGGGGGGGGGGTCATGTTGTTTTACAACTACCTTAAACATTTAGTTTGTCATATTACTTTTTGCCCCTTTTGGAAATTATGTGACGGCCTGGTGACTATTTCGCTCGTCAGCCAACGTTACTAATAGCAACAACGTTACCTAGCAAGAGTGTATCGACGTTGGCTCAGTCGGCGTTAGCCTAGCATCAACAGGTCTAAACAGAAAATGTGATTTATCCTGGGCTAAATGACTGAATAGCCTTCAAATCAAACAACTCACGTTTCCTTACTTTCTTTCCACCACCTTTCCAAAGAAAGACATTAAATTTAACTGCTGCTGTCGGCGTTTCATTTTTATGAACTGCCGCTCGCTAATTTAGTGCCCAATTTGTCGAATGCGCATGCGCGAAACACGTCCGCGTTCAGCGACGCCAACATAGAACCGCGTAGGCAGGCCGTCTGCGTCCGCTGCTGTCCGCGGTAACGTGGCGGTGTATCAGGGCCTTACAATCAGCCGCTCCATGCGCATTCTCAGCCAGGATCTGCCGGCTGGCTAAACAGGATTTTTAAGGTTAAAAAAATAATAGAAAGATTTTGAAAAGGGGGGAGGGGGCACAAACGGGATTTTGAAAAGGCGGGCGGGGGGGGGGGTGTCCCCAAGTCCTCAATGGAAAGTATGCCCCAGATTCCAGCCACTGATAAGTTGTTTTTTGTTTTTAAGAAACGGGACAGCAGGTAATAAACTAACATGGCAGAATGGATAACCAGCAGCACTGGGGGTCCCCAAGGGCCAGATTGCGGAGCATTGTCATAACATTAAGGCACAGACTAAACCACAAATTCAGGGTTTTGAATCTTGCATATGATGCCCATTGCTTCTACTCTTCCCCGTCCAATCAAGCGCACCAAAAAGTGTCCAAAAAAATCCTAACTGGTTGCAGACCAATCAAGATAACAGCTATCCATGCAGAATAGCAGAGGCCATTTGCTTTTGAAAAACTCATCCGTATCTGTCCTGAACTGTTGTCATGATAACATTTAAGTTGGTGAGCCTACAGTAGCATCTGCCAGAGACCTCTTTACCCTCTGGGGCATAGTAGTGATTCCACAAAGATGAGGGGTTTTTGTGTTGTTGTTTTTTTGGTCTGGATTTTGAAAATAACTGATGTACACTTCAGGTCCGACAATGCCAAGCCTCCAAGAAAGCCTTCAGAGCAAAGGGAAATTACATCAAGGAGGGGTAACACTCTTAGACAAAGCTTAATAAGGTAGCAGCACCAACTTGGCTTCTCACAGTAGTAGTACTTCCCACAGCGGCACAGGCATTTGAAGGGGTAAACATCTTTGTACAGATGATTAAAGAGCATCTGTCACAGCAGGAGCAGGAATTGAGGGCCCAAATGCAGACACGGTAACAGCTGAAACAAACGGTTTACTGGTAGGAAGGGTATCAGGAGGAACACACATGACGGTGACATGCTATAGATGTGGAACGCTCTGGCAACGAATAAACTAAACAGCCAAACTTAAACACACAGAAACCTGATTGAATAATCGAACTACAGTTTGGGGCAAATGGGTAACAGAGGAAAGCTGGACAGGGTTCCGGACTGGGACAGCGTTGTCACGGCAGGACAAGATATGAGATGCAGAAACCCGGGCTGGAGTCAGCGTCATCACTTAAACATGTAATATAAATATCTTATCCCGGCTAGGCATTAGCATTCACGCTCCTGGTGTGAGAAAACATACATTTGTTATGTTGAGGGAGAGCTGGGCGATGTGGAAATTAATATCTCAATAATGATAAGGAATTTCATGCTATATATGCAAAAATACCATATTTAAGAGTCCAACTGAGGTTCATCATATTGAACTGTTTGGTAACAAAGTATACCAAATCAAAACTCATTTTCAAGTAATGCTCCCTCAAACATTTCAGACCTCATTTCGTGAGATATTTTAGGAAATAGATTTTCGTTATCATCGATTTAAACAACAGAATTGTGTATCATGGTACAATAATATCCAAATTTTATCCCAATACAATACCAGTGACATACAATAAACGATATTAAAGTATAGCCCTATGTCAAGGAAACATCCATGATGCAGGCCTGTGATGCACAACAGAGTTCTCGACAGATAAGAACACGGTGCCTAACACGAGCTAATGAGGACAGTTAAGTTCCAGTTTCTGTTGCCAGTTGTGATGACAAAAAAAGTGGTTTGATTAAGGATTCACAAGTAGTCTGATAGGTCACACTTCATCAACAGCGAGGCCTATAACTGATCCCAGACAGGTATATAAAAAAAGGATGTTTATGTTTATACTTCCAAGGGTGTCAGTGTTGCGCTTGGCCGATCACCAAGCTGACACCAGGAGAGAGCGAAGGGCTCTCCAGGGAACATCACCGACATCTGGAATGATGCAGCCTCAAACTTAGCCTAATGTACTAGTACAAGGGCTTGGCACAAACCTAGCTGAAAGTAAACTGATGATCAAAAAAGTCCAAGTCTCAGCCTCCATATTACGAGTAGAATCATCAACAACCAATCCCTATGGCATGTGTGTGTGTGTGTGTGTGAGGTAGCAAATCTTGTTCTAACAGAAGGATGTTGGGCGTCAACGTCCTTCGTAATTCTGAGTACACATTCTCAAAAGGCCACCTGGATATATGGAGGAGGCAGCTGTAGGACTACACCTTGATGATAATGACATGCTGGAGGAGCAAACATGTTGAGGCCCTGACTCTAAATGCTGTCACGAGGTTGAACGTTCATGCTCAACTTCACCCTGTGATTCTGGAAAGTGAGCGATAAAAGCAAGCGAGCGTCGACTTTGGAAATGCTAAAAAAAAAAAACAGTCTCCAAGTGCAGTATGAATATCCAAGTCAGGCAAATGAAGTACCTATTTAAGCAATGACTGGAAAATAATCTTCCAACACTGAGCTCTCATCTGTCAGATAACAAGGATAATTATCTAGTATGTCTTTACTTACACTATCATCTTGGTTTGTGATTCAGAAGTAATTCACAACAGATGTGCAATATCTGCAAACTCAATTTTCATCGCTCTGAAATGAATGGCAAATAGCGAGATGGTATGGTGTGTGTGTGTGTGTGTGAGAGAGAGAGAGAGAGAGAGGGAGAGAGAGAGAGGGAGAGAGAGATGAGGAGGGGGTGGTGTTTAAAAGGCATAATAAGAAATATTCAGACACAATAAGCCACAATAAGACATATAAGGGATTCTAACTATTCACGTGCACCGTTAGCCACAACAAATCCCTCATCCAGGTCTAATTTTGCGTCAGGGGTTGTCAAGAGGGATCAAAGTTTGGACGCCATACGATTTGCTGCATGGTCATTTCGCGATTCCTCCAAGTCACAGGCTCGGTTTTAAGCAGATGCACGCATTCTGTTAGATGAAATGAACGGCTGATGGCCAGATTATCACGGCGCTGATGTACCGGCCACGGATGCGACTGCGAGGCATTGCCTCCTCCTCAGCATCCGAGTGTGGACCGAGCGGGGAGGACAGCATCATGTAACCCGCAGGCAAGAGCACCCGACTCCCTGCCCAGAAGTACAGACAATGTGCTCACAAGCAGCGGAAAATGTCTTACCTTGGTCAGCTGTGCGATTTTCTTGCTCATTTTCAGGTGCAGGTCCTGCGTATACTCCATGGCGATGCCCGCCTGGAAGGACATGCTGGATGCTGCGCCGGGATTGTATTTCCCAGCTACTGAGGACGGCTGTCCGGCTGGGCTGTAGTACTGCTGCCATCCCGATCCAGTCGCCATCTTCACGATGATGTTTCAGATGTTTTGTCCACACACACAAAAAGACGAGGTTTTTACCAGCGAGCTGTTGATGACAACCAGATGGGACAACTAGTTCAGGACGGGGACCGTGTCGGAATCTCGCCACTGAAATCCCACAGTCACAAAACGCATCAACGAGACGAGGAAGCCTTTTGTAGCCCGCAGTTTGCTTAAACGGACTGGCTCATTTTGCACAGGTCAGGAAGATATCAACATCAAACCGGAATGATGATTTTAACTGCTCGGTCCGAAGACGATGGGTGACCATTAGAGTGTTGTTGTTGTTGTTGTTTTCCCTTCATTAAGCGGTCCTCACGGGACTGTCTTGGTTTGGAAAGGTGCAACCGCCGCACGTAAAACACGACCCCAGAAAAACCTCCTCCTCACCTGGCCGACGTCCGGGAGGGAGCCTGTTGACTTCCAGTCCGGCAACGCTGTACACCCAAATCTCTCAAATAGCGCCTGAGACGGGTCTCTGCTCAGAGCCTTGAAGCATCGCGACTGCCAGCGAGTGAGAGTGAGTGACCGAGTGAGAGAGAGAGAGAGAGAGCGAAAGCGCGTGTGCGCGCGCGCGTTTGTGAGAGGGAGAGAGAAAGCGCGTGTGTGTGCGCGCGCGTGTGTGAGAGAGAGCGAGAGAGAGAGATCAGTGTACTTGTGTGCGTTTTGGTGAGCGGAGCGTGTCGGCTAACTAGGACAGGTTCGACACATACTGCGCCTTATGTTGCCATGGATCATTTCAACAGTTTACGCGGCGATCGATGACGTCACTTCCGCCGCTTTCACCTTCTAGTTCTTTTTTAAAAAAATATATTTAAAGTTATGCGTTAATCCGCCTGAAGTGAGCGTGTGCGCCATCAACTGTAGTTTAACTGCTACGATTTTTTTTGTTAATGGATTTCGACTGAACAGTCACTTTACTTTTTCAAAATTGATACTTCATATGTAGTTGCCAGTTTGAAGCAAATAAGCAAAATATGCTTATGAACCATGTAAATATATGCTGACAAATTGTATCTTTGGTTATTATCATATGGAAATGATTATAGCTACTAATGAATTATACGAATGTACTCATGCTATTATACGTTTAACATAAATAATAGCTAGCTACATGTCTATGATGATATGACAGACTGGAATTATATTGAAATACAAGATTTGACCACTTTTAAGATAGAGGAGGCCAGGTGAATGATATTAAAAACCCACACATGATTATGATAATGTAAGATGTCATTTCTCTAAAACAAGATCATAGGAGACATATCTTAAAGAAATCCTTTTAGGACTATAAGGAGATTTGGACACACAGCTAATTCACAATAGTGAGATTCTGGCTAATTCTGAAATCCACGAGTCTCACAGCAAAAATGTTCCACACAAATGCAGATGTCCCCCCCCCCCGTCCTTTCCCCTGGTGTTAAACACAATGCCTGCACGTTAAAAGCATGCACACACACACACACACACACACACACACACACACACACACACACACACACACACACACACACACACACACACACACCTTACAAGTTCGCCGAAGCAGAGCCATTAGTTAGCAGGTCCAGACTCGCTGCAGGCCACTTTCCTCTGTCATCTTGTAGGGGAACACTACACTACTGTCAAAGGATGTTTAAGCCAGCTGGACTTTCAGGCTCCTCTCTTGTCATATCAGTCAATCAGCAGAGCCTAAATGCATTCAGGGAACATATCGTCCTTGGCTCTTTTCTTCTTTTTTCGGTGACTCTCCTTATCCTTCCTCTGTCATTTCAATTAAAACAAGCATCAGTGAAAAGAACATTGCTGGAGAGGAACTAAGTAACATTGAAAATGTGCTCTTATAAACTGAACCCTGACAAAGAATCAAGTCAGTGTCTAGTTGATTATCCTCTGACTGAATGTTTGACATCGTGTACACCAACCACAAAGAGTGCATGTGCCCCATAGGGTAACACACATCCAGACTTACTAAACCAACATTAATGTAATATTTATCTTGAGAGTATATTCAAATTTGGGAAGTGTAGTTTGTGAGACAAGTGAAGGGGCCAATTCAAAATAGCGTTTTATAAAATTATTTGAGCTGATAGTTGTGGTAATTTACAGATATTAAAACTATGTCTGTCTTTTATTTGCAGGCCCACTCGGGTTCTGTGGCCCTGACTCTGTTGTTTTGGACTGACTCTGATCATAACTGCAATGGTCTTCCAGCCCACCAGTACAGAGTTACATTTCCCCAAAACACCTCCAGTGTTAGCAGCCATTATGAACCCTGAACCCTGATCATGCTGCTTAAAGGCTTTTGGGAATGTACTATTTATTCAGTCTGACCTTTTGAGTATTCTAGCTTATTCTTTTTTTTACATAAGCAAAGACACAGGGATGACATACAGATAGGAAGGTAGGGGCAGATACAGGTTAACAACATGTAGAATACAGAAATACAGCGATCAGCCAAAACATTAAAACCACTGACAGGTAAGAGAATAACACTGATTATCTTGTTACAATGGCACCTGTCAAGGGGTGGACATATTACACAGCAAGTGAACAGTCAGTTCCTGAAGTTGATGTGTTGGAGGCAGGAAAAAATGGGCAAGTGTAAGGATCTGAGCGACTTTGACAAGGGTCAAATTGTGATGGTTAGATGACTGGCTCACATCATCTCAAAAATGGCAGGTCTTTTAGGGTCTCCCCAAAATGCAAGAGCTCAAATTGCTGAAAAAGTTAACGCTGGCTATGATAGACAGGTATCAGAACACAGTGCATCACAGCTTGCTGTGTATGGGGTTGTGTAGCTGCAGACCGGTCAGAGTGCCCATGATGACCCCTGTCCACCACCGAAAGCATCTGCAATGGACACGAGCATCAGAACTGGACCATGGAGCAATGGAAGAGGGTGGCCTGATCTGATGAATCACATTTTCTTTCACATCTTGTGGATGGCTGGGTGCATGTTTGTCATTTACCGGGGCAGAGATGGCACCAGGATGCACTACGGGAAGAAGGCAAGCCAGCAGAGGCAGTGTGATGCTCTGGGCAATGTTCTGCTGGGAAACCTTGGGTCCTGGCATGGCATTCATGTGGATGTTACTTTGACATGTACCACCGACCTAAACACTGGTGCAGACAAAGTACACCTCTTCATGGCAACGGTATTCCCTGATGGCAGCGGCCTCTTTCAGCAGGATAATGCGTTCTGCCACACTGCAAAAATTGTTCAGGAATGGTTTGAGGAACATGACAAGGTGTTGCCTTGGCCTCCAAATGCCCCAGATCTCAATCCAATTGAATATCTATGGTATGTGCTGGAAAAACAAGCCCGATCCGTGGAGGCCCCACCTCACAACTTCCAGGGCATAGAGGATCTGGTGCCAACGTCTTGGTGCCAGATACCAGAGGACACCTTCAGAGGTCTTGTAGAGTCCATGCCTCGATGTGTCAGAGCTGTTTCGGTGGCCCGAGGGGGACCTACACAATATTAGGCAGGTGGTTTTAATGTTGTGGCTGATCGGTGTAGGGAGATTAACTGTAGGTGTGCATGGAGATGATGTGTGACAAATGATTGTTGAAGGGAAGCAGCTGTGCAGAGTGAGTTTAGGCATAAAAGTATTTGAATCATTGATGATATTTGTGGCGGCGGTAATAGCAGAAACAAACAAAAGGACGGCTGGTAGAAAATAAAGATAAAAAAAGATTCCTTTGATTTAGTTACTGGCTTCCTTTGCGGTAAGAGTGCCTGCGGGGGTGTTTAAGCATTATCATGCAACCCTAAATTGCCAAATGTGTTGCATCTTTGGAAAATTTGAGCCGGTGAAAATGCATTTAGCAGCCAGTTTAAAATGATCTAAATAATACCACACATCTGTTGACTCACAGGGCTGAGAGAAGTTTACAGTGATTCGGGCGGTAGAAGCTTTGCAGCTCCGAATCAAGATTTCATTTGTTGTTCCTCGGGGGGGCTGCATTTGATTTTGAATGCAAATCTTTGCCAGTGTATGAGCGCAAGAGGGGGCAAGCTTTGATCACGGCCATTTGTAAATAGGGCACCTTCTCATTTAACTTGCTCTTAATGAATAATGAAAGTGGAGATGCTAACTCAGCTGTTTTTGGCCAAACGGACTTTTTAGTCAAGAGACTACAAGGAAAACGATATGCATGAGGGAACGTGTTTGTGTTTCTATATGTGTTTGTGTGCCTGACGTCTTATAAGTTTGTTTGTGTACATACATAATTAAGTACGCGCGGGTTAAATTCATTCGGAGTGGACTACAGCAAAAAGTGAGACTGTCTCACAGGCTTGGAGTGAGGAAGGCCGGAGCCTGGTAAGTCTGGTGACAACTGATGCAACTGATTGTTCTTCGTCCCCCCCCCCTTTTTTTCTCCCCGACTGTATCCAGCTAATTACCCCACTCTACCAAGCTGAACCGGTCACTGCTCCACCCCTTCTGCCGATCCGGGGAAGGCTGCGGACTACCACGTGCCTCCTATGATACATGTGGAGTCACCAGCCGCTTCTTTTCACCTGACAGTGAGGAGTTTCACCAGGGGGACGTAGCGCGTGGGAGGATCACACTAATCCCCTCAGTTCCCCCTCCCCCCTTAACAGGTGCCCCAACCGACCAGAGGAGGCGCTAGTGCAGTGACCAGGACACATACCCACATCCAGCTTCCCACCCGCAGAAACCGCCAATTGTGTCTGTAGGGACACCCAACCAAGCCGGAGGTAATACGGGGACTCGGACCGGCAACAGAATAGACTGCTACGCCACCCGGACACCCTGATGCAACTGATTGTTTAAAAGCATTTACAACTTTTAATATGGTGAACCTCGGTTTTGTTCGGGGTCTATAAAGACAGTTCCCCTTTCTTTTTCTTTTTTGGAATTTTTCTCCCCAATTGCACCCGGCAAATTACCCCACTTTTCCGAGCCATCCCGGTCACTGCTGCACCCCCTCTGCCGATGCAGGGAGGGCTGCAGACTACCACATGCCTCCTCCGATACGTGGAGTCGCCGGCTGCTTCTTTTCACCTGACAGTGAGGAGTTTCGCCAGGGGTACGTAGCGCGTGGGAGGATCACGCTATGCCCCGTAGTTCCCCCACCCCACCCCTTCCCCTGAACAGGTGCCCCAACCGACCAGAGGAGTCGCTAATGCAGCGACCAGGACACATACCTACATCTGGCTTCCCACCCGCAGAAACCACCAATTGTGTCTGTAGGGACACCCGACCAAGCCTGAGGTAACAAGGGGATTCGAACCGGCGATCCCCGTGTTGGTAGGCAACAAAATAGACTGCCACGCCACCCGGACACAAACAGTGCCTCTTTCGAGACAGTGACAGTGAACAGACATTCAAGGATCATGTGTAGGCCCTGGCAGAGTGACTGTGCTCTCTATAGCGGTGATACTCTACCATGTGCCATGAGGGGCCACACGTGTGCAGATGTTCAGTCCAGCTCTTTTCTACACCGGCTGATTTCACTCGTTAGTCTACCTTTTTCTGTTTGGAGGCTGGCTCGTTAATGGAAGTGTGGTGAAGGTTTGGAAAAGAAAACCTGCGTATACATTACTCTCTGCAGCGGTGTCCTAACTGCTAGTACATTCTACACACTGAAAGTACTTGGGAGTGCATACTGCTGGGGTATACTATTCAGTACGTAGAATGCAGCATGCACCTCGGACTAGTATGTACAGTTTGTTACACTTGGGGGAGTCACAGCCCAGCCAAAGTGACTCTTTGCAACACCAGAGGAAGAACTTAGCTAAGTTCAAGTGAGAAGAGCTTTTTCGCTTTCGCTTCGTCCATTTTGATTCAGCCTTGGCTCATTATTTAGGCTATAAACATATTTCACCATGAGATCGGTAAAAGACACAGTTGAATTTATTGACACTGGCCGCTGATTTTCCCCCTTTGCTGTATATCATATTGCTCTTAAAAAAACCTAGCTAGTAATCCCCCCCCCCATCAGTGACAATGGTGCAAAGAATTATAGTACAATTTCAGCTGTGATAATTTATTAACCATAATCTCCATACATAATGTTTTCATTAATGGAGTATGCAAACACATACCTTTCAGATGCTTGATTTGCATCAACATCACTAATACTAAAATTTGCATACTATTTGTGTGTGAACAGTTGACACAGCATGTGGCACATGACTGAGTATCAACACCCTCCACACCTTCCTTCCAGCACCTGGGAGGTATGTAAAATAGGAATGTTTAATTAGGCACAGGCACGCCACTTTGACATGCTGAGATACCCCTGGCTCCCCCGTTGTTCAATCCCCACCCCCAGCCCCTGCCACATGGACATACATATATTCATATGAGTGAGTCATGGGTATTTTATAACATGGATAGCGTATGGCAGGCCTGCCACAGAAACGGCTGGGCCCCTGAAAAGGTCAGTCTGCTTTACTCATATCAACGCATGTGCATGCTCTATCTCGCTCTCTCCTACTAAGTACAAAATACATACATGTAAACTGAGAGAGACTTACTCATACATAGGCATAGGTGTGCGCACACACACACACACACACACACACACCATAACTCTTTGACACATTTTAACACACCAAGGTCAACAAAGATCTGCTACACTTACACCACACATTTCTTATTAGAAAAAGCAGTTTCTTACCTTATGGCTTCATCTTTGCCTCTTACACAGCCATCTTCCTCGTCTTACTGGATGCAAAGTCCTTTATAACGTCTTTACAGTCCATCTGTTTAGCCACTTCACACTCAACGCCATCATGATTGCTTATTACTTAGGATGAACACGATTATTGCTGGCCTCCATGCCCCCCCCCCCCCAGTGGCTGGACCCCTGAAAGCGTTCCCCTTTCCCCCCTTATGGGCGGCCCTGGCGTGTGGTCTACGACAATGGGGTAGGTTTGGACAGCTTGTTTTAAGGCAGTGGTCCAGCTGGACAGTAAGTCACAACTGTGCCTAATAAACCTCTTCCCTATATACAGTACTCTGTGTACACACACACACACACATACACACACACATATATATATATATATATATATATATATATCAATCACAGTTAAATACATATACTGTGATGTCACAGTAGGTGCAAAAGCAGGAGATAGCAAACTATACAACCCACTAACATTCACGTGGAAGACTAGAGGAAGACAAGTGTTTGTGAACTGTGGCTTATGGCTTGAAAAACAGGCGTTATGGTCTGTCGGACTGATCCTGTGTAATTGTTTATTCATTTGATGCCCAGAGTTCGTGTGTGGGTATCACTTACCTCTGGCTGTAATTGGTTAGCAACATTTTGAAGGCGTGGCCTGGTGCTCTTAACATGCCACGGCCATAACCCTTCAACGCTAAATTCGATTGAAACCAAATTTGGGAATGTTGTACATGCAGCCACATTGCACAAGTGTGTAAAAGTTGATGCAATTCTACTCACAGGGGGGGCGCTACAGTAACATTATAACATGATAGTTCTACAATTCTGTTGTCTTCAATAAAATGAAGAAACCTGGCTCTGGAATGACCACCAGAAAACTGCAAAGCCTCACAATTTTATAAAACAACTACCTCCTTCTTGAGCATGAGTCTGTTGGTGTGAAAGAGATATGGCATGTAGATCTTGGAGAAGAAACTGAAGGCGATAAATGGTCTAAAATTGTGGCTGGATGTGGCAAATACATGAAAGAAGCAAGAGGAAAGCTCCCACATTGTAAGATACTGCATAGATGCTATAACACACCACTGAAACTCCACAAAATGAAGTTACTGAACAATAATCTGTGTTGGAAATGTAAAATTGACATAGGAACTTTCCTACACTGTGTATGGAAAAAAAGTTTGGTCAGACCACTTTGGGTCCAGATATTAGAAATTTTAAGCAGTTGGTTTGGTTCAGAAATCCCTTTAAGTCCAAAATTATGCCTACTGGGGGACCGGTCCCAAATACCAAACATATCCATGTGTGCATTTTCTGTTAGTATTGTGGGTATCAGAACAGTCTGTCAAGTTATTTTAAGACACTGGAAGAAAACAAAGGCTCCAGAACTGAAAGAATGGGTTAGTGCAATGGTGTAGAATAAGTTGCGAGCAGGAGGGAAGGGTTTCTCTCTGGGACCGGTTCTGGGCTTATATTAAAATGGAAGATAGCTCTAAATAAATATCAGTCTCCTGCGACTATGTGATCCTGTAGTATGATTTAAGATATATGTATGACATGTTTTCCCTCTGTTGTTGTGTTGTGTTATTTTGTTTTTCTTCTTCTTGACTTATTTATGTGTGCTTATTCTGCTGGATTTATGTACTGGGGTCTCCCTCCTGCCTCCATAATATAAAAAAATGTGCCAAAACCAACTCTGATTTTCTTACCTTGAATATTGAGCATGCATAAAGACACCATCACACGGGTATCCGGTTGGCATGGCGGTCTATTCCGTTGCCTACCAACACGGAGATCATGGTTTGAATCCCCGTGTTACCTCCGGCTTGGTCGGGCGTCCCTACAGAAACAATTGACCGTGTCTGCGGGTGGGAAGCCGGATGTGGGTATGTGCCCTGGTCGCTGCACTAGTGCCTACTCTGGTCGGTTGGGGCGCCTGTTTGGTTTGGGGTGGGGGACTGGGGGGAAGAGCGTGATCCTCCCACACGCTACATCCCCTGGCGAAACTCCTCACTGTCAGGTGAAAAGAAGCAGCTGGCAACTGCTAATTTCTTTCTTTATATATATATATCGGAGGAGGCATGTGGTAGTCTTCAGCCCTTCCCGGATCGGCAGAGGTGGTGGAGCAGCGACCAGGACAGCTCGGAAGAGTGAAGTAATTGGCCATATACAATTGGGGAGAAAAAGGGGGGAAAATACAAAAAAAGAAAAAGAAAAAAAGACACCATCATACTAGTTATTAACTCCCGTATCACTTAAATATAATAATCCATGGTGACCAAATCCTGCCAAGTTGTACAGATAGATGGGAATGCTGAACAAGTCTGTAGCGTTTAATAAACTCTCCCCAGTAGGTAGAGCTAAAACGTTGGAAAAATTGCTGCCGGAGCAGCCGTGGCAGCAATGGCGACAGCGGCAGCTAACAGCTTCCAGCTCTCTCACGCAGTTTCCGCAGGAAGTGCCACATTTCAGTTGAAAATATTCTGTTGCTTGAAGCTTCCCCGTGGTGAAAGATGAGGTGGAACAAACTAACTCTGATATCTGGATATAATGGGTAAAAAGAAAAAAAAAGTGCCTGAGCTTGCAAAATGTATCGAAGGGCTAACATATTTGTCGTACAACGAAATACAAAATTCCACGTTTGGTTATGATCAAAAATCTTAAAATCCCAAGGTCTAAACTGAACATTCTGCATGGAAGGACCCAATTACCTCTCTGGGCCACCAGCTTGCAACAGTTCAGCTCCTCCGGAAGAAACCTAGCATTGAAAGCAATAAAATATTTGGGAAATTCGACTCAAATTTCAGACCAATATATAGCATCAAGGTAACTTAACTTCTTAAAGAAACTATCAGTTTTGACAGCAGAGGTGGGATTGCTCTATTCAAAGCATTATATTGTTGTTTGGTGCAGCATTTGTAACAGTCGACTGTGTGATAGGAAGCCACCGAGTTCACAATAGATGAGGTGTTTCAATTGACCCGGCTGAGGCCGTAATCACACCATCCCCTTCTTTTGAGAGAACAAAACACAACATTACCACAAGTGCATTTGGAGCTGAAAATATGGGGGGAACAAAAGTAGGTCAGAGGAGACATGCCTTGTTTACTATATTGACTAGCTGCAGTATGCGTTTGCTAAGAGAAACACAGTTAAAATACACAGCAATCAGGTCTGATCACTCAGTTGTACATGAATTATGCAAATTACCACCAACATAATATTAAGACACATTCCTGGAAAACGAGAAAGAGGAGAAAACAGCAGCAAGAAGCATAGGAGCGTTGACTGTTTCCATCTCTTTGCCCTTTGAGAGGAGAACAGCTCTTTCTATGCAACAAAACACACAGGGCTAGTGAAGGGCTTGTGGAAAAATACCAGAATAAATATCCAACAAGGTCTTGCATATTAAAGATCTGAACCTTCAGTTATTTATCCGCAGTCCAGTTACTTGGACATCACGGATTGGTAACCGGTTTCAGTCAATATAACAAACTTTATTTTAAAAAGCACATGGGCGTCCAGGTACCGTAGCGGTCTATTCCGTTGCCTACCAACACGGGGATCGCCGGTTCGAATCCCCATGTTATCTCCGGCTTGGTCGGGCGTCCCTACAGACACAATTGACCATATCTGTGGGTGGGAAGCTGGATGTGGGTGTGTGTCCTGGTCACTGCACTAGCGCCTCCTCTGGCTGGTCGGGGCGCCTGTTCAGGGTGAAGGGAGAACTGGGGGGGAATAGCGTGATCCTCCTACGTGCTACGTCCCCCTGGTGAAACTCCTCACTGTCAGGTGAAGAAAAAGCGGCTGGCGAATCCACATGTATTGGAGGAGGCACGTGGTAGTCTGCAGCCCTCCCCGGATCGGCAGAGGGGGCGGAGCAGCGACCGGGACGACTAAAAAGAGTGGGGTAAGGGTCCGCGGTGGTGTAGCGGTCTAAGCATCGGCTTTGTGTCGATGCAGTTGCCCACTGGGGACCGGGGTTCGCGCCCCGGTCTCGTCAGATCCGACTATGGCCGGACTCGATGAAGCAGCAATAATTGGCAACGCTGTCTTCGGGAGGGGGGCGGAGTCGGCTTGTGTTCGTCACATGAATGCATCTCTGGCTGTGTCGGAAAAAGCAGTGGTTTGGCCTGGACTCGCCTCGTCACGAAAGTGGCGAGGCATCTCCTTCGAGACTGCCGGCCGGAGAGATGCAGTTGGCGAACGCATGCAGTACGACGGTGGGCGTTTGAACTAGAATAGGGATTGATTGGCCGCTAAATTGGGAGAAAAAGGGAAAAATTAGAAATAAATTTTAAAAAAAAAAGAAAAAGAGTGGGGTAATTGGCCGAATACAACTAGGGAGAAAAAGGGAGAAAAAAAATCTCCCTCTCCCAAAAAAAGCACATTATCTACATTAAAATGCAATACAATGCCCTTCATATTAGAGCAGGTTAGAGATAACAGGAAAAAAGAGACAAGGATGTTTACAAAGTACAAGTGTGTGTGTGTAGCGGGTCAATACAAACCCTGTTTATGGTAAAGGTCAAGTGCCTGTGTGCATGCATGTTTGTGAGTGTGCTACTGGGTATTGTTGGAAGAGGAAATGGACCGGGGTTAGGATACAAGATGGCACATTGGGGTCGACCCCAGTTGGATATTATCCCCGGTTCAGGCAAAGAACAAGTGACTACCAGAGTGTGTGTGAAACCTGTGAATACAATGCCAGAAATTGATTTTCAATAGTGACTCGATTTTTACAATTGGGTAAAGAAAGGAGGTGGTGCACTGTTGCTTCATTGACCGAGACGCATCACAAACCAAGTGACTGTTATTCTTTACAGATTTAGCGAGTGCCTTTTGTACTTTCAGCTAATCTTCTTTAGATGACTGCAGCTCTGTTAATTCCCGCCTCAGTCAAAAGTCGCTCATATCCCCCCCTCCCCCAAACACTACGGCTCAGCATCCCGCGGGGTATGGTTGAGTAGTTAAGTCTATAATTTCCAGAGTCACGTATTTGCCACCGCTGTCCTACAATCAAATCGACACCCTGTCTTCCTCTGAGATGTCTGCTGTTTCCATAAATCCACTGAAATATTTAAAGGGGCGTCCGGGTGGCGTGGCGGCCTGTTCCGTTGCCTACCAACACGGGAATTGCCGGTTCGAGTCCCCGTGTTACTTCCGGGGCGCCTGTTCGGGAGGGGGAGGGACAACTGGGGGGAATAGTGTGATCCTCCCACGCGCTACGTCCCCCTGGTGAAACCCCTGTCAGGTGAAAAGAAGCGGTTGGCGACTCCACATGTATCGGAGGAGGCATGTGGTAGTCTGCAGCCCTCCCCGGAAATAAGGTTAACTGTTGTCAACTCCTGTGTATGGAACGCAACATACTCACTGTTTAACTGGGAAGCAGTTATTTTAGACTTCCTGAGGGATATGGGGTTTTAGTTATACTTAGCGGCTAGAAAGGTTTGTGGTTCTGCAGGGAAAGCGAGGAAGTAGTGTCAGAATCAGTGGAGGGAACACCAGATGACGGGAGGTTGATAGACTCATCCAATTAACCTGAAGTAAACAGTGGAGGTCTGCTGTGGGAAGAGACCATTAATATCTTTCAGATGAACCTGAAGAATCAGCCGGCAGCTTTGCGGGGAGCAGAAAATGTTGTGGAGAAAATAGGAATGAAACTAGAAAGAGCCCGTTGGGGTGGCTCTCTGCAAGGATTGTATTTGGTAAGGCTATTCTTGTTGGCAAAAAAAAAGTGGCGGCCTTGACTTACAACATAGCCGTTCCCAAAAGATCACCTTGAAAAACGCACATATACGTTGTGAAGAGATATAGGGAGTTAGAGACGCCTCCAGATGTCCTACCGATTGAAGCGACAGATCACCAAGTCGGTATTACGTCACCATGTCTGCACCCCTTTCCCATGTAGGTTCAAAAAGCTTCAAAGCTTGCAGAGGCTTCATCAGCTCCGCCACTTAATGGGGCTATCTTTATAAAAGCTCACCGGGTTGTTGTATTTCTGTGTATGCTTTGTGAAGTTGGCAGAGAAGCGGGGTAACTTCATAAAGCCCTCCTTTTGCAGGTGTCAGCCCACACATCAGAGCAATTTGCCCTTAAATTAAATTAGCCAAACGTGAGAGAGCAGATCCCATGTGTTGTTCACGGACATTGTTGACACAGCTGGTTGAGTACCACACAACCTGTCGTGGGAGGCGTTTGACTTTCACATGGTTTTCAGGAAATCCACAAAAACGTGGCCGGAGGGTATTTCAGGACATTTAGACACGCTTCCCCGCATCGGCGCTAACTACAGCACGGCCATCTCTGGAGACAGACATCCTGGAAGGAGGTATAACTCTCACCATGTCAGCAGAGGTTATCATGAGGGCGACAACGTGGGCAGTAGGTGCGAAGAGGCCGAAGGACAGGTTGTGCCTCCAGTCCAGTGGGATACATATTGAGCGTTCTGGCGCAAAATGGCTGCCGTGCATCACCCAGGTGGGTGCCAACATTGGTGGTGGCCGTAGTGAGTTACCCCCTTCAATGTGAAGCACTTTGGGTGTCTAGAAAAGTGTTATATAAATGTGATGATGATGATTATCATTATATAGGAATGACACATAGCATAAACCGCACGGAACAGTTGAGCTACGTCAGCTGAGATTCAAGATGATGTACAGAGATGTGGCCTGGTGTGTGGGTTGTTCCCCATGGATGTCGTTTAAGTCAAGAGCAATGTGAATCCCAGTGTCCCTTGCAAGGGCTGACAGTTGCTGACAGAAGCATGCGTTCACAGACAGTGCACACACATACCTGCTCTCACACAGCTTGTGGGGTAGTGTTGGATTATAACATGGCTCCCACAGTGAGGCTGCTGGTCTGGAGTACTAACCTGAAGGCAGTGCTCCCTTTCATTTGCACTCATCATCATCTCAGACTGTGGCACGTTGCGCGAGGACCAGTTATAAACGGTAATCACGATGATCTGGAAGCACTTTTGTCAAACTTGTCCAAAGAGGCACCTGACTTTACTGCTTACCAATCAAGCATTAGCTGCTGACATTTAAAGAGATGATGAAGATCAGAAATGTACCAAACACTGGAATTTGAAGCTGCCTTGTTATTAAACAACGTTTTGACCCGACGGCCTTCATCGGGCAAACATGTTGCTGAAATTAACATCAGGTTTTTCCCGATGAAGATAATGTCAAGTCTATAATACCCACTCGCCATTACCTTGAATTTAGATGTCCTCCCCTAAGCGTAAGCTCACTACCCTATTGAGGACATGTGATGGGAGTGTGTTATACTTATACATACAGTAAGGGAGGGACCTTTTCATTATTTTACTGCATCACTTCCTCCCCACTTCATCCTCACCTCCCTTCACCATCCTCAATCTTCTCTCTTCAGCTCTCCTTTCTGCCGGTACCCTGTTTCTGCTCTGCATCTCTCTCTCTAATGCGATCCCAACAGCAATGTCAGTGACAGGTCCCCCGACAGCACGGTGCCGAGCAGGCTCATGAACACCACCACCTGCTCAGAGATGCAGCCAGCGTGGAAATGTATTGAAGCAGGTTTTTGGTGGGTCTCTCTCTCTCTATCTACAGTAAGCCGTACTGTCTCATTAGTTATTTAAAATGCACTACGTGACCCCTGCAGTGAAACAACATGGAACGGCATATTTCAGTTGTTGAGCTCTTGCACAAAGCTATATTTGCAAATATGTCTTCATTGTCATAAATATGAGCTTGCTTTGCTGAGCAGGGAGGGGAAACGTGGAGAGCAGCCAACCTAAATGGCAAATATAGAGTTTGGAACGAATGGGATAGAGGACGGGATTAAGGCTACAGACCACTACAAAACTCCTTGTATGTTTTCCTGACTGTACCTGAACCATATACACACATTTTCCTCGTGTAATGCTATTTTGATTTTTACAACACCCCCCCTCCCCTTTTTCTCTCCAATTGAATTTGGCCAATTGCTGTATTTTCCAACCCGTCCCGGTCGCTGCTCCCCCGCTGATCCCGGGAGGGCTGCAGACTGCCACATGCTTCCTCCGATACATGCGAGGTCGCCAGCTGCTTCTTTTCACCTGACAGTGAGGAGTTTCGTCAGGGGGACGTAGCGTGCGGGAGGATCACGCTATTCCCCCCAGTCCCCCTCCCCCCTGAACATGGCACCCAAACCAACCAGAGGACGCGCTAGTGTAGCAACTAGGACCCACATCCAGATTCCCACCCGCAGACACGGCCAATTGTGTCTGTAGGGACGCCTGACCAAGCCGGAGGTAACATGGGGATTCGAACCGGCGAACCCTGTGTTGGTAGGCAACGGAATAGACCAACACACCACCTGGACAACCTGATTTATACAACATTTTAAAGTTGAATAGATGTACCTTAGGGTAATGCAATGTCAATATGAATCAAAAGGCAAGTACTCACTCATTCATTATCCAAACCGCTTATCCTACTCAGGGTCGCGGGATGCTGGAGCCTATCCCAGCAGTCATTGGTCAGCAGGTGGGGAGACACCCTGGACAGGCCGCCAGTCCATCACAGGGCCAACACACACACACACACACACATAGGGACATTTTAGTACGGCTGGTTCACCTGATCTGATGTCGGGCGGGATGGTGGCACAGTGGTTAGCGCAGTCGCCTCAAAGCAAGAAGGTCCCCGGTTTGAACCCCGGGGTAGTCCAGCCTTGGGGGTCGTCCACCGCGGGGAGTTTGCATGTTCTCCCTGTGTCTGTGTGGGTTTCCTCCGGTGCTCCGGTTTCCTCCCACAGTCCAAAGACATGTAGGTCAGGTGAATATATATACATATATATATACACACACACACACACACACACACACACACACATATATCTTGTTTGTTTTTCCAGAAACTGTCAATGCTGTTGATAAACGTGCTCAACTAATGAGGAGCGGAACATCAATATAGATGTAGGAAAAAACGTTTAATACATAGTAGTACAAGCTTGTTTCGTGTGTCGCGCACTCATCATTAGCAGCTGATGAGCGAGCGACACATGAAACAAGCTTGTACTGCTATGTATTAAACGTTTTTTCCTACATCTAATATATATACATAATTCAGCGAGTCAAGTAAATTCTGTACGAGACAGTAAAAGCCTGTTTCATGCCATAAGCAATCATCAGCTGTCAATGACTGCTTATGGCATGAAACAGACTTGTGCTGTCTCAAAGAATTTACTTGACTCACTGGTGTGTACACACACACACACACACACACACACACACACACACACACACACACACACACACACACACACTTAGTTGTGTGTAGGTCTTTGTGTATGTGGTAGTCCTCGTGCATGTGTATATAAGCATGCGTGCCAGTGTGGAAGGAGTTATTAGATAGTGTGGCCTCACTGCAAAATATACACACTGCAGAGAAACAGTAACAACAACAACAACAACAAGGCCAGTACTATGCAGGTTAAATCCTATGTCACATCTTCAGTCACCCATTCCATCAAGTTTATTCAGATCAGCGTTTAGTAAGCTGAAAAAAACTCATAATGTGGTGTCTCCTTTGTAGACTAGAAATGAAAAGTGTTGAAATTATGATGTCATGACATGAGGGTATATGGGTGTATTATAATAGTGTTGGTTTTGCTTGCTTGTTGTGAGCTAGTCGGCGGGGAAACCTTCCCGTGCGGTTATCTGGCGTGCTGGGTCCATCCAGCGCCTCCTCGCTGTGTGAACACCTCCAGGCCAGAGCCGGGCGTCAAACCACAACACAGCCCGCAGGGTCGTGTCTGAGTGTTAAACCTTCGATCCAAACAGGCTAATAAATCATTTATGAGCTCCTTCCTACAAATCTCCTGTATGCGTTCAGCCCTCGTGTATTCTCCTCCGAGCTTCTCTAATGACCTGTCCTATGCTTCACCTTAACAGCGTTCCAGCTTATCCCTGCTGCCTTGCTCGCGCCCGTTAAAACTTTCTCTTCACTTTCTATACTCCACCTTTTTTTCTTCTTCTTCAACTCTCAGCCGAGTAGGATTTCCCTGGGCTTGGTGGGGTGTCAGGGATATAAATGGTGTCGTGTGGTGTCAGTACTTCTACACAGATTTATGATCCGGTGTTGGCATGACGTGTAATGTTTCCCGACCTACATTTATCTCGACGAATGCAGGTTATCAAGACGTGAGGCTGACGCAAGTTTGGAAAGTGTTCGGTTGAACTTGCCAAAAAATAAATAAAAATTATATATATATATATTGTGTTTTGTTGGGCATCATGGTCAATCATATCTGTTGTTCTCTTGTTCTAATGGCTCTTCTTCAAATACTTAGCTAGCTACTCCCTCTATCCGAGCCACGTAACACATAAGACACACACACACACACGTTAGTCCTTGTTTCTCACACCCAGGTCTCTCTTCCATACATCCTCGCTCCTCTTGTCTTGCCTTGTTGTCACACTGAGCCTGCTGAGTGTGCTGTTCATTAATCCTGGCAGAGAGACAGAGAGAGACAGAGATAAAGAGAGAGAGAGCGCAACACACAACATACACAGAAAGAGAGAGCAACAGAGAGAGCAACACAGAGAGAGCAACACAGAGAGAGAGAGAGCAACACAGAGAGAGCAACACAGAGAGAGCAACACAGAGAGAGAGAGAGAGAGCAACACACACAAAGAGCAACAGAGAGCGAGAGCAACACACAAAGAGCAACAGAGAGCGAGAGAGAGCAACACACACAAAGAGCAACAGAGAGCGAGAGAGCAACACACACAAAGAGCAACAGAGAGAGAGAGAGCAACACACACAAAGAGCAACAGAGAGAGAGAGAGCAACACACACAAAGAGCAACAGAGAGCGAGAGAGCAACACACACAAAGAGCAACAGAGAGCGAGAGAGAGCAACACACACAAAGAGCAACAGAGAGAACAGAGAGAGCAACATACACAAAGAGCAACAGAGAGCGAGAGAGAGCAACACACACAAAGAGTAACAGAGAGCGAGAGAGAGCAACACACACAAAGAGCAACAGAGAGAACAGAGAGAGCAACACACACAAAGAGCAACAGAGAGAGAGAGAGCAACACACAAAGAGCAACAGAGAGAGAGAGAGAGAGCAACACACACAAAGAGCAACAGAGAGAGAGAGAGCAACACACACAAAGAGCAACAGAGAGAGAGAGAGAGCAACACACACAAAGAGCAACAGAGAGAGAGAGAGCAACACACACAAAGAGCAACAGAGAGAACAGAGAGCAACACACACAACGAGCAACAGAGAGAGAGAGAGCAACACACACAGAGCAACAGAGAGCGAGAGAGCAACACACACAAAGAGCAACAGAGAGAGAGAGAGCAACACACACAAAGAGCAACAGAGAGAACAGAGAGCAACACACACAACGAGCAACAGAGAGAGAGAGAGCAACACACACAGAGCAACAGAGAGCGAGAGAGCAACACACACAAAGAGCAACAGAGAGCGAGAGAGCAACACACACAAAGAGCAACAGAGAGAGAGAGAGCAACACACACAAAGAGCAACAGAGAGAACAGAGAGCAACACACACAAAGAGCAACAGAGAGAGAGAGCAACACACAAAGAGCAACAGAGAGAGAGAGAGCAACACACACAAAGAGCAACAGAGAGCGAGAGAGCAACACACACAAAGAGCAACAGAGAGACAGAGAGCAACACACACAAAGAGCAACAGAGAGAACAGAGAGCAACACACACAAAGAGCAACAGAGAGCGAGAGAGCAACACACACAAAGAGCAACAGAGAGAGCAACACACACAAAGAGCAACAGAGAGAGAGAGAGCAACACACACAAAGAGCAACAGAGAGAGAGAGAGAGCAACACACACAAAGAGTAACAGAGAGAACAGAGAGCAACACACACAAAGAGTAACAGAGAGCGAGAGAGAGCAACACACACAAAGAGCAACAGAGAGAGAGAGAGCAACACACACAAAGAGCAACAGAGAGCGAGAGAGAGCAACACACACAAAGAGCAACAGAGAGAGCAACACACACAAAGAGCAACAGAGAGAGAGAGAGCAACACACACAAAGAGCAACAGAGAGAACAGAGAGCAACACACACAAAGAGTAACAGAGAGCGAGAGAGAGCAACACACACAAAGAGCAACAGAGAGAGAGAGAGCAACACACACAAAGAGCAACAGAGAGCGAGAGAGAGCAACACACACAAAGAGCAACAGAGAGAGCAACACACACAAAGAGCAACAGAGAGAGAGCAACACACACAAAGAGCAACAGAGAGAGAGAGAGAGCAACACACACAAAGAGCAACAGAGAGAGAGAGAGAGCAACACACAGAAAGAGAGAGAGAGCAACAGAGAAAGAGGAATACAGAGAAATCACTTTGTTCATTTGCCAGTTCTCACACGCACACACACGCGCACACACACACACACACACACACACACACACACACACACACACACACACACACACACACTACAGGTGGAACTGCTGCGGCCATCGTATGACTCAGCTGATGACACGACCGGAGGTGAAGAGAGAAAAAAGCAGATCTGGACGTGGAATGAGACATCGAACCAGAAAGCCTTACCGCAGAATAAACAAATGAGTTTAGTGGGATTAGTTTTATTCTGGATCAAAAATAGAGCTACATTACATAACTAGGAAAACATTATCCTGTAGGAGATTTAACATGAACTGAAAAGAAACATACATCTAATGAGATTTAATCTACATAAGCCCATGCAGAGAGCGGTAGGAAGCAGTGACTGCGGGTTGTGCGTCCACAGGAAGACTTGACAGTTATATGGAAAGACAGGCTGGTCAAACGATAAGCAGAGAGGTACACTTATAACATCTACACTGCAGCTACAACATACACATACACCGAACAGCCAAAACATTAAAACCACCGACAGGTCAGTGAAAACACTGATTATCTTGTTACAAGGGCACCTATCAATGGGGTGGACATATTGGGCAGCAAGTGAACAGTCAGTTGTTGAAGATGATGTGCTGGAAGCAGGAAAAATGGGCGAGCGGAAGGATCTGAGTGACTTTGACGAGGCCCAAATTGTGATGGCTAGACAGCTGGGTCAGAGCATCTCTAAAACGGCAGGTCTTGTGCGGTGTTCCCAGTATGCAGTGGTCAGCATCTACACAAAAGTTGTTCAAGGAGGGCGTCCGGGTAGCGTAGCGGTCCATTCCGTTGCCTACCAATACAGGGATCGCTGGTTCAAATCCCCGTGTTATCTCTGGCTTGGTCGGGCGTCCCTACACACACAGTTGGCCGTGTATGCGGGTGGGAAGCCACATGTGGGTATGTGTCCTGGTTGCTGCACTAGCGCCTCCTCTGGCCAGTCAGGGGCACCTGTTCAGGGTGGAGGGGGAACTAGGGGGGAATAGTGTGATCCTCCCATGCGCTACATCTCCCCGGCGAAACGCCTCACTGTCAGGTGAAAAGAAGCGGCTGGCGACTCCACATGTATCGGAGGACGCATGTGGTAGTCTGCAGCCCTCCCCCGATCGGTAGAGGGGGTGGAGCAGCGACCGAGATGGCTAAGAAGAGTGGAGTAATTGGCCAGATACAATTGGGGAGAGAAAGGGGGAAAATTAAAAAAGATAATAATAATAAAGCATGATTTGTCCGAGTTTATTCCAGGTTATTATTAGTATAATACTCTCTCAACTGAAGAAAAAGTTGCTCAAGGAAGGACAACCGGTGAGCCGGCGACAGGGTCGTGGGCACCTAAGGCTCAATGATAAGTGAGGGGATGAAGGCTAGCCCATCTGGTCTGATCACGGAAGAGCTACTGTAGCTCAAGTAGCTAAAAAGTGAATGCTGGCTATGATAGACAGGTGTCGGGACACAGTGCATCCCAGCTTGCTGCGTAGCGGGCAGTGTAGCCTCAGACCCATGATGACCCCTGTCCACCGCCGAAAGCACCTACAATGGGCACATGAGCATCAGAACTGGACCATGGAGCAGTGGAAGATCCTGGTCTGATCAATCATCTTTTCTTTTACATCGTGTGGACGGCCGGTGTGTGTGTGCGTGTCGTTTACCTGGAGAAGAGATGGCACCAGGATGCATTATGGGAAGAAGGCAAGCTGGCAGAGGCAGTGTGAGGCTCTGGGCCATGTTCTGCTGGGAAACCTTGGGTCCTGGCATTCATGTGGATGTTACTTTGACACGTAAACGTATTTACAGACCAAGTGCACCCCATCATGGCCATGGTACTCCCTGATGGCAGTGGCCTCAGGTGGTTCTATTGTTTTGGCTGATCGGCGTACGTACATCACGGGCCCATACATACACTGTGATGTGGGTATATTGGTAATTAAAATAGATTCACTGTGTTTTGGTTCTGTTCACCCACTTGGGCTTTTTCATAGTCTAGCTTAGCAGTAAAATCATTTTTTCCCAGATAGTATCAACTTCTAGATTGTTGAAGTGGGGGCTCCAAAAGATCACGAAATAAAGAATATGATCAAATGGACCCCAGATCACATGTGTTAAATTTTGTGAAAACTGACATGTACAACTGCAGTGCATTTAATGTAAATATCAAACTTTATGATTATTGCAGCAATGGTCATTGAGTTATAACCACGTTTCTTTTTTTTCCATACACATTAATTCGTTAATAACCACCACACTAAAAATCCATTTGGGCAAACTTAAACTTTGTTTACATGTCTAGCTTTCCCAAAACCGAATCTTTTTTTTTTTTTTTGGTGCTAAAAGCTAAAAACTGACTGAGCCCTTTTGGGGGGGGGGGTTTATTTTATTTTTAAAGCAGTCATAATGGAGAATCGAGGCTGGGGGACATGGATGATCTCCCGTGGCAAAGCAGTAGTCCAAGTTGTGCTGCATATGTCAGATGTCATTTATAATGTCTGATGGACATGAGGTGTGATGGACACGGCTTCTTAAATGTGGCATTTTATCATACCAGTACAATCAGACAACAGACTCTATGTCCATTTAGTAAATGCCTACACTTGTCTATCGTTTTACCAAATGGGCTGTCTCTAGCATGTGTGTCATCGCTGAAAAAATGGTAGAAATGTGTGAAAAGAACAATGACGACAAATTTCAACAAAAATGAATAGATAAGATAAGCTCAGGAGACCGATAAAACATCTAGAAACAGGACAATAAGGATAAGGCTAGGCCTAGATTTGACCAGAAAGTTTAGTTTTAAATTATTGTCCCCCCCCCTCACTTTTCAGGGGTTTTTTTAATAAATATTTTAGCCACAGTTTTGTTTTTTTGGTGATTTCCCCCTCCCTTTTCTCCCCAATTTTATCTGGCCAATTACCCCACTCTTCCAAGCCGTCCCGATCTCTGCTCCACCCCCTCTGCCGATCCGGGGAGGGCTGCAGACTACCACATGCCTCCTCCCATACATGTGGAGTTTTTTTTCACCTGACAGTGAGGAGTTTCACCAGGGGACGTACCGATTGGGAGGCTCACGATATTTCCCCCTAGTTCCCCCTCCCCGAACAGGCGCTCCGCCCGACCACAGGAGGCGCTAGTGCAGCGACCAGGACACATACCCACATCCAGCTTCCCACCCGCAGACACGGCCAATTGTTTCTGTAGGAACGCCCAACCAAGCCAGAGGTAACACGGGGATTCGAACCGTCGAGTCCCGTGTTGGTAGGCAACGGAATAGACCGCTACGCTACCCAGACACCCTGACGTTTCAGGTTTTTAAGTGATCTGCATATGAGCATCTGTCATGTTTGAGGTGAGGACCTGGCACAGCACAGAGTGAATCATACATAAACAGGTTCCCTCTCTATGGAGTGAACTGTCAGCCCATGGACAAAGTAATGGAGGGTGCCAACTGTTCACTTTATGGCAAGACTCTTTTTCTGGAGTGTTTTTTGTTTCAGCCTCACATGGCGAGAGCTCTATGCTGATCTCACACATCAAAAGACCAGCCACCAACCGCCAGGGCCAAGATGAGCACCAGCCCTATGTCACAGTATGGTGGATGGATGGTGGAAAGCGAGGTTAAGGAAGCAGGAGGGGATGGCCTTCCACATGGGGTCTGTTTTAGCCTCTCAGATATCGCTTGGCATTGCTAAATCTAGTGGATGGGATCAGAGTGACATTTTCAGGTGGTCAGGTCCAAGAAGACTGGGATGAAGCCGCAGATACAACAGCTATTTTTTCCCTCTTCCTGAACACTGAACCTATACCAAGCAGTCCTAGTGGTACTCTGATTTTTTACCATTAGCCGTCCAATTGGACTTTTCTTTGCATCAGCTGTTAGTCCTGCCCAAGTTAACATGTCAATGAGATATAAAACTCTCTATACATGATACGATCAAAGTATAGATCCCTAAAGTGTGATGTAAATTTCATGTCCAAATTCTGGATTCCAACCCTGTTTCAGCCCAATGTAAAAAAAAAAAATGCACACGGGTGTAAAATAAAAGCATTCAACTACGCTCAACACTTACGATTATTCTTATCGCTCTATCCTGTATTTCTAGTTTGGTTGAGGTGGATTTGGATCAGTTTTGAGGCAACATGAAGACGTGCATGACGGTACTAGTGATCCCTCTCATAGCCCAGTGATGCAACATCTGCATCATCAAAATAATTTCTACAAGATTCATAAACATGTGAAAATGTTTGCTATGCATCATTCATACTCATGTTACCTTATGGACTTCATAGGTAGAATAATTGATAGACAGGATCCAAAGACCCTCTTAATTTTTTACCATAGGGGTAAAGTATCTAGATGTAGTCCGAGAGCCCCAAACGTACATTTGAGAGACTGATGTACAACAAGCCCCAGCAGCTTTTCATGACTTAAAGGAATGGTTGGAGCTGCAAATGTGATGTGAATCTCTACAAGCCATAGAAAGTTTTCTCCCAATGCAATCTGCCATTAGCTCATCCTTAATCATGTCCAATTTCAGATACAATTGAGTGCTGCCTGAATGTCCAGGCAGTGACTCCTGAGAGACAGCTAATTCGAAAAACTGCATTAATCTTATGGCAGCCAGGGGGTCAGGGTTAAAGATAGAGCCGTTGCACACGACAATAACCACAAATGGGACTACACCAGTTTGCTGTGACCCTGCTGCTACCTCCATTTCCAGTGTTGCTCTCAATTTCCCCCAAACAACTGTGCGCTTCGGGCCAGCGATAAGGGTCGGTCTGCACCATTTACTCTCAAGGGAGATACAACACAGTAGTTATTTATCAGATTCATGTGTACCGGCAGAGGTGAACGCACATCTGAACACACCTCTGTCCACCGGCCCCTGTGAGAGATGACCATTTGAATAGGAAGGGGTCTGCACAGGATTGGGTCATCAAAACAACCCAAGAGGAAAAAGCAGAGAAGGGTGATAGGACTTACTAGCCCCTGAAGAAATTGGGGGAAAGAAAAAAAAACGACCACATTTTAATTTGTTTTCCATATCCATTGTGCAAAAGGAGTTTTTTTTAATCACTTTTCTGTGTTTTGATTTAAGTATTCCCTTTCCTAACGTCAATATTTACAAGATAATAGCATGGTGGAAACATAGCCACAGTCTGTTACTAAAGCACTGGCAGATCTTCTGTTGTCCCAGGTGAGGATTAGCCCCACATTAAAGGTCAATTTGGTGAAGTCTGGAGACTCTGTAGAAAGAACCCTGGAGAGCAGAGTGGATGACTCTATTGGTCTTGTTCATTCATTCAATCGCTATACCAACTTAACCTAAATTAAAGGGTAAATTCGCCAATTTTCAACCTTATCTCTACCTGCCTAAGAGGTAGCATATGATTAAAAAAAAAAAATCTGCAGCTGTTCCTGATCATCTCGGTGTCTCTGGGGCAGCATTGTAGTGTGCATCACCGTATCGGGATGTCAGTTGGCGGACGGAAAAACTAGAGTCTGAGCTCCACCGGACTATAAAGATGCCCTTCAAAAAAAACAAAACATCCTCATTCTCTCGGCTAAGCTACGTTTCCAACAGGGGAAATGACGTTTCACATCATTAGCGCAGAGGACTGTATGGACGCTGATACAGAAGCTTGCACACAATGCACTCTGGTACGTGTAGGCGCTGTCCAAATGGCTCTGTAAGTAGAACACCGATTTCTCCGTATATCCATCCATCCATCCATCATCCAAACCGCTTATCCTCTCAGGGTCGCAGGGATGCTGGAATCTATCCCTGCAGTCACTGGGCGACAGGCGAGGAGACAACCTGGACAGGCCGCCAGGCCATCACAGGACCATAATTATAATATAACATATAATAATAATAATAATAATATATGCTATGTATTACACAGCGAAGATTTTATTGCTCTAATCAACTATATTACTAATCAGTGCCAATGTCAAATGTACAAAACCATAGGTCAAATGCTTCTTTAATGCAACAAGTAAACGCTGGGGGGGGGGGGCTTGGATGGTCACCAGTCTTATCAGACTCATACACATACACAACTCAAATCCCCATTCAACTATGGTCAATTTAGATTCTGCAACTCACCTACCATGTATGTGTTTTGGCTGTGGGGGGAAACCAGTGTACCCGGAACACAATGGCCAGTATTTCAGGGCTTCCAGTGTGGCTGCTGGCAGCTCGCGTTCCATTTCCTATGAGCACTTCCTCTTCCGTGCACCCGTTATTGTTTACAGTCCGATTTGCATCTTGAGATGCGAGAATAGCTGTGTCCCAATTCAGGGTCTGCATCCTTCGGAGGATGCAGCCTTCGCAGTCTACGAAGCCAATCCTCTGGAGGCTCCTCTGTATACCGCGTCAACGGTTGTTAAATGGGACGGTCTAGCCTTCGGTGGATTTCCTGGTTGCGTCACCTTATCCTTACGCCACAATTACTATTGGACGTTACTACTGTAAAACGATGGAGCCAGAGCTGCCGCTTTTGGTTTTTTAATTTGCCTCATGCTGGAGGAAGAGGAGATGCGCCGCCGTCATAGACGGCGGCTGATTTATATCCGGCTGAGAGAGGACCGTGGAGAGGTAAACCTATTATTTTAACCTATGGTAATGTTATTATCAGATAGGTAGATGGATGATGTGGAGGACAGTGGAGACATGCACCCCCAAACAAACTCTGGGGACCACCCTTGATGAGTCCCACTGGCAGCCAGAAGACACCAGGGTCTTTCTTGTGGCATTCCATCTAGCCCAGCAGCACCGCCAGGGACTCCTGCTCAGCTAATCATGTTAATTATATGTAATTTTAAATATGTAATTTGTAAATAGCAATTTTTTCTCTAATTTGTAAATAGTTGGAAATTTTAAGACTGTTGCTTAATTATTAATTATAATAAAAGAAAAAAATCAGTCCTTTGTTGTCCATGAAATGTTTGTTAACCCTTTTATAAATGGTTGTACTTTAGTTGTAAATAGTAAAAAGAGTAGATAAACCCAGCCGCTGAGGATGCACAAGCCAGTGCATCCTTGGTGCCGGTCCCAAGCCCGGACAAATGGGGAGGGTTGCGTCAGGAAGGGCATCCGGCGTAAAATCTTTGCCAAATCAAATATGCGGATCATAAATAAGACTTACATACCGGATCGGTCGAGGCCCGGGTTAACAACGACCGCCACCGGTACTGATAACCAGCAGGGTGTCGGTGGAAACTATGCTACTGTTGGGCGAAGGAGAAGGAGAGGGGGAAAGCATGTCCAGAGGCAGCTAGAGAGGAGGAAGGGTAGGCATGTGGAGGTGAGAGTTGGAACTTTGAATGTTGGCACTATGACTGGTAAAGGGAGAGAGCTGGCTGACATGATGGAAAGAAGAAAGGTAGGCATACTGTGTGTGCAAGAGACCAGGTGGAAGGGGAGTAAGGCCAGGAGTATCGGAGGTGGCTTCAAACTCTTCTACCATGGTGTGAATGGGAGGAGTAAAGGGGTAGGGGTAATTCTGAAGGAAGAGTATGTCAAGAGCGTGCTGGAGGTGAAGAGAGTGTCAGACAGAGTGATGAGTATGAAGCTGGAAATTGAAGGTTTATTGCTGAATGTTATCAGCGCGTATGCCCCGCAAGTTGGGTGTGAGATGGATGAAAAAGAAGAATTCTGGAATGAGTTGGACGACATGGTGGAGAGGGTACCCAAGGAGGAGAGAGTGGTGATTGGAGCCGACTTCAATGGACATGTTGGTGAAGGGAACAGAGGTGATGAGGAGGTGATGGGAAGGTATGGAGTCAAGAAGAGAAATGTGGAAGGACAGATGGTGGTGGATTTTGCGAAAAGGATGGAAATGGCTGTGGTGAATACATATTTCAAGAAGAGGGAGGAACACAGGGTGACGTACAAGAGTGGAGGAAAGTGCACACAGGTGGACTATATCTTATGTAGAAGGCGCCATCTAAAAGGGATTGGAGACTGCAAGGTGGTGACAGGAGAGAACGTAGCTAGGCAGCATCGGATGGTGGTCTGTAGGATGACTTTAGAGACCAAGAAGAGGAAGCGAGTGAAGACACAGCCGAAGATCAAATGGTGGAAGTTGAAGAAGGAAGACTGTTGTGTGGAGTTCAGGCAGGAGTTAAGACAGGCACTGGGTGGTAGTGAAGAGTTGCCAGATGGCTGGAAAACCACTGCAGAAATAGTGAGGGAGACAGCTAGGAAGGTACTTGGTATGTCATCAGGACAGAGGAAGGAAGACAAGGAGACTTGGTGGTGGAATGAGGAAGTACAGCAAATTATACAGAGGAAAAGGTTGGCAAAGAAGAAGTGGGATAGTAAGAGAGATGAAGAAAGTAGACAGGAGTACAAGGAGATGCAGCGTAAAGCAAAGAGAGAGGTGGCAAAGGCAAAGGAAAAGGCGTATGGTGAGTTGTATGACAGATTAGACATTAAGGAAGGAGAAAAGGACTTGTACCGATTGGCTAGACAGAGAGACCAAGCTGCAAAGGATGTGCAGCAAGTTAGGGCGATCAAGGATAGAGATGGAAATGTGCTGACAAGCGAGGAGAGTGTGCTAAGAAGGTGGAAGGAATACTTTGAGGGGCTGATGAATGAAGAAAACGAGAGAGAGAGAAGGTTGGATGATGTAGGGATAGTGAATCAGGAAGTTCAGCGGATTAGCAAGGAGGAAGTGAGGGCAGCTATGAAGAGGATGAAGAGTGGAAAGGCAGTTGGTCCTGATGACATACCTGTGGAGGCATGGAGATGTTTAGGAGAGATGGCAGTGGAGTTTTTAACTAGATTGTTTAACACAATCCTGGAAAGTGAGAGGATGCCTGAGGAGTGGAGAAGAAGCATACTGGTACCGATTTTCAAGAACAAGGGCGATGTGCAGAACTGTAACAACTACAGAGGTATAAAGTTGATCAGCCACAGCATGAAGATTTGGGAAAGAGTAATAGAAGCTAGGTTAAGAGGAGAGGTGACGATCAGCGAGCAGCAGTATGGTTTCATGCCACGAAAGAGCACCACAGATGCGATGTTTGCTTTGAGAATGTTGATTGAGAAGTATAGAGAAGGCCAGAAAGAGTTGCATTGTGTCTTTGTAGATTTAGAGAAAGCTTATGACAGAGTGCCGAGAGAGGAGGTGTGGTATTGTATGAGGAAGTCAGGAGTTGCAGAGAAGTATGTAGGAGTGGTGCAGGATACGTATGAGGGAAGTGTGACAATGGTGAGGTGTGCAGTTGGAATGACAGATGGGTTCAAGGTGGAGGTGGGATTACATCAAGGATCGGCTCTTAGCCCTTTCTTGTTTGCAATGGTGATGGACAGGTTGACGGACAAGATCAGGCAGGAGTCTCCATGGACGATGATGTTCGCGGATGACATTGTGATCTGTAGCGAGAGTAGGGTGCAGGTTGAGGAGAGCCTGGAGAGGTGGAGGTATGCACTGGAGAGAAGAGGAATGAAAATCAGTAGGAGCAAGACGGAATACCTATGCCTGAATGAGAGAGAGGACAGTGGAATGGTCAGGATGCAAGGAGTGGAGGTGACAAAGGCATTTGAGTTTAAATACTTGGGGTCAACTGTCCAAAGTAACGGGGAGTGCAGTAGAGAGGTGAAAAAGAGAGTGCAGGCAGGTTGGAGTGGGTGGAGAAGAGTGTCAGGAGTGATTTGCGACAGAAGGGTATCAGCAAGAGTTAAAGGGAAAGTTTACAAGATGGTTGTGAGACCAGCTATGTTATATGGTTTGGAGACAGTGGCACTGACGAAAAGACAGGAGGCGGAGCTGGAGGTGGCAGAGTTGAAGATGCTAAGATTTTCACTGGGAGTAACGAAGAAGGACAGGATTAGGAACGATTATATTAGAGGGACCGCTCAGTTTGGACGGTTTGGAGACAAAGCAAGAGAGGCAAGATTGAGATGGCTTGGACATGTGTGGAGGAGAGATGCTGAGTATATTGGGAGAAGGATGCTGAATATCGAGCTGCCAGGGAAGAGGAGAAGAGGAAGGCCAAAGAGGAGGTTTATGGATGTAGTGAGGGAAGACATGCAGGTGGCTGGTGTGACAGAGGAAGACGCAGAAGACAGGAAGAAATGGAAAGGGATGATCCGCTGTGGCGACCCCTAACGGGAGCAGCCGAAAGTAGTAGTAGTAGTAAAAAGAGTAGATAACACATATAACAAAGTAACAATATTCTAATTTAGAAAACATCTAACATTTTGCACAATAAACTTATTAATAACTCTACGGAGCCCCTAAGGGGGCTCAAAAATTTTTTTGTTAACTATCTCGTGCTCATGAGATACTAACTGGTGCGCACGACTTAGTATCTTGTGAGCACGAGATAGTTAACAAAAACAAATCGCCCATGTCCCCTTAGGGGTTCCGTAGTACGGGGACAACGGGCGGAGCAGCGGCGCGGAAAGAATCTTGGGATATGGAAGTCCGCGAAGGATGGTAGCAGTGCATCCTTCGAAAAGAGGGAAAAGAAGGCCGCATTTGTGGGCTGCATCTGACGGAGCCTGCGAATTGGGACAGCCTTCGCGCAGCGCTATGACGTAATCGGCCGAAGAATGCACCCTCTGAAGGATGCAGACCCTGAATTGGGACACAGCAAATGGAGTTGGAGTTGAGAGACGACGTCTACGCCCGGATTGTTTCACAAGTTGTCGACACGAGTCGGAACATTTCTCCACACAATACACACACATCGATACTTATTGTAGGTGTTTTACATCCACACAACTTTTTGACCAATGCGTTACGCCTTTTCACTCCCCACACAGACTGTTAAAAATATGCAACCAAAGCGTGTTCCTGTAGAAATCACCGCTACCCTGACGGAAACGTAACCCTGAACGCTTTCAATACCAAAATCATGTCCCCATTAGCAGATTGTGTGTGTGTGTGTGTGTGTGTGTGTGTGTGTGTATAATATATATATCTATATATATAGATATAGATATATATATGTATATATTGTAACGACCACGGATGACTAGACTCGCTAGCCCTTGACTAACGGGTCGGACATTTTAGTTGACTAGTTAGTGCAGTCGCCTGCACGAGCGGCTGGGAAGCGATATCCTTCCCGAAGGAGGGGGTAGTGTAACGACCACGGATGACTAGACTCCATCAAGCCCTCATATTTTGCATATTGGCACTAAGTTGTATGACATTATGAATGCCCAGGACTCAGATATTCTACTGTAGACAATTTGTAAAAAAAAAAAAGAGAGAATAATGGGGAGTAGGTCCTTAAAAAAAAAACAAAAAAAACGTACCCTCCCACTTGTGGTAAGATGGCGGCGCAAATTCACATTTGCAGCGGCCTCACCCAGTACCATCCACATAGTGTCTATGTCTGCGTCTAAGTTTGTCTTCATCTGATGGCCGGCGCTGGATCGGCTGGAAGAGCTTGGTCTACTGCGTCCTGTGGGCCCAGAGACCATGGCCCTGCCTGGAGCTGTGCCGGACGAGGAAACACCGAGGGCGGTCTGACAGGACGCAGAAGCGGGGCAGGCTAACTGCTAGCCCATGCAGACCGGCAGTTCCGATAACACCGAGGGCGGTGTGGCGGCGGCCTCGGCTAGCCTTGACTGTATTTTTAGTGTCGTCGTGTGGAGTGCGGGGAGGTGTGTCGCAGATGTCTAGCTGGGAGAGCTGGCGTTGGATCGGCTGAGGGAGCCTGGTCTGCTGCATGCGGTGGGCCCAGTGACCACGGCCCTGACCTGAACCGTGCCCGAAGAGGAAACACCGAGGGCGATCTGACAGGATGCGGAAGCGAGGCAGGCTAAGCTAACTGCTAGCACATGCAGACCGGCAGTTGTGACCGTCATCCTGGCTGGCATTCGTTCTCCTGGACAGTGATTTTATTTTTAATTTTTAGTTTAGATATATGTGTTAGTTTGGATATAAGTGTTCTTGTAGTTCTTCGATGTGTTTTTAGGGGTCCAAGCAGCGAAGCTGCTGGAACCCTATTGTATTTGTTAGGATTATTATTATTTTTCTCCGCTAAAAGTGTGTGAGGCTCAGCAACCGTAAATCCTAGACCAACCAACTTTGGTACGTGGATTCCTATGGCCCGCCACTACTCAGGCACCACAAATCACCTATGTCAGCCAGATGGTGGCGCTATAACAAAGGGTCATGCGTAATTCCCACACCATAAGTCAGATCAACACAAAACTGCACAGACCTATGCATCTGAATGTGCTCTACAACTTTGTTATTGGGACCACATATGTCAGCCATATAGTTTGCCTGCCATTTTGACTTGTATTAGTGTGGGCGCGGTTTCTCAGCTAAAAGTGTCTGAGGCTCAGCAACCATAAGTCCTAGACCAACCAAATTTGGTAGGTGGATTCATACGCCCCCCCACTACAAATCACCCATTTCAGCCAGATGGTGGCGCTATAACAAAGGGTAATGCTTAAAAGGCCATAACTCCCACAGCATAAGTCAGATCAACACAAAACTTAATCGACCCATGCAACTCAATGTGCTCAACAACTTTACTATTGGGACCACCTATGTCAGTCATATAGTTTGCCCGCTATTTTGTCTTATTTGGTGTGGAAGCGCTGCAGCTCTACATACCACACGCCAGGACACCTGGGTTTAACGACATACTTTCTCTTTTTACGGCAGTCGGCTAGGACGCAAGAAATCAGACACCGTCTGGTCCAGTTTTGGAAACTCTGGCACATGTTTCTGAAGCAATGGAAGTGTCACGACATTTTAAAAAATTACGGTAATCGTCTAGGACACAGGCGACCCAAGTAATCCGACATTGTCATATCTAGTTATTATTATTATTAGGGGTCCAAGTAGCGAAGCTGCTGGAACCCTATTGTATTTGTTAGGATTATTATTATTTTTCTCCGCTAAAAGTGTGTGAGGCTCAGCAACCGTAAGTCCTAGACCAACCAACTTTGGTACGTGGATTCCTATGGCCCCCCACTACTCAGGCACCACAAATCACCTATGTCAGCCAGATGGTGGCGCTATAACAAAGGGTCATGCGTAAAAGGCTATACTTCCCACACCATAAGTCAGATCAACACAAAACTGCATAGACCTATGCATCTGAATGTGGTCTACAACTTTGTTATTGGGACCACATATGTCAGCCATATAGTTTGCCCGCCATTTTGACTTGTATTAGTTTGGGCGCGGTTTCTCAACTAAAAGTGTCTGAGGCTCAGGAACCATAAGTCCTAGACCAACCAAATTTGGTAGGTGCATTCATACGGCCCCCCACTACTCTGGCACTACAAATCACCCATGTCAGCCAGATGGTGGCGCTATAACAAAGGGTCATGCTTAAAAGGCCATAACTCCCACAGCATAAGTCAGATCAACACAAAACTTAATCGACCCATGCAACTCAATGTGCTCAACAACTTTACTATTAGGACCACCTATGTCAGTTATATAGTTTGCCCGCTATTTTGACTTATTTGGTGTGGAAGCGCTGCAGCTCTACATACCACACGCCAGTACACCTGGGTTTAACGACATACTTTTTCTTTTTACGGCAGTCGGCTAGGACGCAAGAAATCAGACACCGTCTGGTCCGGTTTTGGAAACTCTGGCACATGTTTCTGAAGCAATGGAAGTGTCACGACATTTTAAAAAATTACAGTAATCGTCTAGGACACAGGGGACCCAAGTAATCCGACATTGTCATATCTAGTTGGAAACTCGGGTAGGCTACTGTTTCCGAAGCAAGATTCTTCAATCTTTATTACATTACCAACAGCGGTTTAGTTTCATGTTGAAACGGTAGTCTATTACAGGCTAGGTGGTTAAAAGGCCCCTACGTATCATAGCGTTAATTATTTACGTTGGGTGAAGGTATATGATCATGAGGACAAAACCATTCAAATTGCTCCATAGGGGGCGCAACAGTGCCAATGCTTGGACCCCTCCCAACGCCGCTTGCGGCTTTAATTGTCTTTGTGTTGCTCTGCTGTGGGCTGGGGGAAACGATGTTTCGCTTCATTTCATGTGCTCAAGAGCATGAAATGAAATGACAAATAAAGTATTTCTGATTCTGAAAACACAATCACCTTATAAACTGTGGCCATAGGCCTACACATTCTTGTATTTAAAACCTATCCGAGAGCTCCGAAAAAAATGTCTCTGGTGTTATGGATTAGTTCTGTAATTAGAATCATCTTTTGTATTGTAACGCAGCATAATTTCTTTTTTTTTTTTTACTAATTCTGTCCTCATACTTTTGAATGTTTTAAGAATTAATTTTATTTCAACATTCATTCACTACAGTGTCCACAGGACATTATACTAGACCATACACCTCATTGAACTTCACTCGCTGCTTGTCAAACTGCAGTGATTTATAAGAGTTCTTTAACTTTCCTTGATTAAAATATGTTCATCACATAACTTGGCACCATTAACCCAAAGGGAATAGAAAAGGGAATGGGGTTTTTACAACGGGTTGATTTTGTCGGTTTATTTATTGCATCCCCCCCCCCCTCAAATCAACCCCCTGCATGTCTGGATATGGGAAATGGTCTTTAAAGTAGGTTCAATAGGACAATAAGGCACAAGTCACATTTCGCCTTTTCAGGCGTCGCAGATCTCAGTCACGTGTCTCCCAGTCTTACGACCCCTCTCCCTGCACCCACTGGGACACACTCATATCACATAATGAAGGTTAATTGGGCAGTGGTTCACCTCGTTAGCCAGATGGAGCGCTCCTGGCTCCCTCAGCTCGACCCCCGGCATACTTTGCACCTTCAGTCATCAAATCATTCAACTCATTATCAGTCAAGTGATTCATGACAGCTGGACACCTGCGAAACGAGGGAGACAGGTTTGGATGAAAGTCGCTCTGCTGACCCGAGAAATGAGAGTCAAGGACGGGATGCAGATGGTCAACCAGGGGGCAGAAATAGAAAGGGGAAAACTATTGCCCATGCACGTGTGTTTCTGCTCAGATGAAAGGAAAAGCCGCAGGACCCCTTAAAGAACCTTAGACCCAGAGAAACAGCAGTTTGCCTGTTTAATTCAAATGGAGTAAAACCGTTTTGTGCAGAGAGAAAAACAAAATTAAAAAAAGGTTTGCTGGAAATAAGGAGGGAGAGCAAAGACCACTAAGAGAACATTAAAGATAAAAGCATTAAGAAAAAGAGCAAAAAATGCTGAAATACTGAGTATATCTTCACTTTTTAGTAAGAGATGAGAGATTAGAGAAGGATGAGTGAGAGAACGCCCCCTTCAGGCCTTTCGTGGCTAAACATTCTAGTTCTCTCTCTCTCTCTCTCTCTCTCTCTCTCTCTCTCTCTCTCTCTCTCTCTCTCTCTCTCTCTCTCTCTCTCTCTCTCTCTCTCTCTCTCTCTCTCTCTCTCTCTCTCTCTCTCTCTCTCTCACACACACACACACACACACACACACACACAGATGTGAATTTAGGTGGGGGGTATCCTTATTTTGTCCTCTTATGAGGGAGTTAAGGAAAGGAGAAGAAATAGGTGGGGTGGAGGCATGAAGGGCAGGATTTATCGAAATGTGGACGTGGGGGGGATGCAAAAAGGATGCAAGGGGTAAATAGAAATGCAGAAATAGACATTGAAATAGGAACGGGGTGCAGTCAGATAAAACAGATCGTGAAAGAGGTTGCAGGGAAAAGAGAGCTAGTAGGCTGAAGGAGCGATGAAGTGATGAAGGAATGACAACGGAAGAAGAGATGGGCAACAGTTGGGGGTGAGAAGAGCTTTTAGCTGTCACCGTTGAGAAACAGCTGTAGTGAGAAAGTAACCATGGGATGGTTCACTACCCAAAGGGCACCATAGTTCACGTTCTTTTTTTAAACAAAGTTTGTACATGGGAGGAATTTGTCATTAGCAGAATATTTCTCAAAGTGTCTATATCAAAGCAAGCAGGTGTAGGAATGCTAATGACAAGGTTAAGGTGGTCTGCACTATATATATATATATATATATATATACACACACACACACACACACACACACACACACATATATATATATATATATATATATATATATATATATATACCCCGAAACCATCAATGGTGTCGATAAAAGTGCTCAACAAATGAGGCAGAATATTAAGACCATTATATTATATTATATTATACATAGCAGCAGAAGAACAGGCACTCAGGACCAGACTGGTTGAGGCAGGGGTCTACCACACCAGACAAGACCCATGATGCAGGCTGTGCAAAGACCCCCCTGAGACAGTCCAGCACTTAGTAGTAGGGGGTAAAATGCTAGCTGGGAAAGTATAAACTGAAAGGCATAACCTTTCAGTTACATAGCTGGGATAGTGTACAGGAATATCTGTACCGACTGCAGACTGGAAGTCCCCAAGTCCAAATGGGAGACACGGCCAAAGGTGGTTGAGTATGGCAGAGCTAAGATCCTGTGGGACTTCAAGTTCCAGACTGACAAACAGGTGCTGGCTAACCAACCAGACATTGTGATGGTTGACAAGCAACAGAAGACAGCAGTAGTGATCGATGGAGCATCCTGAGTGATGGCAACATCAGGAAGAAAGAGCACGAGAAGCTGGAGAAATATGAAGGGCTGAGAGAAGAACTAGATTGGATATGGAAGGTAAAATCCACAGTAGTCCCAGTGGTAACAGGAGCACTAGGGGCTGTGACCCCCAAACTGGGAGAGTGGCTCCAGCAGATTCCAGGAACAACATCTGAGGTCTCTGTCCAGAAGAGTGCCGTCCTAGGACCAGCTAAGATACTGCGCAGAACCCTCAAACTCCCAGGCCTCTATACAGAACCCGAGCTTGAGGAAGACAAACACCACATGAAAAAGGGTGAGAGGGAGATTTTTTTACTCACACACACACACACACACACACACACACACACACACACACACACACACACACACACACACGGGTGACAAATAAAGTGTCTTAGTAAGGTGTTGGGCCACCACGAGCCTCCAGAAGATCTCCAATGCTGCTTGGAAGGATGAGCACCATTCTTCCAAAAGATATTCCCTCATTTGGTGTTTTAAAAAAAAATAAATTCTGATTTGCCCTTTTTTCTTCCAATTTAGTGGCCAATCGATCCCCCCCCTTTTTTTTTTTTTAGCTCAAACACCCATCCCTGTACTGCATGCGTTCGCCAACTGCATCTCTCCGGCCGGCAGTCTCGAAGGAGTCGCCTCGCCACTTTCGTGACAAGGCGACTCCAGGCCGAACCACTGCTTTTTCTGACACACCCAGAGACGCATTCATGTGACGAACACAAGCCGACTCCGCCCCCTCCCGAAGACAGCGCTGCCAATTATTTCTGCTTCATCGAGTCCGGCCATAGTCGGGTCTGACGAGACCGAGGCGCGAACCCCGGTCCCCAGCGGGCAACTGCATCGACACAAAGCCGACGGTTAGACTGCTACACCACCGCGGACCACCCTCATTTGGTGTTTTGATGATGGTGGTGGAGAGTGTTGTCTAACATCCATCCATCCATTATCTGAACTACTTATCCTGCTCTCAGGGTCGTGGGGATACTGGAGCCTATTCCTGCAGCCATTGGGTGGCAGGCGGGGAGACACCCTGGACAGGCTGCCAGGCCATCACAGGGCCCACACACACACACACACACACACACACACACACACACACACCTAGGGACAATTTAGTACGGCTGATTCACCTGACCTACATGTCTTTGGACTGTGGGAGGAAACTGGAGCCCCCGGAGGAAACTCACCGACACGGGGAGAACATGCAAACTCCACACAGAGGACAACCTGGGACGACCCACCAAGGCTGGACTACCCCAGGGATCGAACCCAGGACCTTCTTGATGTGAGACGACCGCGCTAACCACTGCGCCACCATGCCGCCGCTGTCTAACATGTTGGTAAAAATCTCCCATAGGTGTTCAACTGGGTTGAGATCTGGTGACTGTGAAGGCCATAGCATATGATTTACACCATTTTCATCCTCACCAAACCATTCAGTGACCCATCGTGCCATCAGGATAGAAATGCTTCATCACAGGATAAAAGTGATCACCCAGGATAACATTGTATTGATTTGCAGTGACCCTTCCCCCTAATGGGACAAGTGACCTAAACCATGCCAAGAAAATGACCCCCCCCCCCCAAAAGCATAACAGAGCCCCCGGACCCCTTCACTGTAGAGGTCAAGCATTCAGCTTTTTACTTTATCACCCGTCTGTAGTATATATTCCCTGAAAATAGAATTTGTGCTAAGTGTCCATTAAAGACGGACAGAATGCCCAGCAGAAATTCCCTTTTCATGGGCAGTTTGTAGGCCTTCATAATCCCATTAGCTTTAATGAGAAGTTCTCATAAACAACTCTACAGGCAGTGCAGAGTGCCAGCAGTTTGCCAGGCTGTTCTCCCTGCCCACATGCGTGCACGCACACACACACGCATGCACACACACATGCACACACACACACACACACACACAGGTTAACAGGTTTTCCTCACTGTCCAGATGAGCCGCTCCTAATTCTACCTGCCCCTAAAGCCAGCGCACACACACCACATCCTACCTGCCACAGATGGCATCTCCTAATACGGTGGTATTCAGCCATGTGCTGTGCAGAGACGTGCAGGCGGGTCCTCTTTTCAGCCCAACACTACATCAATCACCAACGATCAGGGATTACCAGTGAAATCAGCAGATGTGGTGTTGGGGCAGAGAGGAAACCTGCATATATACATGTGTCGTATGGCACATGATTGATTATCATCGTCTTAGTGTTTGGTATTTGTTAACATTATTTTCCCAAAAGAAAGAGGAGTGAGCAGGTTAAACAGATATCTGTCACTATGTACATGAGTTGGAGGGTTGGTCTCATGGCACAAAATCTGTTCTTATTTTCATTCTCTTCTGCAGTTGCCCTCTTTTAAAAAAAACAAAAAAATTATTTCTAGTTTTCCCCCTTACCCCACCCGATTAACCCAATGGCATATGGCTGGAACTCTTGTCGAATGTGGCCCTGGCTCACGTTTCCACAGGAAGGAGATAGTCGTAACACCAGCTTCCTTCAAACTCGTTTCGGCTGCTCTCGCTATTTTACACGCTGAAGTCTCGCATGGATTGCATTACCTTCAGGCTGCGAAGGAGGCGTAGGGAGAATGCTTTCAGTTGCTTGGCTGCAGGTGCCCGGATGGGCCAGACGGGTGGAGCTGGAGAACGACGAGTCCCCAAACACTTCACTGATCTACGCCCACTATCCCTCGGGTAAGGGTGGCCTAATGAATGCCTTACCCTGTGGACGCTCTGGCCGTGACGGGTTACGGCGAGTCTGGGATACGAACCTCCCAGCCACATGACGAGTGGGTTGCAAGAACGGCGGTTTATTCCGCTCGGCCATCAGAGCGGCCTGCAGCTGCCCTCTCAATCCCAGAGTGATAAACATTTTTGCTCTTCTTCTCTTCAAAAGGGTGTATGTGTGTGGTGTTTGGAGACAATTCCACATTTAAGGATCCCAAATAATAAATAGCTGCTGTATTTTTCCAAGATGACAAAAAGACTATAATTGGCAGGAGTCGTTTCCTCTGCACATCTGTCTATGCATGTCAAGATGTTCTGCAGTGAAATATTCTAAAAATTTAAAAAAAAACTATACATCTATAAGTTAGATTCATTTATGTATGTGCTATAGCATAAATCCCTGTATGACAAGATGACAGGACCCACACTTATACATGAGAGAGAGAGAGAGAGAGAGAGAGAGAGAGAGAGAGAGAGAGAGAGAGAGAGAGAGAGAGAGAGAGACCCCAAGGCTAATCTTGTGATCAGGCTTGCTCATTTTTGACAATTTAACATCTGTATAAATGATATGTCCTCTTGAAACAACTTTACTATGCAATCAACTGAGCAAATCTGTGACAGTGGACAACTGTTGTCATTTTTCAGACAGGATACAATTATAGGATTTATTCAGTTCATTGACAGGACAATTTGCATATAAAACCATCGCCAATACCCAGTCATATCACAGCAAGCTAAATCCGCCACTGGCAAATAGCAGGCTACTCGAATCACAACAGACAGATACAAACAAGTAAATTCTCAGCGTTCTTCTCAAAGTTTCTTTAGTGGACTAAAACAAAGTCAAAGTCTTGTTCTTTAAGTGACAGAATGCTTCGGCAGCATTTCCATTCATTCTGTCTGGCAAGCTTGAAGCAATATTTCCACGAGGGTAAGCTTGGCACGAACAGCGTTGGCGTCGGTTAAGGTCTGTTAGCTGTATTTAACTGCTTTTATGCAGGATTTGAAAAATAAGATGAATGGAAATGGCATTAGAGAAATCCTAAATGTCACCAAAAAAAAAAACCTTTCTAGGCCCACTCACTGTGCCTTTACACCGAAAGCGATGCCAAAGATGTACGTTTTGCAACTGGACCATTTCGCCCGTTTATCCTTGCTCGTCGCAAAGCAGCAGTTTGTGGTGCCACACGGTCTCCTTCCACTGATTTTTCACTTATTTGTGTTGCCTCACATTTTGTGGTGTCCAGTATTGGTGTCACCTTATTTGCGTGAACAAAGGGAAGAATGCATGAATAACACCCAGATAACAAGAGAGATCATTATGGCCACATTCAAGCAAGCTGCTGGCACATTAGCATCATTCCTGGCACATACGTATGGCTAGAGCGGGTCCGTTCTGCAGGCTGAAATAACGGACACAACAGGTGAATTCGTCCTTTGACAAGTCCTACCCTTCTCCTGTGCTCCTTGGTTACTGTTGCTAGGTCAGACAACCAATAGCCTCAGAGAGTCTGTTTCTATGGAAAACCTACTGTATTAGTTGACTTTTAAACTAAGCATTTCTTAAAAAAAAAATAAAAAAAAAACGAACAAGTAAACACACCAATAAAAAATTTGTAATAAAAACATCCCGGTGACTGAGCATTATATAAACTTTCAGAAAACTGGTGAAAAACCATGGGTAATTTTTCCGACGTCTCACTGTCATGGCTGCTATCTGGGATGCTAATGCTAACTATCGCCCCTCTACAGATTTACCGTCTGGACTCTATCGGTGTCCACTTCTGGAGCTAGGGGTCTTACACATCTTCTAAATGTCGACAACAGGGCCCTCAGTATGCCATGGAGAGTTATGTAGTTATGATATAGCACTCATGGCTGCGATTTGTGGCACATTGCCTCTTTTTGTTAACTTCATTGATTTTTGTTGCCTCCAAATTTCCTGTTTGGCGTCAACATGGAGCCTGTGATAAAGCGGTATAGTAATGGATTTTTCTCTTTTTTTCCCCCCCAATGGAAAGCAATCGTGAGCCATTTTCCATTTAGAATGTTTAACAACACCAGACCAGCCAATGGAAAATGCAAATAACCTGCCTTTTAATTTATTCCTGTTACAACCCCAGCTTGCTTAACATTTGAATGGTAACACGATTGACATAAAAAACACAAACCAACCTTTAAAGGTGCTAAGTGTAATTCTACTTGAATCCTAACCTCTTCTGTGAAAATGAATAATAAATAAAAGCAAGCAAGCCAAACCAGTTCAAATAGACAGATAGTTGATGCAAAGTAAATTTGATAGATATCGTTTACTGTGATCGCTACACAGTTTTGCAGGGGACTGCGAGTGTGAACAGAGGGTCATATTGCATTTGAATGCAAAAATGGTAATGGTAAATGGACTACATTTATATAGCACTTTTTTAGTCTACCAACCACGCAAAGTGCTTTACAGTGTATGCCTCACATTCACCCATTCTCACACACATTCATACACTGATGGTGGAGGCTGCCATGCAAGGTGCCAACCTGCTCATCAGGAGCAGTTAGGGGTTCAGTGTCTTGCTCAAGGACATTTTGACACGTTATCTGAAGGAGCCCGGGATCGAACCAGGACCCTTCCAATTACTAGATGATCCACTCTACCTCCTGAGCCATGCCACCCCATCAGAGGAGTGGTAAATGTTGAGTTTTCTGCTTTCAGTCATCACCATTCAGTAACCTGTGCTGATATTTACTGGTCATTATGCTTCAACAAAGCTGAAATATTACACAAAATACCTTCAAGAATGAGGATGATGCTGAGAAGGACCCCATTCATGAGCTATGAGTAAAGTAAGAACAAACTGGGAAGTCTTGACATGTTTTGGGTAGGACATATCCACTTCTATTCAAATGGTAGAACAAACAACCTCGATGGCGCACCGGCCTTCTAATGCACTGGTTTACAATGGGCTGTACTGCACCTGGTCTTCTTCTGCCATCTAGTAGTGCTTGGGTGTAAATACATGCATCATCCTTTTGGATGGTGTGCCTCTTAGATAATAATAAATCATCATAAGAAAAAAAAACATTTGGTCAGGATTGACTCAGCATTTTAGAGCTCATTTCAATTCAGCTTTATTGTATATCAAAATAAAACTGATCAAATCCTAGCCTTACGGGGAATGACTAAGGATTGTCTTTTAAGATTCTGTCGTTAATGTTTAAATCTCTTAATGGCCTATGTAGGCCCCCAGTACATGTCTGACATGCTTTTGAGATATAGTCCCAGTAGGTCACTCAGGTCCTCTGGTACTGGACACAGCCTTTAGTGTCTATGGTCTCTAGAATAGCCTGTCAGCGGATCTGAAAAATGCACCATCAATGAACACTTTTAAAAGAAATCTGGTTTAGCACTGTTGCCCCGCAGCAAGAAGGTCCTGGGTTCAAATCCCAGGTCATCCCAGCTGCTTTCTGTGTGGAGTGTGAATGTTCTCCCCGTGTCTGCATGGGTTTCCTCCGGTTTCGTCCCACCACCAAAGACGTGTATATTAGGGTTAACATTCCTGCCTGCGCCCCTGACCAAGGCAATGACAAAGAACTGGAGTTGGTCCCCGGGCGCTGCACTATGGCTGCCCAGTGTTCCCATTGCGTGTAGAAATAATGGGTTGAACTAAATACAGAGAATACATTTCATTGTATGTATGTACATAAATGTGGCATAAATATCTTCTATCTTCTTAATTTACCTTTTTAGCCTAGCTTTTATGTAACGAGGGACTCTATTATCTGCTTGACTACGTCATCATTTATTTCGATTTTTTCCTCTCTTATTATGTGTTCTATTCTATCTTCTTTGATGATGTGGTTTGTCCTTGTTTTATTATGTAAAGCACTTTGAATGGCATTTGCTTGTCTGAATGGTACTATGTGAATAAATTCTGATTTGATTTTCTGACATGCTTGATAAACAACATTCATCAGTTGGGCAGAGTGGATTCAAAATGACATAAACCAGTCCAATATTTGTTTAATAGTGTATCATTTTTCATAACAAAGATTCACATTTTTGCTCACCCACCAATGTGGCCTCTTAAACTTACGGAAATTTGTCTGACGGCAAAGCGTTGATCTCAAAACACTATCTGAGCAATATTGTACCGACTTGGAAATAAAGACAATTTTGAAACATCTCTGCCTGGTTCAAACTTTCCGTAAAGCAGGTCTTCATAATAATGATGATTTTGTGGAATGATTGTCTATGTTGTGCGCCAGTTAAAATCCATCCATTATCTTAACCGCTTATCCTGCTCTCAGGGTCGTGGGGAGGCTGGAGCCTATCCCAGCAGGCATTGAGCGGCAGGCGGGGAGACGCCCTGGAGAGGCCGCCAGGCCATCACAGGGCGCACCAGTTAAAATATGAGTTGAAATAAAAGGATTTCGGGACGCAAACATGTTGATTTGTGCTGGTTGAAGCCTAGGTGGATATGATATATTTTAGACAACTGTCAGACATGCACGAACACACACACGTCTGCATTTGCATCTGTCTTGCTCAATTTACTTCAAAACATTGTGTTGTCCTGTCTGGTTTAGATGAAATGAAATGTGTATAAAACAACAATTTGCGGTGCAGTGGTTGGCACGGTTGCCTCAAAGCAAGAAGGTCCTGGGTTTGAGCCCCGGGGTAGTCCAACCTTGGGGGTTGTCCTCTGTGTGGAGTTTGCATGTTCTCCCCATGTCTGCATGGGTTTCCTCCAGGTGCTCCGGTTTCCTCCCACAGTCCAAAGACATGTAGGTCAGGTGAATTGGCCGTACTAAATTGTCCCTAGGTGTGAATGTGTGTGTGTGTATTTGCCATGTGATGGCCTGGCGGCCTGTCCAGGGTGTCTCTCCGCCTGCCGCCCAGTGACTTCTGAGATACGCTCCAGCATCCCCGCGACCCTGAGAGCAGGATAAGCTGTCTGGATAATTGATGGATAATGGATGAAAAAGACAATGTATATGAACTCAGGAAAGATGTTATATACGGTATATGTAGTTAGTAACTATATGTAAGGATACTTTTAGAGGCAAAGGAAACGCCTGAGTAAATGAGGGTGCCAAAGTTTAGTAAAAGCAGGTGCTTCTCGTCATTAACAACACTTACCAGACGAATAACATTTTAAAAGATTAAACCGTTTTTCATTCTCATGTGGTTATCAGGCTTTAGTCTATGGATTTCCAATGATCAGGCATACAGATGTGAAAATCCATCTGTATCAGAAGGTACCACACTAGTTTATTAATGTAACACAACCCATTTCCTGCAAAGCATCCTCCTCCACCCCAATGTCTATGCTCTGGTTCAAGACATGAGGGAAACAACAACAGACAACTCTAAACCAGTGACCCCAAATGGCAATAAAAGCTAATTCAATTAAATGCGTGACGTTTAGACCAGCAAAGAGAAACTCTATGATCAACATCCTGCCATGAATCTGGCCTTCCAGCTTAACTGTAGTTTTTTAAAGTACCCCTCCACTCAGAAACGTGTTTGTGTTGCCTAAAATGTCTGGCCTTGACTATACTAATTTTTATCTGTGCATAGTTTGTCACTAGAATGGTGTTTTCACAGCCCTCTACTCCAGGAGTTGTTGTCTGTGCACTTCGCTAAAATCTGAGATTCAAATTTACCCTGGGTAAACTAGATGTGGTATGTCACAAATCCAAAAGCCAATCGCTGTCTAATATGCAAATGAGGGCTGGACAAAGACACTTGAAACCTCCTGTGCAGAGCAGCCTTGTCAGTACAGACTATAGTGAATGTTGTGAAAGCAAACGTCAGTGTCCAGTTTGTAGAAGTAATCGGGACCCCTGGAGCTTCCTTCCACTATCTACCAAAAACCTCCCACTATACTGCTGAAATGGTTGGAATTTATTTAGACATCGGGCTCACATACCTACAAACCTGGAGGGACTGCGTATCTGCAATGCTCATTTCAGTGAGGAGGGTTTCCATAACCTAATGCAAAAGTCACTGGGTTTTCACAAGAAATCAGTTTTGAAGTCTATTTATCCTGGGACTGTGATAGCAAGCAGGTGTCAGTATGTAAGTTATGTATTTCTTTTACTCAACCAACAGTTAAATGAAAGCTTTCTGCATTAACATACACTAATCAGCCAAAACATTAAAACCACTGACAGGTAAGTGAATAATATTGATATGTCGTTACAATGGTACCTGTCAAGGGGGGATATATTAAGCAGCAAGTGAACAGTCAGTTCTTGATGTTGATGTGTTGGAAGCAGAAAAAATGGCTGAGAGCAAGGATCCGAGCGACTTTGACAAGGGTCAAATTGTGATGGCTAGACAACTGGGTCAGAGCATCTCCAAAACGGCAGGTCTTGTGGGGTGTTCCCGGTATGAGGTGGTTAGTATCTACCCAAAAGTGGTCCAAGGGAGGTCAACTGGTGAACTGGCGAAACGGTCATGGGCGCCCAAGGTTCACTGAGGTGCGTGGGGAGCGAAGGTTAGCCCGTCTGGTCCGATCCCATGGAAGAACTACTGTAGCTCAAATTGCTGAAAAAGTTAATGCTGTCTACGATAGACAGGTGTCATAATACACAGTGCATGGCAGCTTGCTGCATATCAGGCTGCATAGTCGCAGACCAGTCAGTCCATGATGACCCATCCACTGTCAAAAGTGCCTACAATGGGCACACGAGCATCAGAACTGGACCGTGGAGCAATGGAAGAAGGTGGCCTGGTCTGATGAATCACGTTTACTTTTACATTGTGTGGACAGCCAGGTCTGCGTATGTTGTTTACCTGGAGAAGAGATGGGACCAGGATGCCCTATGGGAAGAAGGCAAGCCGGTGGAGGCAGTGTTATGCTCTGGGCAATGTTCTGCTGGGAAACCTTGGGTCCTGGCATTCATGTGGATGTTACTTTCACATGTGCCACCTACCTAAACATTGTTGCAGACCAACTACACCCCTTCATGGCAACAGTATTACCTGATGGCAGTGGCCTCTTTCAGCAGGACAATGCGCCCTGCCACAAATTGTTCAGGAACGATTTGAAGAACATGACAAAAAGTTAATGGTGTTGCCTTGGCCTCCAAATGCCCAGATCTCAATCCGATCGAGGATCTGCTGGATGTGCTGGAAAAACAAGATTAGAGACTTAGAGGAACTGGTGCTAATGTCTTGGTGCCAGATACCAGATGACACCTTCAGAGGTCTTGTGGAGTCCATGCCTCAACAGGTCAGAGCTGTTTTGGCAGCACGAGGGAGACCTAAACAATATTAGGCAGGTGGTTTTAATGTTTTGACTGATCGGTGTATTTCCTTTGTGACATATAAATAACATTAACGATGTTAGCTTTTTGCTAGCTACTGCTAGTTTTTTTGTAATAGTTAAACTGTTAACTATGTATTTAGCTAACGTTTCAAAGTTCAGCCATCTGAAACGATGATGGCAGCCAGAGGTGCATCACGGTGTGCAATATAAACTTGTTTTCTAGTCTGGACTTCGATCCCAACCAGGCTCACAGTGGTCCCCCCTGCTCCGGTGGCACCACTAAAGGTGTCCATCATTGTGCACTCTGAGGACCGATGAAGCGGCGATGGCGGCGGGGGTTTCCCCTCTTCGGTGTGGACTGCCTCGCCCTGACGTCTCGGCAGTTCTGAATTTTGGACTTCTGCCAGTGAGCCAGTTCCCAGACAAACTCAACCAACAGTCAAGTGAAAGCTTTCTGCATGTAACATATTTCGTCTGTGACCTATAAATAGCATTGATTACATTAGCTTTTTGCTAGCTGCTGTTAGTTGTTTGGTAATAATAACACTGTAAACTATGTATTTAGCTTATGTTTCAAAGTTCAGCCATATGAAACTATGACGTTGACCCGAGGTGCGTCATTTTTCACCTGAAAAACGGCATGGTGTGCAAACCTCTTTTCTAGTCTGGACTTCAATTGCAATCGGGCTCATCCAGGTCCCCCCTGCTCCGGCGGCACCACTAAAGGTGTCCGTCCTCATGCGCTCCGAGGGTTGACGGAGCAGCGTCGGGAGCCATTAGCAGTGGGGGGCTCCCCCTTCCTGTGCTTTCTGGGCTTGGTCCTGTAATGTTTACGGATATGTACAACATTACAGTGATTAATATTTACGACAGTGACATATTGCCGTCATGTGCAGTCATACATTATGTGAGGCAGAGCCCGCCAGATCAGTTAGTCAGACAGTAGTTCACAGTTCCAGGATGTCTCCCCACCTGCCGCCCAGTGACTGCTGGGATAGGCTCCAGCATCCCCGTGACCCTGAGAGCAGGATAAGCGGTTCGGATAATGGATGGATGGATATTTCACAGTACGGCTGTATGCATTGAACCTGAGCTTCTCCAGTAAAGTTCAGCGTTTGTTTAGTAAGTTGTCTGCCTATTTGCTTAGCATCCTCCCCATCATATTCTTCATAAATTTTATAATTCTATTATAATTGTTTATCCTCGTTCAATGTTGTATTGTGTAAAGACAACATCCATTGCACATTGTCCGTCTCGGGAGAGAGATCCCTCCTCTGTTGCTCTCCCTGAGGTTTCTTCCTATTTTTTTCTCCTTGTTAAAGGTTTTTTTTAGGGAGTTGTTCTTTATCCGATGACAGGGTTGAAGGACAGGATGTTGTGTTGCCGTTAAGCCCACTGAGGAAAATTTGTAATTTGCGATATTGGGCTATACAAATAAAATTGACTTGACTTGACTATTTGTATTACACACGAAAACATCACATTGGCGACAAGGACAAAAGGAGGACAAATGACACACTCTGCACGCAAAGAAAAAGAGAGGGAAACTAAACCGAACAAACATGAAGTGCTAAGCTAACCAACGGACGACCACAAGAGGCTAACACAAGAGAGTGAATGAGTGGCTAGCAAAAGACTAAATTCAAAATGTTACTCGCAAACAGAGAGAGAAGCACTGGCCATTGTTTGGAGTTGTGAACACTTCCACCTGTGCCTGTACGGCAACCCTTTCACCATTGTCACAGGCCACAAGGCACTCGAGGTGATCTGGAACACCCCCCCCCCCCCGATCGAAAGTACCCGCCAGGATCGAAGGATGAGGACTACAGCCCTACAACTTCAGGGTAGAATACAGAAAAGGAGCCGAGAACCCTGCGGACGACATATCCCGTCACCCTGTTCCGGTGCAGACAAGTGGAAACACAAGAGCAGAGGAGGTGGCGGAGGCGTATAGACGGGTTTCCTGTTTACAAATATTGCTGGGTGCGTGCGCAGCCAGGGGGCAAAACCGCTTTGGTAGCTCTCAAAGCGGCACTACCAAAGCAGTTCAACAATGAAAATGTTGAACATTTTCCACCCAACCTTTTGGCGGTTTGTGCAGTTTATTGCACAACAACTGCAAGTCATCTCTGCTGTATCTGAGCTCTGTTTCGGTTGAAATTTCTGCGCTGTAGCTGCTTTCTGTCCCCTAGTTGCGCACGCATCTCTGTGATGACGTTGCACGGAAACCCTCCTATGTGAACTTCGTGGCACAACACGCCACACCCAAAGCAATGACTCTCGCTGAGAAAAAGACGAAACACTTAAAGACCCAGTCCTGCAGAAGGTCAGTTCCCACATCAGAGACAATACATGGTACAAAGTTGCAAGTGACACACAGCACGCTGAAACACTCAAGAAGTACAAACAAATCAGTAGTGAGCTCGGTGTGTCACACACTGATGACATCATCCTGCGAGGCACAAAGATTGTCATCCCTGCATCTCCTGAAAGCAGAGTGCTACAGCTAGCCCATGAAGGACACCAGGGCATCGTAAAGACAAAGACACTCCTCAGATCAAAGGTATGGTTTCCTAACATTGACCTGAGAGCAGAACTCACTGTTAAGAACTGTCTAGCATGCCAGGCCAGTACACCCATAGCACAGTCAGAACCTTTGGAGATGTCTGAACTACCAGTAGCCCTCTGGCATAATGTCAGTGCAGATTTCTATGGCCCACTCCCAACCGGAGAATACCTGTTAGCTATCATAGACGAATACACACGCTACCCAGTAGTTGAAATCGTGAGATCCACTCCAGCCAACACAGCATTCCCAGCCATAGATAAAGTGTTCTCCATGTTTGGAATTCCGAGAAACCTAAAAACAGCTATTCGCCGTGAATTAGCGATTAGCAGTTTGCTAGCGATTAGCCTTCTGACTTCGTAAAAGGAACATTTACCCATACACAAGAAAATAACCTCGTTTAACAAAACAAATACAGCGTGTGCTCACCTAGCAAGAAACGCCGCAGAGTGGTGAGTTGACATTAGGAAAGGCTAGAGGCTGGCAACACCTGGCTGAGTCTTCTCTCGACTATTTAGCCAAGTGAACCCGCGAACTCCCCCGCTCTACAGCCGTAAAGCTGTGCTCACGGTCGTGACTCTTAAAGAGACAGTGTGCATATTAACGCTGACTCAACTAAGTGACCGCTGGGCTAACACTTCCAGCCCCTTTTCAGAAGTTTTTCTTTTTTAATTTACTTTTCACGTGGGAAAACCACGTAAAACAACATATCAATAATCTCAGGGTATTTTTAAACTTTAAAACGTGTCTGGAGGGATACTTTAATGGGAGAACACAGAATCTGGTCTAAATACACCTAGAAGCACTTTAATCGATCCCTGTATTGCAGTTGACCTGCTGTGGGAGCAGAGCAGGGATTATAGTAGCCAGCAATGAAAGCCACGAAAACAAAACCAGTACCAAAGAAAAGAGAATGAATATACTTGTATATAGATTGCAGGTTGCAAATAAAGGTAACGGCCTACTATATGTGCAGGATGTGTAAACGTGGCCGAATAGTTGAATGGTTAATGGCTATAGATATAGGAAATGTTAAAGCATGCATGTTGCTTCCAAATAGGCACCATCCAAAAAAGAAAAAGAAAAAAGTTGGTCCACCATCGGCCCTGACAGCTTCCACATGTCATGGCAGTGACTCAGAGAAGGGTGCTGGTGTTATAGCTGACCATGCAGACATCGGTGCTTCCCGCAGCTGCCTAAGGTTGATGGATGGATGCTCCCATTTAGAGATACCGCGTCCCAGTTCATCCCAAAGGTGATCCATGGGACTGATATCAGGGACTGTGTTATCTGGGTCATTAATATCATTTCACCTGAATGTTCCTTGAACCATTCCTGGATAGATGACCGGGGGCGTTATCTTATTGAAAGTGCCCATCATCCCCTCTTGAGTACATGATAGCCATGAATGGATGAACTCGGTCTGCAACGATGTTAAGATATGATCTGGCATCACGGTGTTGATCTACAGGCATTAATGGACCGAGTCCATGCCAGCTGAATGGCTCCCACACCATTATGCCTTCCCCATCACCCTGGTCAGTTGTGACAGTGCACGATGGGCCCATCATCTTTTGTTATGGCCTGAAATACCCAATGGGTCTCATTCATCAATTGTTCATACATGCAAATTTGTTTTTACACACCCATGGAATATTTTCTCAATACTGTCTGACAGTCAGGAGCAAAGCCTGATGGTTATTTGTAATTCCTTCCCCATAAACATCCGTTGTCTACCCCTTGCAACGAGCAATCACCCAGGCCTGCAAAGACATCAGTGTTGCCAATTGGTGTATAAATTCAGGGGTTACCCAGGCTCTACACTGGTCTCTGAGAAAAACTTCAGGGCCAAAAGTCCCATGGGTGTGTAAGAACAAATTTCTATGTACAAATGATTGATGAATGAGGTACTACAATGTCTCAAATGTTCATCTACCAACAGCCGCCACCTACATAGCAACCACTTTGACGAGGTGTCTTGTGTTTTGGACCATTCATTGCACACCTTTTAGATTGCTGCTTTCCAGGTACCCATGGTCACGCCTTAATAAAAGCCCGTAAGACCACATTTTAAACCCCTTCTCAGTAATCCATTCCCATGCAAAATGTAGAAATGGAGTTGCTGTTGCATGAAACTGTTTAAGTAGTGGTGCAAATGGAAAGAGAGGGCCCACTTCTTCTGTAGGAGCAGGGTTACTATTTTTCTGGTCACTGAGTGTGTGTGCATATATATTATACCAGAAAATAGCCGTCTTATATTATGTGAGTGCGTGAGTTCCTCGTGGTAAATATTTCTCCTGATTCAATCACACCACGTTTTCTGAACATGTTTTAAGTCCACAGCATGTAGGGATGGGCAACATGATCCAGAAAGGGCCGGTGTGGGTGCAGGTCTTTGTTCCAACCAAGCAGTGACACACTGATTCTGTTAGTCAACCAATAATCTTGTTCCAACCAAGCAGTTACACATCAGATTCTATTAGTCAACCAATTGTCTTTGCTAAGGACATTGATTTGTTCTCAGGTATGTAATTGCTTGGTTGGAACAAGATTATTGGTTGACTAATAGAATCAGTGTGTAACTGCTTGGTTGGAACAAAGACCTGCACCCACACTGGCACTTTCTGGATCATCTTGACCATCCCTGCAAGGAGACTACTAGTATGAGGCCACTTCAAATGGTCACATCGATCCTTTGGTGAGGCAGACATTTCTATACGGAGGGGAGTATCCTCTGGTAAAGAGGCCGTGTGCAAGTCAGGGGCTGTTTCATGAGCACTAGAACAATATAAGCGTTACATCACGGCAGTCTTGTTTAACTGATTCTGGGGTGGGAACTGAGACGCCACCTTATCCGCATCATTAAAACACCAACTCCCAACTGACTGGCATTGCATTGCTCCATAGAGCGACTGGTAATCTGTGCTAAAGCGTTCATAGACGTTGCAGGTGGTCCAGCTCCTTTCAATATATGCTGCAGTTTTCCTTCCTTTTGGCATTTCTTGCATTTGTGGCCAGCTGGCCAGATTCTGCCAAAGTGCTATTCCAGGGATGGGGTTACTCTGCCTGATCGTTAGACAGGGTTAAAGTTATCTGAACATGTCAGGAAGAAGGCAACGCATTTCAGAGACAGACCACCCAAGAGACGCCGCTTATTAAAAGATTGTTTTATTCACAATAGAAGTGTAACAAATATAGTTTATTAAAAAGTTTGCTGCTCATTAATATCATATTTAATCCATAAGCTCATAAGATTTTTTTATATAAATGTAGATCAATTTATTTGCCTGAATGGAATATTTACATTTTTCTTTTCCCAATAACGATATTAACACAGAAACAAACCGAAACAAATTTCCCACAAAATTAACGTATTGCATATAAACACAAAGTAAACTATGTGCAACGGAATGATTATCAGCAATATTTTGTACAATTACATTTCTGAGGTTGGTTTCACACATTTTGAACCTTTTAATAAAGAGATGTTCTCTAAACAGGAAGGCAATGGAACGCAAATGATCAACACAATATTCTGGGGGGGGGGGGGACCAAAACCAAAAATAACCAACAATAACAACTGAAGCCAACGTCGTTTTGTTAAAACCGGAAGAAAAGAAAAAATCCTCTAATTCTGCGCATGAAAACACTCACATGGCTAGAAGAAGAGAAGGGCCCGGTCCCGGTCTAGTTAGACAGACGGTCCAAAAGACGTCTCAACACTTTTTTGGGGGGGGGGGGGGGGCGTCTCATCGCTGGTCCACCCGGACTGCGACCACCCGGATTCTTCCTGTCAGGGCAGCTAAAACGACCAATCAGGGACCACATCCGGGATGACGAACGGTGAGCCCGCCTCTCCGCCGTCTCACCGACGGAGCCCGATGAGCGACCTGACCCCATTATATCCATCCGCTAGTCGGACCAAGCTAGCTAGTGTTGCTGTTGTCGAACAGCGTCCTGCCGACCGTGTGTAATGCTTCAAAAGCCGCGAGGGGTCAAAACTAAATCCGGGTGGAATTTAACAAAGAAGAAAAAAACGAACAAAAACAAAACAACATCCCTGTGACTGTCACATAGCTACATTAGTTAGAATGGGGTGGAGCGGCTACGTACATCTACCAGCTTCTCTCATCACCAGCCCCCCCCCCCCCCTCTGGGCCGGTACACGGTAAACTAGTCCGCGTCCGCGATGACGTCGCCCTCCGAAACACGAGGGGGCGCTCGGCTCGCCACCTAGACCATCACACAAACCGGCGGGGGGGGGGCTCCGTTACGCGTACGTCGCTCACATTCCCAGAGCACGTGGTACAGATGCGCGTCCTCATTAGCGATGCTGAACACTGACGAAGAAGCGCGTCATTACTGCGCGTTTCACGAGGGCGGCGCACTACGGCGCGCAGGAATCCGGAAGTTCCCGCCACTCGGACGCGTGCGCTGGGAGTAGTCCTCCGGGCTGCGGTGGTCCGGTCCACCTGGAGGTCCATGAAGCCAGGAGTGAAGGGTGTGAGGTGAGTCTCGCAGCGTCTCTGTGTATCTCGTCAGCACTATGTACGCGTGTGTCCCATGTTCACGTCAAACTACTTCGATGTATACTGTACAATGTATAGACTCCTGTAAAGGAATACACGGAAGTATATATATACAGTGGTCTTGGGTGTCCTGATGAGCGCTAGCTTTTGTTGGTTGCGCGTTTGAGCCTCGCATAACATAAACTCGTATGTGCAATATGTCCTCCGTAAAGATATTCTCAACTGTGTGTGTGTGTGTGTGTGTGTGTGTGTGTGTTGATCTGTTTCAGACATTTCCTATAGCAGAACCGCTGCACTGAGCACACGCCAGAGGCTTAAAGGGGCCTATCTCCCCCTCCGTGTGCTTTCCTTCCCCCGCTCCTCCCCTCCGCTACCCGGGAGTCTTTCCCTGGCAGCGCGCCAGCGCACGTCGCCTCGACGCGTTGTGCTTTCAGAGACAAACAAAAAGAAAACAACAAACAACAACAACAAAAGCACACAAATAATCTTCACTTCACATTAGATGGTACATTCGTAAGATGCTCTGCCTCCCATCATGTTTGGTAAATTTCCCAGGTGTCTTTTCTTGTTTTGCCCCTCATCTGTTCTGGCACCGCTGAACCTGTAAACCTGCCCCACTTGTTTTCAGACTGTGGTTCACAAACCGTGTCGTTAGCAGGCGAACGCAGAGTCTGGGTCTGGTTTCTAGCCGAGATCAGTTGCGCAGCGGAGTGACCTGCGCTGGGGGGCGATGGCGGGAGGGGGAGGCTCTCTTTCGCTTGCTCGCCTCTAAATGTACCCGCTTCCGTCTGCCCCTCTGTTAAACACAGCGCCACCTGCGGGTCAGATCCCACAGCCTCCGAATCCTATCTACATAACCGCAACAAAATAAATTAACAGTCAGCAAAATCGACCAATATATTACATCATCACATAGACAACACACGCCTCCTCGCCAAGCGGGACAAGACAAAGCAAACCTAAAATAACAACACTGTCGCCCATACAGTGATAAAACTTTTTTTTTCTTCTGTGTTGCTCGGTTTACCACAGCTCAGAGGGGCCTGGATTTCATCATGGAGGAACAGTGGATGGCACCTGGTTCAGTGTAATGCTCTGTAGATGTGAATGAGAAAGGACTATCCTACAGACTTCAGTTCTGTGGCTAGTGTGATTACATGGAGAGATCAAACTCTGAACATGTGGATGACCCATGTGGAAAAACATCATTTAGCGACAACGCGTTGGCCGGCTAACACCTGGGCCTCTGTGAGCCACGGGACTGAACTGTGGTCAGTTTGGCTTCTCAGATCAAAACTGTTTAGGAGGCCTATTAATATCCAACATAAATTCTTTTAATTTGAGCAGCTCAGGTCCAACACGGACCCTGAGCTCGGCCTTGACAGTGACAACATTCAGCTGGATGTGAATGCAGAGGATGGGGAGAATCGGCGAGCGTTAGCAGTGTTTGGCCCTCATGAGACCGGCCGTCACATCCTGTTAAATTAGCATTATTACCCCCAACTGGGGGATATGCAATAGTTCAAGTACGACCAGGTAATCTGGGCTGGGGACACAACTCTTGTTTTCCTCTAAACTACAGCAGTGAATTAGCTTCATACAGGAGCTTGCATTAAAACTGGTAACGATGTTGTTAAGTCGCACTGCACCCCGCCTGCTCTTTTACAATATTTATATTGACAACTCCTGACAGCGTGAGACGAGTGGTAACTAACGTCTGTCCAATCGGCCAAGTCAGATCTATTTTCAGACATATGGCTCCCGTTCATAGCTTGGGAGACTTTCCTCTAGCTGAGAATAAACCCATTTATATCCATGCTATACGGCATATACGGTGGGAACTTGGCAACTATTCTCATTTACGTCTGTTGATTATGTCTGTTCCTGTAGGCCTGCTTGTAGGTGGGCAAGATAAACAGGAGGCGAGATTTAGTCTCACATTTAAGACAATTACTGTTGAGCTCCCATCCGCTGCTTTAACGAGTGATTTGACCTAACAGATGTCCAAGATGGATTATATGTGTACTTTGTGAGAATTTCAACTATCCAATTCATTCAGCAGTGCAAACACACTGTTAGTAGAATACATCTACAGCTGTACAATAGGTTGTGCAGTCTGCCAGACACATAACCAAAGTTACAACATCATGTAAAGAGTATTTTCAAAATGTGTTAAAAGCAACATGCTGAAATATTTCAATATCAGTTTGCCTTCTTCTGTGGTTAACCTTCCCCTACCTCCGTTCTCCTGATCAAACCCAGTATAATATTCTGAAACAGTATAGACATGCCGGAGTAAAGTTACTCAACCAGTTTCAAAATTAGCATTTAAATGAACGTGCTGATTAGCAAGCACCACATTGATTGGCTGACCTCAGAGGCACAAGTCATTTGGGCGGGGGTCTGATTTTGATAGTAATTGCAAATCCTTACCACTAGATGGCAGTGTGGTGGAGGAGGTGACGCTGCTCGTATCTGCAGACCTCCGTTGAGCGTCACCTCCAAGCGCATCCGGGCGCTGTTTTCACACAAACGCTTGTCAGCCTCAGACTAAAGCCAGGAACGAGCAAGAACAGTAAAACAGGACAGGTTTCTTCTTGTAGATTGTCTGAGATTTGGATTCAAAGGCGTTCTAATGGGACATTCAGGTCAAGGGTTGAGCTGTGAATGGTTGCGATATCTTCCAAGTCGTCTCAAGAAAAAGAGCCGCAGGAGGACACGGTGCAGTGCCGCTCACCAACTTCCCGGCTTGCCCTCAGGCTTTAGATCCATCGGAATATTTTTGGAAAAGCGGGACTTATCCTTAAATCCATGTCTTATTTTGGTGTAATCCTCATCTGAGGATCGAGAACCTTAGTTAAAGCCTTAAGTTGAGTCCTACATTTCATTGAGGACTATTTCTTTCGGTCCGTGAGCTGCTTTGTCCCTAGAATTCTGCTTTTTGACAGTGAAGGCACTAATCAAAGACTAAATAAACTGGACTTTATCTACACACAGAGTCACGTGGGTTCAGAGAAACGGTCACTGAGGTTTGACTTAAACTGTCCCTTAAATATGCGACTGGAGCACTCTTGCCAAAGATGAAATAGGTAAAGCCAACACTACGAGCAACAACAACACAATCCGTGTCGATCTATCTCACATCTACAGTCTCTCTCACACACACACACACACACACACACACACACACACACACACACACGTATCATGCCCCAGTATGGAAAGAGAGAACGAAAAATCTGAAATACAACAATGGTAAAGCTGGATTAAAATCAGTATGGCTTCTAGTGTGCATGCACACGTGTTTGTGTGTGTGTGTGTTATGTGTGTGTGTGTGTGTGGCGGGCGAGCTGGCGTTTAAAATATTACAGCAAACTTGAGAGTCCAAGTCTCCTCACGGAGGAGAGAAGATCCTACAGCCTGCACTATACAGGAACTGGGGGACAAATGGACGGATGATGGGAGAGACAGGCAGAGGAGGAGAAGGAGCAGGGAGGAAAATGGGGGGAAGGAAGAGTGAAAACAGGTGAACAGACAGAAAGACAGTAAAAAATTAAATATTATAAAGGGTGGGGCAGGCTAGGGGGTGGTGGTGCACATGGCCATCTGTAAACATAGTGAAGTTGAAGTGAACAGCACTGACTGGAAGGAGGTGGTGCGGGTGCGAGCAGTTGCGTCTCACACGTAAACTCACTGGAAGGAAGAGAGGAAGCAGCAGTCCGTGTGAAAAGTGAAAGGTTGCGGGGGGCCTGGGGTATAAAGGTCAAGTTTTTTGAGGATTCACAAGAAGCGGAATGATGTCCCATCACGTCGAGGACGAGCCCGTCACACAGACGAGTCACTCCAAGCACGACGCAGAAGTCCAGGAGGCAGCAGGCTCGACTGCCAGTTCAGGAGAAAGAGTTCTGACTGTTCCCATTCAAACACTGAAGCGGCAGAAAGAACAGAGGAGACAGAGAAAGAGAGAGAGAGAGAGACAGACAGAGAGAGTCCACCCAGTTGTTAAATCAGACACACTATGTTCATTCTGGGGGGTCGGGGGTTCATGGTGGAAACCATTGGAGTTCAACAGGGTTTATAAAGGAGATTTTAGTAGTTTAGACCTTCCAGTGTTCTCCTTCACAATGAATAGTTAATAGAGGGCTTTAGGCCAGGATCTGTACTCAGCCACAGCTGTATGTCTATAAAAGAGAGAGAGAGAGAGCGAGAGAGAGAGAAAGAAAGAAAATCAAATAAAAATAGAGACTGAGGAGTCATGATCCTTGAGCGGCGAAACCTAAAGCTCGACACAGACTGAGCTGAAGTTTTTTTCTCGTTCCCGGGAAAATGAAAATTAATGAACATTCTATCAGGAGGCATCCGACAGCACTGAGGCTGCCAAATGGTGTATCTCTTTAAGATACGCAGCTTTGGGCTCAGGTGTACAGGGTCAGAGGTCGTTCCAGGTGGGACAGAGGACTACGCGGCGGCAGCCATCACTCCACTTCATTGGGCCTGTCTGTCTTGTCCTTCCTGATGACGGGGAGGGGGTGGGCCTCTGTGTTAAAAACCCAGTGCTCAAACGATAGGTGGTCGTCATCGGAGAACAACAGGTACAGGTACCTGCGGGAAGGAGGAGGGAGAGAGAAAGAGGGTGAGGAACGTTTTATTTTGTTATTTAAAACGCAAGCTACCATAAATCAAACAGAATCAAGTTAGTGAGTGAGCACCAACAAGAAATTTGACTTCCTGGGCTGCTCCCTTAAATGCATTTTTTTTCAATATTTTATTTATATATATAAAATCATTCAAAGTTGTTAAATGGCAGAACAAGCCTGTTTCATGCTCAGCACACTCCTCGGCTGGCAGTTGATGAGTGTGCTTGAGCACAGAACAGGCTTGTTCTGCCATTTAACAACTTTGAGCGATAAAATATATCTTTGCTCCTGAATTGTTGAGCTCTTTTTTCTACATGAAAAGTTCCATTGCAACATCCTGCGGACATTATATATATATATATATATATATATATACACACTCACTGGCCACTTTATTAGGTACACCTTGCTAGTACCGGGTTGGACCCCTTTTGCCTTCAGAACTGCCTTAATCCTTCGTGGCATAGATTCAACAAGGTACTGGAAACATTCCTCAGAGAGTTTGGCCCATATTGACATGATAGCATCACGCAGTTGCTGCAGATTTGTCGGCTGCACATCCATGATGCGAATCTCCCGGTCCACCACATCCCAAAGGTGCTCTATTGGATTGAGATCTGGTGACTGTTGAGGCCATTTGAGTACAGTGAACTCATTGTCATGTTCAAGAAACCAGTCTGAGATGATTCGAGCTTTATGACATGGCGCGTTATCCTGCTGGAAGTAGCCATCAGAAGATGGCAACACTGTGGTCATAAAGGGATGGACATGGTCAGCAACAATACTCAGGTAGGCTGTGGCATTGACATGATGCTCAATTGGTACTAAGGGGCCCAAAGTGTGCCAAGAAAATATCCCCAAAACCATTACACCACCACCACCAGCCTGAACCGTTGATACAAGGCAGGATGGATCCATACTTTCATGTTGTTGACGCCAAATTCTGACCCTACCATCCGAATGTCGCAGCAGAAATCGAGACTCATCAGACCAGGCAACGTTTTTCCAATCTTCTATTGTCCAATTTTGGTGAGCCTGTGCGAATTGTAGCCTTAGTTTCCTGTTCTTAGCTGACAGGAGTGGCACCCGGTGTGGTCTTCTGCTGCTGTAGCCCATCTGCCTCAAGGTTCGATGTGTTGTGCGTTCAGAGATGCTCTTCTGCATACCTCGGTTGTAATGAGTGGTTATTTGAGTTACTGTTGCCTTTCTATCAGCTCGAACCAGTCTGGCCATTCTCCTCTGACCTCTGGCATCAACAAGGCATTTTCGCCCACAGAACTGCCGCTCACTGGATATTTTCTCTTTTTCGGACCATTCTCTGTAAACCCTAGAGATGGTTGTGCGTGAAAATCCCAGTAGATCAGCAGTTTCTGAAATACTCAGACCAGCCCGTCTGGCACCAACAACCATGCCACGTTCAAAGTCACTTAAATCACCTTTCTTCCCCATTCTGATGCTCGGTTTGAACTGCAGCAGATCGTCTTGACCATGTCTACATGCCTAAATGCATTGAGTTGCTGCCATGTGATTGGCTGATTAGAAATTTGCGTTAACGAGCAGTTGGACACGTGTGCCTAATAAAGTGGCCGGTGAGTGTATATACACTACCGTTCAAAAGTTTGGGATCACCCAAACAATTTTGTGTTTTCCATGAAAAGTCACACTTATTCACCACCATATGTTGTGAAATGAATAGAAAATAGAGTCAAGACATTGACAAGGTTAGAAATAATGATTTGTATTTGAAATAAGATTTTTTTTACATCAAACTTTGCTTTCGTCAAAGAATCCTCCATTTGCAGCAATTACAGCATTGCAGACCTTTGGCATTCTAGCTGTTAATTTGTTGAGGTAATCTGGAGAAATTGCACCCCACGCTTCCAGAAGCAGCTCCCACAAGTTGGATTGGTTGGATGGGCACTTCTTTGAGCAGATTGAGTTTCTGGAGCATCACATTTGTGGGGTCAATTAAACGCTCAAAATGGCCAGAAAAAGAGAACTTTCATCTGAAACTCGACAGTCTATTCTTGTTCTTAGAAATGAAGGCTATTCCATGCGAGAAATTGCTAAGAAATTGAAGATTTCCTACACCGGTGTGTACTACTCCCTTCAGAGGACAGCACAAACAGGCTCTAACCAGAGTAGAAAAAGAAGTGGGAGGCCGCGTTGCACAACTGAGCAAGAAGATAAGTACATTAGAGTCTCTAGTTTGAGAAACAGACGCCTCACAGGTCCCCAACTGGCATCTTCATTAAATAGTACCTGTTAGAGCCTGTTTGTGCTGTCCTCTGAAGGGAGTAGTACACACCGGTGTAGGAAATCTTCAATTTCTTAGCAATTTCTCGCATGGAATAGCCTTCATTTCTAAGAACAAGAATAGACTGTCGAGTTTCAGATGAAAGTTCTCTTTTTCTGGCCATTTTGAGCGTTTAATTGACCCCACAAATGTGATGCTCCAGAAACTCAATCTGCTCAAAGAAGTGCCCATCCAACCAATCCAACTTGTGGGAGCTGCTTCTGGAAGCGTGGGGTGCAATTTCTCCAGATTACCTCAACAAATTAACAGCTAGAATGCCAAAGGTCTGCAATGCTGTAATTGCTGCAAATGGAGGATTCTTTGACGAAAGCAAAGTTTGATGTAAAAAAAATCTTATTTCAAATACAAATCATTGTTTCTAACCTTGTCAATGTCTTGACTCTATTTTCTATTCATTTCACAACATATGGTGGTGAATAAGTGTGACTTTTCATGGAAAACACAAAATTGTTTGGGTGATCCCAAACTTTTGAACGGTAGTGTATATATATATATATATATATATTGAAAATCACAATTGTTTCTCTTAAAGATGTAACAAAACTGTAAAAATTAGAATGTTTTGTAGGATAGACTGAAGTATAAATCTTGAATAGTATGCACATGATGAAACTTTTTATCCCTGCCAGGCTCGGGGATTGGGGCAGCGGCCTAATCAAAAGTTATTAAAAGAAATTTGATAATCCAAAAAATGCGAAAGTTATAAAGGAAGAACTTCCTCTAGGTTGCAGTCCAAACAGGAAGTGCTGCATATTCTTGTCGCTGCCCAATCTGAGTCAACCGTAGATGTGAGTCACGCATGCATGAGCGTAAACGGTTTACTCAGCTTTATTATATTATGAAAATAAAGACAGGGTTAGGGTTAGACCAAAACGGTCATATAAACAAACCCTTTCTTTTTGGAAAGTGCAAATTCATATTAGACTTGGTCACATTCACATTCGCCTAGGAGGCTGCACATCCACAGACTGACAGGCAAAACACTTTTATTATGCACATTTCCTAGCTCGAGAGCTGCATATTAACAATGTTTTTACCCCTGTATTTCCCATTCAATCGACTTGGGCACTTATAATGGCATTTTTGTGTGTGTGTGTGTGTGTGTGTGTGTGTCTACTGCTTATTTAGTCTTATTTAACCTTGCATACTACTGGGCTTGTCAGCCTAATAATTTTTGTGCACAATTATGACTGCATGATCAAGGATCTCTCATGGTGATTCAAAACCTTTGAAAAACCTGTCTCATACCATTATTGATTGCTCACTCCTCAGCTGGTTTGCCCAATTTCGAGCACCGGAGAAGGGGAGATAAGACTGGTGGAGATCGGCACTCTACTGAGTGCACTCTTCTAGTTTAATTTGCGTTGTGTAACTCCTTTAGTGATCATCATAATTACTATTTTAATGTTTTGAGGTGTATTTTATATGGTGGTATTGGGCAAAGTTTTGCCTGAGAGGAAAAGAGCTGTAGGTGTTCATATTGGCTCAGTCCACCTTATGAAACCCAAAGATATTACATTCTGGCTTGTAATTGCAGTAGTTCTTGTGAGACCAAAACAGTGACATCTCCCCCCTCATGGACCAGTGCTAAAGCGAGTTAAGTGAGCAAAGTGAGTTTCAGGAGTGTGGCTGGTCCTATAAACAACGTGTTTGGTTTGTTTTTTATATCAGTGAGAATAACACAAAAGCATGGAGGAATCAATAAAAAATAAACATTAATTAAAAAGAATTCACTTGTGTGTTGGAGGGAGTGGTCCGGATGATAGAAAAAGAGAGAACAAACCAGAGAACGAGTAAGCATATGTGAGATGGGAGCCCTTGGGCTAAACATAATGCTCTAAAGAGGGAACCGCTGAGTTTTTCCCGTTTAGAGATAGTCCTGGACCTGCTCTAATAAATATGGATAGATGATGAATGTTTGAAGCCCTGAGGCTCAAAACTTTATCTCCTGGCTAGTTTTCAAAACGGCAGATGAGCACTGAAAGTGTGTTCATAAACAACACTTAACTATAAACTGGCCAGATCTATGGTGGTGTTGGTCAAATTCAGGAACAATTTATTGTCATTTCTTTCATGTACTTGCGTACACAAAAGAAATGAAATTTTGTTTCACCTAGCCCACAGCAGTGCGACACAAAAGACAAAAACACACATCCAAAAACACCACCAAAAACATACAAAAACAGAGAGAACAAAGCAAAAAACAACAACAACACTAAAACAGTTAACAACACAGTCCACTCAGTGCAACACATTCCACAAAAATCACTGTCCAGAGAGCGAACGCCAGCCAGGACGACTGTCGGAACTGCTGGTCTGCATGGGCTAGCAGTTAGCTTAGCCTGCCCCGCTGTCGAGGGCGCACCACCCACCTTCGGTGCTTCCTCTCCGGGGGCAGCTCCAAGCCGGCTGTGGTCCCTGCGCCCACCGGACGCAGCAGACCAGGCTCCCTCAGCCGATCCAACACCAGCTCTCCCAGCTAGAACCTTTGACACACCTCCTGCCGCACTCCACACGACGACACTAAAAACACTGTCAACGCTAGGCGAGGCCGCCGCCAGACCGCCCTCGGTGTTATCGGAATTGCCAGTCTGCATGGGCTAGCAGTTAGCTTAGCCTGACCTGCTTCTGCGTCCCGTCAGACCGCCCTCGGTGCTTCCTTTTCAGGCGCAGCTCCAGGCAAGGCCGTGGTCCTTCAGCCTACCGGACGTGGCAGACCAAGCTCTCCCAGCCAATCCAACGCTAGCTGTCCCAGCCATTAAATGAAAAAAAAAAATTGCTGGCGGTCCTTTGTGTTATGGCACTAAAGGCCTCTGTGTGGATTACTGCTAGCCAAATGTTAACATCTGATGCCTCACCAATACCCACAGTCGATGAAATGCTGAATCAGTTTAGCACCGTGCACTTTCAGTCAAACTGGATTTCACCACAAGGCAGGTTCCCTGTAATCTGAACGCAGAACCATCTGAGAAGTCGTCCATGGAATCTGTTTGGAAAAGGGCAGTCCTTTAAAAAAATACTTGGCAGGTGAACCATCTGTCTATCGCGGGCGAACTTCAACCAATCAGATCAAATCAAACTTCAGCCGAAGCCGATCAGGAGAAGGAGGGAAAATTCTTTCCGTCGAGAAAAGCCTTCAGTGACGTTCTTTGCTCCACTTTCAGTGAAGGAATATTCTCTCAGTTCTGATATAACCGATGCTACACCAGCATCTACGCTAACCTTTGCTGTTTTCGAATGAACAGTCACATCTCGCTGTCGTCACACCTAAACCACACCCATAGCTGCCAGGATGCTGATTGGTCTGAACCACTGTGATTTGCCCACAAGAGCATAACTTGAGGCCTGGCAAGATGGATTCGCATGATCTTGCAAAGTCAGCTGCCTCACAAGGTAAGGTTCCCTTGCTGCCATAGTACAAGGAGAAAACAACCATCTCTACTTGGCGAGGCACCTTCTGGATATGGTGCTGCACCCTTGTGGCTCATAAGCTTATTTCTACTTGGCTGACATAATCATATACAATGACTACAGGCTGCTGCTGCATCTTTAAACACTTTAAGGCTGCACTTGTGTCTGAGGTAGGTGGGCACCATTGACTACATTTGCATTCAAAATTTCAATAAGAGTGTGATTTAGATGAGCGGTACTCAGACTTAGCAAACTCAGAAGCCCATCCATTATCTTAACCACTTATCCTGCTCTCAGGGTTGCTGCAGCCTATTCCAGCAGTCATTGGGCGGCAGGCAGGCAGACATCCTGGACAGGCCACCAGGCCATCACAGGCCCCCCCTACCCGACACACACACACACATTCACACCTAGGGACAATTTAGTATGGCTGATTCACCTGACAAAACTTATAGACAGCACCCAAGTAGTTGTAAGCCAAGTAATCGTTTCCCTCAAAAAAAACAACTGACAGAATAGATGTTTCAGGGCCTCTGGGTAGTGTAGCAGTCTATTCCGTTGCCTACCAACACAGGGATCGCTGGTTCCGATCCCCGTGTTACCCCCGGCTGGGTCAGATGTCCCTACAGACACAATTGGCTGTGTCTACGGGTAGGAAACTGGATGTGGGTATGTGTCCTGGTCGCTACACAAGCATCTCCTCTGGTTGGTTGGGGCGTGTGTTCGGGGGGAGGGGGAGCTGGGGGGAATAATGTGATCCTCCCACGCGCTACGTCCCCCTGGCGAAACTCCTCACTGTCAGGTGAAAAGAAGCGGCTGGCAACTCCACATGTATCAGAGGAGGCATGTGGTAGTCTGCAGCCCTTCCTGGATTGGCAAAGGGGATGGAGTAGCAACTGGGACAGCTTGGAAGAGTGGGGTAATTGGCTGGGTACAATTGCGAAGAAAAAATGGGGGAAAAAAAGAATAGCTGTTTCAGCATTTCTGAGGCGGGTGTGAAAATACCCCAATGTTAAATCAGATCAAAACTATTTGGCTGCAACCGACATCCTACCCGTGGTTATAAAAAAACGGGGGAAGTTTGCAAGCCAGTTCTTGCCTGCAGAAGGGACGTAAAGGCATTATCATCATTATTTGGACAATGCCGGGTTCTGTTTAAACTAGAATATGAAAGGAGACGTTCAAGTACAAAACTCATGTAAAAGCTCAATTGGACAACTGCCTCATTCATAATAAAGTCCTTAATCAAACCATTCTGCCCATGTGCGCTCAATCACCATTAAACCAGGGAAGTGTGCGACTGGACGGAGGGAGCTGTACAGCTTGAGGCACCACATGGGCTGAGGGCATGCCCCTGATCCTCAGACCGACAACACAGCAGCAGTTGGAGTCAGTTGTTGGTCGGATGGCCCCCTGGTCTAACTGGGTTGGTAGGGGCATCTGGCAAACAAGGAGTGGTTTGGGCACTGGCTGGGAGACAGAGGACCGGTGGCGTTCCAGATGGCCAAATGCATTCAAGGGGTAAACAGAGCGCTCTCCTCGAGTGTTTCTCCTGGAACAGAGATTGTCGTGCCACAGGTGTGTAACCAGGAGCAGGGGTAAACTAATAATTAATAGCCTGCACAAGAAAGAAAAGAAACGCTGTGGTAGGATGGGTCCTATCGCTTATTATGCCAACCGTGAAAGCACAGTTTTTGTGGGTCCAGAAGTGTTGGCTCTAACACTTCACCACGTTGTTAAATGTCTACTGCAATCAACAGCATTGTTCTCTAGGTGTAGGTGAGTCGAGAGCTGATGTGCAGATGTTAAAAAGCAAAGGGACCCTGACTAAAGGTACAAAAACCTAGCTGTGTTCATCAGGTTTCTCTTAACGCGACTGTGGCCTTATCCCAATTATGGAAGTCGCACTCTGCTGTTTACACAACTGTTTATACAGCTGTAGGGTACCGCCGCAACCGGCTGTGATCGGATTGTTTGTGCGAGCGTGAACACGCTCCATGACACGACACTGTCAGCGGGTGTCGGTGGAAGAGTCGCGAGGCTGACATGAATGTGAGTGAAAGCAAAGAAGAAAGAACAAATTGGAGGAAGAAGAGAAGTTAGTACAAGTTAAGAATGAAGGAGGAGAAAAAGGAGGGCGCAGGAATGAGAGGAAGGAAAGGAGAGAGAAGATGAAAAGTAATGGAGGCTCTTTTAACGTGGAAAAATTAGATTTTTAGATGAGATCTATTTTTTTTTTTTACAATCACAACTGATGTTAATAAGGGTAGGGGGAAGGCCCCCTCTGGCCACGTCTCTGATCACCAGCTGAACGACCTTCTGATAATCTCTTAGATACCATCCCGGCAGACAGGTCATGTGACCGCAGTAAGGGTCAGCAAGAGACTTACTCGTTTACACTTGCTTCACCTGGTTGATCAGAGAGTTCAGCTGGAAAACCCAGCTGTGTAAGGTATGTCCCAAAAATGTGTCTTTCTAAAGTAAACTCGTGTATGGACGGATCTTCATCTATGATATCATTTCATCCATCCATTATCCAAACCGCTTATCCTGCTCTCAGGGTCAAGGGATGCTGGAGCCTATCCCAGCAATCATTGGGCGGCAGGCGGGGAGACACCCTGAACAGACAATTTTGTATGGCTGATTCACCTGACCTACATGGTCTTTGGATTGTGAGAAGAAACCAGAGCACCCACAGGAAACCCACGCAGACACAGGGAGAACATGCAAACTCCACGCAGAGGACGACCCCCAAGGTTGGACTACCCCGGGGCTTGAACCTAGGATCTTCTTGCTGTGAGGCGACCATGCTAACCGCTGCGCCACCGTGCCGCTCATTTCAGACATATTTCAGTGTTTAGAAGGTCACCACCGGCCTGGTGAAACGGTCGATGTAGGAAACACTGCTGTGAGAAAATACCCCCCAATTTCTTTAGCTTACACAAACCTCGCAGTGTCATCATTATTATGACTCCTTGAGTTAAACAGCCTTGATATGAATGCTTAAGAGCTTTACACAGTAGATGGAGCTAAATAGTATAGACAATTTTGGTGTTCACACACACACACACACACACACACTCTCCAGCGTATTAGCGGGTCTTATAGTTTAACTGTAAGACACGCTGTGTCTAATAAAGCTGTCTTATAGTTTTATTGGACACAGTGGGAGAGCCATAAAGCCCACTGTGTGGCTGACAGCACAGTTAAGCAACCATTTGGGGAGGCAACAGACAGGCGTGCATGCGTACACACACATGCACAGACGTACTATAGGAGACGATCTCAGCCTGCTAATGAGGGGATGAAGTTGTTACTGAGAGGGTTTATCTGAGTGTATGTGTTTATATTCTTCTTCCCGCTACTTCAGACTTACATAGCTTGACTTGTTGTTCAATACATAGACCTTGTTTTGTGACCTGGGAAAGAAATAGCTAACAGGCATCCGGGTAGCGTGGCGGTCTGTTCCGTTGCCTACCAACACAGGGATCGCTGGTTCGAATCCCCGTGTTACCTCCGGCTTCGGAAGAGTGGGGTAATTGGCCTTATACAATTGGGGAGAAAAAAGGGGGAGGAAAAAAATGGCTGACAGACTCCCCTCCCCTTGGTCCAAAACGAAAGGATTTTTCTTTTAGTACAAAGTTTTAAATGTAATACTTATGGGTGCGGGTGGCACGGTGGTGCAGTGGTTAGCGCGGTCGCCTCACAGCAAGAAGGTCCTGGGTTCGAGCCCCAGGGTAGTCCAACCTTGGTGGGTCATCCCAGGTTGTCCTCTGTGTGGAGTTTGCATGTTCTCCCCATGTCTGCGAGGGTTTCCTCCGGGGACTCCCGATTTCCTCCCACAGTCCAAAGACATGCAGGTCAGGTGAATCAGTCATACTAAATTGACCCTAGGTATGAATGTGTGTGTGTGTTGGCCCTGTGACGGCCTGGTGGCCTGTCCAGGGTGTCTCCCCTCCTGCAGCCCAATGACTTCTGGAATAGGCTCCGGCATCCCCGCGACGCTGAGAGCAGGATAAGCGGTTCAGATAATGGATGGATGTCCAGAGTATTATTTCTGTTTCGAAGGATCTGATGTCTACCGAAAGAACACCTTCACTGGAGATCAGTTGCAGCTATCAGATTACAGTTTGCTGCAATCACTGCATAGTTTGGCGGGGGACTGCGAGTGTGAGCCAAGTCTTTGGGCTGGTGAGGCATCACAGGCCTTTCAGTAGCTGCGAAGCCACCCAGCTGGCCCGGCTCCTGTGTCTCTGAATGCAGAAATCCGGGGAGCAGGCGATGCCGTAAATCTTTTACTCGGTTTATTTAGCTACCGTTCAGCAACCCCTACTTAGATTTACTAGTCATGTAATGCATAAGGAAAAACAAAATATTAAGTGTAGCAGCCTAAACTCACCCCCCCCCCACACACACACACACTTAACGGTGACTCATATCAGTCTACCGTCATCCACAGTTACAGTCTGTTGGCTTATTTGCAGCTCTGGAGCCAATAGTGTTGCAACAATTAGCAGGACTGGCAACGCCGGTCCATTATAAACTGCTGACAAGTCTTTATGCCAAGCAAGTTCTCTGGCAGCAAAAAGTTCTGACTCCACCAGGAAACTGAACAGATTGTTCCTGACTGGATTTTGACTTGCTTGTAAAATAAATAAATAAATGCGCTGTTTGTTTTATACGGAGAACTAAGCTGTACAACTTGCAGGCCAGGTATCGAGTCTGCTGACTTCCAATGAGGCTCAAAATACGCAAAACCCAAGAATAAAGGACTTCCAGAACCGACGCATTTACCAGAGGCAAAATGGACAAATGAAAGATTAGCGGCAACCTTGCTGTCGCTGGCCCTCCCAGGAAGGCCACAAACCCTTTTAGAAAGCTCCTCCAAGTAGGCTGCGGTTTTATCTTCATCACAGAAGAACACCGACCGTTACAACACTTCTGTTCTCAGACACGCAGCCTGAACACTTCCATCATATTTTCAAGCGCGGCATCGACATAATGACCTCTCGGTTTTACTTTAATGAAAAATCTGGCTGCGTTCGAAGACGGGGATTTCTTTCTGGAGCTCCCGATGGAAACAATCGATGCTCCGTCTCACCGACACGGCACACAGACTAGAAACTAGTTACAATTCCTCTCTTCTCATCTTTACTCGTCGTTTTTCCTCTTCCTTTCTAAACTGTTTCCTTCTTTACACTTTTGCAAACTAAATCTGGTTGTTTACCAGGGGCCTTTCTCTGAGCTCCAGTTATTTCCCAGTTGTTTTCACTTAGACTCGAGTGCTGCTTCCAGCCGCCTCTTACGGGTGTCTTTTTCCAAGAGTGGTCCACCTTCTTTTTTTTTGTGTAGCCAGTCAGAGGCGCTCTTTAAGTTCGCCGAACTTTCACAAAGGTTGCGATGCTCGCCAAATGTCACTTCCTGTGTATGAACCAGCACAGCCTCGATTGGGGGGGGGGGTTATTAAGAAAAGTGGACACCGATGACATTAATGGACATAAACAATATGGCGGTATGAGGTGTGGTTGCTATTTGAAACAGCGGCGTCACACCGTAGGTACAAAAACCACACGCGGCGTTTATTCTCTGGGCTTACTGCAGTGCTTTTACGGCGGGCTGACAGGGCGCCCTCGCCAAGAGTTTCTCAGCGTCCTGCCAGCGTTGTCCTGCCAGGAAAAGGTGTTAAGTGGACGCCTTAATCCATCCCCAGCCGCTTGCTCTGGGTGTGCAGTGTGCGACTCGGTGTTAGCAGCTGAGTCTTTGGCCAAAAGTCCGACAGACGGTCATATATGGTCACATAACATGCATATGAACTTTGTCTACAGGTATGTGTGTGTCTGTGTGTTTTGTTCCCTCGCATATTCACATGTTGATGCCGCCAGTGACCTGTTCAGTTGTCTGGAGTCAGCTATGTGTTTGTGTGTGGCAACAGCCAGCTGACGTTCCTCTGAGGTTTGGGAAGCGGCCAGCCAATACTTGAATAAACAGCAACAACAATGACAGGTGCGCTTGTGTGTTTGTACATAAATGTGCGTGTGTCACAAACACGCGTGAGTCTTACTTGAGCGTCTCAGCCAAGTAGAAGCTTTGTTGTACATCGTCGTGGTTTGGAGTGGTGGCGTAGACATCTCTTATCCCGCTGTAGCCTCCCTCTACCTTACAGTGCTGCTCCAGGGCCTGGCCGGGACACACACACACACACACACACACACGCACACACACAAACAGAGGTGCGATGAGGGTGGTGTAAAACAGAGAGAATAGAGAAAAAAAGAAAAAAGGAGGAAATGAAAGAAGGCATGGAGAGACCACAGTCAGAGCATGACGGAAGAAGGGAGAGAGAGTAAAATAATCGATCATTTTAGAAATCAATTACACTGTATTGATAAAGCATAACTTGTATAATGACACACAATGCAATGTCCTTAAAGGTACAACCTTTAATTGACGCCCACGGCGGCTGCCTGCCCTACTTCTTCTGTTGTTTTGGTCACACACTTGGTAAACACCGTTCATTTCATCACTTGCGAATGAGAACAACGGCCAACTCGGCACCACTTTCAGTTCCTTTTGACACTTCCAGTCGTCTCCACTCCTCAAACTAATTCACAATGTTGACCCGATGGCGTGATATGTGTCATGTTTGCTGTTCTAAGTACAGCGCTCGTGTTGTCGCAGTACCCCATGTAGCCCTATTGGGGCACGCCATTACGGATTGTACCTTTAATCTAGGAACAGGTCCAAGGGCGGGGGGAGGGGGATTCTTCCTCTGCATTTAACCCACCCTAGCTGTGTAGCTAGGAGCAGCCGCCGTGCAGCGCCCGGGGACCAACTCCAGTTCTTCTCTCCATTGCCTCGGTCAGGGGCACAGACGGGAGTATCAACCCTAACATGCATGTCTTTTTGATGGTGGGGGAAACCGGGGCACCCGGAGAAAATCCACCGCAGACACGGGGAGAACACGCGAACGCCACACAGAGGACGACCTGGGATGACCCCCCCCCCCATAGTTGGACAACCCCGGGGTTCGAACCCAGGACCTTCTTGCTGTGAGGCGACAGCGCTAACCCCTGGGCCACTGTGCCGTGTTGTCGTAGTACCCCACGTAGCCCTATTGGGGCACGCCATTACGGAATGTACCTTTAATCTAGGAGCAGGTCCAACGTGGACAGTTGATAGAACAAGATAAGTTGTGAAAAAAGGAAGAGGCAGCAACAACTGAATACTGAATACATGAAAACAGGTTTTAAATAAGCAGTCATTTTACCTGAACAGCCTCCCAGCCCCACTCTCTGTATTTGGGGTCATGGGTAAACCTCCACATGTACATGTAGGTCTCAATGACCTCCGGACGGAGGATGAAGTACTTCTCATTCTGACGCGTGGCAATGGCCTCCACTCCCCCATCAAAACGAAACGCCTCTGGGCCCAGCTTCAGCGCTACGGAGGAGGAAATGGGTCAAGACGAAGAACAAGGCTGTACGTACACCGGAGACATGTAAATACGTCCTTCCTGTATTTTTTCTAATTCTGTGCTTCTATGTTTCCTACTGAAAGCTCACCCTTTGTGTGCTCTCACCCTGACTCTTTTCTTACCTCGTTAATCTCCACTTAAATTACATCCATTTAAAACTACTCTAGAAATGTACAACACATATATTTGTGTTTCTAAGGAAAAAAATACTTTTCTCTGCCTGACAAATCCCACCTGACCGTTTCACTTCAATATACGTCACATTGCAGATGTTTCATGAGCTCTGAAGGCATTTTCATGGGACCTTTGAGACCTACCAGTCCGAGCGTAGGACTCATGGCAGGTACGGGCTATCTCAGCGGCCTGCTCCATTTGGTGGCCTGTCTTGTCACTGGGTGCCCCGTCTGCACCCAGGGCGATCATGCCCCCTGCAAAACATGTCAGGTGGCCCATCTTATGCTCCAGCAGCCCTCCCTTCCACTCTGCTATGTAGGTCAGCCCACTGCTGGACTTCCTCATCAGGTTGGTCTCTATGGCCTAACAGAGAGGGATGGAGAGAGAAGAAAAGTGACAGAGAGAGGGGGGGGGGGGATATATGTAGATGTTTTTAGAGGAGGATTTTTCAACTTCCCCAAACCAAAATAGGTATGACTGACAATGGGTTGTGTAGATACAGCAGATCCACTAAACTCTACTGCAAGACTGAACAGACAGTATAAAACTATATGTAAACCTTTTCGACACATATCATATCATATATATCATGTATATATATGTGACACATATAAATGGAGCCAAGATGTAGGGGCGTCCAGGTAGCGTAGCGGTCTATTTCATTGCCTACCAACACAGGGATTGCCGGTTTGAATCCCCGTGTTACCGCCGGCTTGGTTGGCCGTCCCTACAGACACAATTGGCCGTGTATGCGGGTGGGAAGCCGGATGTAGATACGTGTCCTGGTCGCTGCATTAGCGCTGCCTCTGGTCGGCCGGGGCGCCTGTTTTGGGGGGGGGGGGATAACGTGATCCTCCCACATGCTACGTCCCCCTGGTGAAACTTCTCACTGTCAGGTGAAAAGAAGCGGCTGGCGACTCCAGATGTATCGGAGGAGGCATGTGGTAGTCTGCAGCCCTCCCCGGATTGGCAGGGGGGGGCAGCAACTGGGACAGGTCGGAGGGGGGTAAAAAGCCGGATGAAATTGGGGGGGGGGGATCCCAAAGAAATGGTCCATGAAAGTATCACTTGTTTAGAAACATCTGTATGAGCAGACATTGATCAGCCGTACAAGGTGAACTTAACCAGGTTACCTGGTAAAACATTATTGGATCTTAGCAGACGGGCTTTGCTTCCCTTTTCTTCATCAGTAAGAACACAGACAGAAAGAAGGAACGTATCGCCCCAGCCTCTGTTGTCCTTTCAAACTTCCTCTCTAATCCCTCACCATCATGTTTTCATTACTAGATCGGAGTATCTCTACAATGATCTGGAAAGGAAGACGGCTGTATTTGTGCAAGATAAAAAAAAAAGCGGTACAGCTTTCCGAACCCCGGGGAAGGCAGGGACCCCCTAATCTTAGATGTGAGTGTCTTGCAAATGAACCACGAGCTTTAACAACATGGTTCCCAGGGAAGGCTGATGTAAGAATGATGATTGCAAAGTCTGGCTGACATTTTGTCTTCAATGAGGACAGCAACAGGTAAGGGCGAAGGGGAATAATCATCACTCTGTTCTTCTGTAATGGCTCGGGAAATAGTGCAATATTTCTGTTTGGTCGTACACTGAACACTTCAACTGATTCAAACCTTCAAGAAATAGAGGCGCTTAAATTGCGGCTTGGTCCTAAAACTCAATACAGACAGTAAGACATAACTTTTACACATTTAACCACATCATGTACTCCACCGCTGCCAAGTCCAGGTATTTCTCAGCAGAAACCTACTTATGGTCTTGGTAACTAGCTGAATTTCCAGCCATCTTTAAATTCGGTTTTATTTTTTATTTTTTGGGGATCCCCCCCCCCTTTTCTCCCCAATTAAACCCAGCCAATTACCCCACTATTCCGAGCCGTCTGGGTCTCTACTCCACCCCCTCTGCCGATCCGGGGAGGGCTGCAGACTACCACATGCCTCCTCCGATACATGTGGAGTCGCCGGCCGCTTCTTTTCACTGGACAGTGAGGAGGGGGACGTAGCGCATAGGAGGATCACGCTGTTCCCCCCAGTTCCCCCCGAACAGGCGCCCCAACCGGCCAGAAGAGGCGTTAGTGCAGCGACCAGGACACATACCCACACCCGGCTTCCCACCTGCAGACACGGCCAACTGTCGGACACCCGACCAAGCCGGAGTCAGCACGGGGATTTGAACTGGCGATCCCCGTGTTGGCAGGCAACGGAATAGACCACTATGCTACCCGGATGCCCCTTGGTTTTAGTTTCAAGAGGAATCAATGTTTTTTTTGGGGGGGGGGGCATAGGCTGCCATTTCAACAGAAACGTGACAGTTGGTTCGCTCACATCTGTCACGTGATGCCGGTCGGTCTCCACTGCAGGTCGCCACAGACCATGTCAGTGTGCACATTCCCGAGCGCTCTTGTGGTTTCAATAAGGTGCTAGTGACAGAAACCCATCAGACGAAGTCAAATTAAACTTGACACCTATATGAAGAACAGAGCTGTCCTCTGAGGAAACTCCCATGAACGCTTCATCAGCAAACTGTCCAGGGCTCTGTAGCATCAATACACGGCCAACAGCTTCTGTAGCTGCTGGAGGGTCTCAGCTTGAGGACGACGCCCCTCCCCATTTCCTACTTGCAACAGCAATGGGGACTCGTTGCAATTCAACACGCGGATTTAAAACAACTGATCTGAAGCAAGGCAGGGCTATCACACGGAGCTACAATAACCACACAACTGGCACTTTGGTGTGTCTCTTGATATTGGTGTTCAAACTGCACATTTCCATAATTAACCACAGGGGTCCTTCCACTTCTGATCCCACTTCTTCTCCGTCTTGTTGAGAGCAGTGATGATCTCTTCTGTCTTGGCGGGGGAAGGACACAGATCAGGAGATTATTCACACCTGCCATTAATATTAACCAATCCAGTACACGAGTGACTATGACGCTGCGTGTGTGTCAGTTATGCAAGAGCGAATTTAATAGTACAGCCTAGACTAAACGTGACTACTGTAAACCAACCCATCAATACCTCAACCAGTGAAATTCATCTTTAAACTAAGTGTTTAAAGAAAGATTGCTTCCCACTTTGTGATGATGTGGAAAACTGAAGTTGACAACATAATCTAGAAATCAGAAGACTTACCCATCCATTATCCGAACCGCTTATCCGGCTCGCTTTTAATTCAGTTAGTTTTGCTCATTTCCTTTCGCAAATTCATGATGTGAAAGTCTTGACCAAACTTCACATTTTCAACCAATGTAGAAAACAAATCCGCCATAATTATGTAGGTAGTCATCTCTTTTGGGTCATGTAAACGGAAAGCGAACTGACCTCAGCCTTTGGAGACGTGCCGTTTGTGTGTGTGGGTGTTTTTTTCTCTCCTTGAGACGGTCAACAATGGGATCACCGGGAGGGTTTTTGTTTTTGGGTTGTGTATACCGGGATTTGTGAGTTACCTGCAAGGCATCGTAGTACATCTTCTTCCCTTCCTCGTCAGTCTTATCCGACATCAGCCAGGCTTTGAGGAGGTACTCATAGAAACTGTCCCCAAGGCCGCCCACTGACACGTGGTCTGGAGGAGACAAACATGAGGTTAGACACATATGTAGAGCATACACACACACACACATATACACGCACAAAGACAATCACAGATAAGGAGAGGAGAGATGAGGGGAATAGTGGTAATATAAATGTGTGAAACTGACTAATAAACAAGCTGAACATACATTTTATTTTGACATCATCCCCCCCCCCCCACACACACACAGAGAAGCTGTCCTTGAGGCCACACACACACATGCAGACACACATCTGATTGGAGTGTGTGTGTGGCGACAATCCCTTCTTGAGCCAGTGCCTTTTTTTTTTTTTTTTTGGAGCTCTTAGTCATCCGAGCTATAGTTTTGCATTTGCCATGCAGACACGATTTTATGGGGCTCATCCATATGTATGTCATTATCTGGGCCCGGCCTTGTTTGCAGAACGGAGAGATTAAATGTCAGCCATCATCAGTGTGAAGGGGGACCCAGAGAAAGAGGCCGGCGAGGATCGGCTGATTTTGGTCAGACAGCAGACATGCCTTCAGCAGATTCAATTGTTAATACGCACACAAGAGGATAAGACAATGATGTCATTACACCAGCGAGGCTTTATTTTCCCGGGTCTGGTACGTGCCACTTCCTCATCACAAAATGGGGCTCACCCAGACAGCCCCGACATCTTATCGGGCTGGGTGCAAATTCTTTGGAGCAAATTGTTTGATTGACTGGGGGAATATACCGAGTCCACACAACAATGCAAACATAAAATTTCAACTAAAGCCCAAATTATTTTTTTCCCCTCAGTTGCTGTGTAGTAAAATTGAGCTGCAATGACAAGAATGGTGATAGAAATGATGCAGCAAACCCAGGCGAACAAGTTTGGATCCTTCCAGAAACAGTACGTGGTTTAAGTGGACATTCTGTCTGTGGGTGCACAAGGGCAAACTCGCACACAAATGGCCCGCCTTATCTTCACCTCCCATAGACGTGCCATGCTGACATTAGCCAGACAGGAAATCACCCGGGAAACCATGTTTTCCCACATGCTTATCAGATTTATAGCTGGTCATGTAGGACCACTTAACGACCTTTTCAGGTCATCGCCACAGGAAGAAGATTTAATCTCGTCTCCACATAAGACAGAAGGTCTAACCTTACTATACGATGGAGACAGGACAATGACCTGGATTAACCACGTCAAGTCACTGTCCTGTCTGTCACATGTTATAATCATGAATTACTTTTGAACTTTACAGGAAAGAAGGATGAGTTTTATTGGAAGCCTTCTTGATCCTCCAATCTCTCTTCCGTACACAAGCTCACAGATGCAAACAAACAAACAAACAAACAAAAAAACAAACACACACACACGCATGCAAAAAAAACCTTCCTTGGAGACTTTGCCAAATGCTGGTAATCTTATCTGAGATCATACATTCTTTAGCATTCCTGAGTAGCGCTCAGTGTAAGTCTCCCTAGTTCTGTACACGTCTGAATTAATGTGAATAAACTGTTTAACTGTCTAGTAATCCAGTTAACATTACGCAGCAAATGTTTTCATAAATTATAGTTCAACTCCCATATCTGTGTGAAAAAAATGACCGAGTTATTAAAATTCAGATTTAATGCGGTGTTTGCCATCTGACCAAACTGCCACCTATTGATAATTTTTGGTAGGACATGCATCTGAATTGTTCACATAGCCATATGACCATTATTGTATTGATTTTCTATAAAATTAATTATTTAATGCATTATCTAATAATGACTTGAATACTAGTGTCTTGTAGAACTGAAATGTACTCCACTTAGTGCTAGCCCTAGAGAATTAAGGTTTTATTGTCTTTATTCTGTACTTGCTTGTGTGATTATCCATCCATCCATTATCCAAACCACTTATCCTGCTCTCAGGGTCACGGGGATGCTGGAGCCTATCCCAGCAGTCATTGGGCAGCAGCCGAGGAGCCACCTTGGACAGGCTGCCAGTCCATCACAAGGCCCAAACACACACACACACAAAACCGGAGCCCCCGGAGGAAACCCACACAGACACAGGGAGAACATGCAAACTCCACACAGAGGACGACCCCGGACGACCCCCCAAGTTTGGATTACCCCGGGGCTTGAACCCAGGACCTTCTTGCTGTGAGGCACGCTAGCCACTGCGCCACCATGCCGTCGCTTGTGTGATTAATGTTACGCAATTTCCAAGTGTTTTGCTCAGATTTACATGAAGTGTCGACACTGACGACAGAGGTGAGCGAGTATTTAGGCTAATTAAAGGAACGTAACCTTCAAATATACTCTCTAGATAGAGCATTCGCAAGTTTATTTTTCTCCATTTAAAGACAAAATGGTCTTCCTGTTCAAACAAATAAACATGGGCGTCTTTCATTTGACACCCGCCTACAACCATAAAAGCTGTTTACACCGTTTTGAGTTTTCTTCTTCTTTTTGGGCTCTTTTCCCTTTCTTGTTCTGGCCTTCTTTTTCTCTTTGGTACACCTTCAGAGTTTCACGTCCTGCTCTGGAATTGAAGATTTTTTTCCCCTTTCAGTTGCATCCTCGTTTTTCTTTTTGTTTTTGGTCTTGTATTTTTTGGGTTTGTATTTATTTTCAACTTTTGCTGATGAACTGAAAAGCTCAGCAAGAAAACCACATTCAAAGAGATGTATATATGCTCATTTATCCCTTTAGTTAGTCAATAAATATTCCCATCTACAGCAAGTCGTTGTTGTGCATATTTTCTTCATCTGAGAGGTGACGTAACGACCATCTTTCTTTGTGTTGTGTGTTTTTATGGAGCAGAGATAGAGATCCCTGAATCTCGGATCTCAGAGTTTCAGATCTGTGACTAATTAATTTGGTTTATCTTATTTTCTTTCTGGGCAGCATGGTGGCACAGTGGTTAGCACGGTTGCCTCACAGCAAGAAGGTCCTGGGTTTGAGCCCTGGGGTAGTCCAGCTTTGAGGGTTGTCCCGGGTCGTCCTGTGTGTGTAGTTTGCATGTTCTCCTCGTGTCTGCTTGGGTTTCCTCCGGGTGCTCAGGTTTCCTCCCACAATCCATACTAACTTGTCCCTTGGTGTGAATATGTGTGTGTGTGTGTGTGTGTGTGTGTGTGTGTGTGTGTGTGTGTGTGTGTGTGTGTGTGTGTGTGCCCTGTGATGGCCTGGCGGCCTGTCCAGGGTGTCTCCCCGCCTGCCATCCAGTGACTGCTGGGATAGGCTCCAGCCTCCCCGCGAACCTGAGTAAGGATAAGCAGTTTGGATAATGGATGGATGGATTATTTTCTTTCTTCTGGAAAATGGCGCCCCAAATTTCAACAAGTGCAAAATTTAAATGATAGTGAAGTTACGCTTCAGTGACAATAAGACAAAGTGGCGGCACGGCTGTACATGTGTTTAAAGAACGTGGCGAGTATAAAGACATAAATATTAATATCAACTTTAAGCATTGGAAGAGGTTTTCATTGAGAAAAGTGGTGTCTATCTGATTTCCATGGTGAGCAGAGGATCATTGCTTGGTAAACTTTTGCAGTCAGAAATAACTAATAATGACCATGGGGAGGGGGGGGGGTCTTTTCACCACACCAGGCAAAAACACATTTTGAATCCCCTACTCTCAAATTCAAACGAGGCTTCATCTGATCCTCCTCCTTGAGAAATCACAGCGGCTTGGCTAAATCCAGCCCCCAAAGAGAAAAACATGACCTCCCCACTTCACCATCTAAGTTCGCTTTAGCTGGCAGCCCGGCACGTCTCTCCGTTTGTAACTCCAAAGAACTACATGGGAGTTGTACGGCAGCTCGAGCCCTCCAGCGGTCCTTCCAAGTGTTCTCCCTATGACCGTCTTCAGGTGTGGTTTTAATTGTTTGATTAAATAAAGACAGCTAAGTTGTTCACAGCTCCTTGAAATCTGCTGTCATCCTCGGGTCTCTTAAACCAGCCATTACCAAACCTTCGCTACAACAGGCCGGTCTCGATTCTGCGTACTGTGAAATTCAAGGCCAATATCTTGCCTTCCTTTACTCGCCAACATACTCGAAAAGCCTATCTGCAAAACAATCACAACACTATTTAATCTTTATTCATATTTACAACTTCCAAATTGCTGTGCTAGCCACGGCACAGAAACAGCCTCTCAGAGAAGATGCGGATGTAAGCAGGGCCTCCGTGTCGGTACCGTGTGTTGGACATTCTTGTGTAGGCAGTGGGGTTGTTGTGGAGCGTCTAGTGTGTTGGTGTAGTGTTGTGTGTCTGTCACGTCTCACTCTTAACCTTCACCACTGGCTAGCAGAACTGTGAACAGGAGAGCCGAGCACCAAAGTCTCTCCCTCCCAGTACATAGCCCCTCCAACAACAAGCCCTATGTAGCGCCTCCTCGTGGCGACACACGGTAACTGTGTACACCTTGGACCCTGGCTGAACTACAAGGGACTCGGAGGAGGTCTGGCCCCTGGATGTGCAGTACGCAGGCCCACCGGTGTGTGGATATTCCCTGATGCCCGAACCAGCTCCAACTCCAACAGAACATCAACGTCCACAGTGCTGTTGTTTATTGTTTTTCTTGCCCTTTTGTGTGTGTTTAAGTGGCAGAGTACTGCTGGCGTCGTGTGTGGCTGCCGCTTCTCCCTCTCATAGCCCCCCTTCCCATCCACCCCTGTATGTCTGTTATGTTTATCTGTCGTCTTGTTTCACCCTGTTTATTGTAAAGTGACTTTGAGTGTCAGAAAAGCTCTATATAAGATTGATTTATCATTATTATTATTATCATTATTACCATCTGATTGAGTGCCATTACTGCCAAAGTACACCAGGACACTTTAAGCCAGATGAGCTGATCTACTTGGCTGATCCAGCCAGCGCCGCTCAAAATAATTCTAGGTCTTACCCAAAAGGTGTGTGTTTATCAGCGTCCCTTGAGTCATTTCAACTGAAAGAGTTCCTCTAACTATGAGGTTCAGCTCTGGGGCCCCTGTTTTTTTCAGTGAACACACAATTTGCTATCAATAATTAATTTATAATTGTTGCTAGTTTTCCCTCCCAAAAAATGAGACTATTGGGATACAAAGAAAGGAAATGTCTGCCTTCTTAGAGTCCTTATCTATGAACAGTATGCAGATCAAAAACTGTGATGTGATTCTGGATGCTGATTATATAGAGATAGCATTTTTTTTCTCCCCAGAATCAGAATCAGAATCATCAGTGGTGTTGGGAAGAGTGCTCAACAAATGAGGAGCGTAATATTTAGATAGATGTAGGAAAAAAACTTTAATTCATAGCAGAACAAGCCTGTTTCATGCACCACGCACTCATTAGCAGCTGATGAGTGCGTGGCGCATGAAACAGGCTTGTTCTGCTATGAATTAAAGTTTTTCCTACATCTATCTTAATTTTATATATATATATGTATATTAGCTAAATATAGGGCGGCATGTTGTGCAGTGGTTAGCACAGTTGCCTCACAGCAAGAAGGTCCTGGGTTCAAGCCCCGGGGTAGTCCAACCTTGGGGGTCGTCGTCTGTGTGGAGTTTGCATGTTCTCCTCATATCTGTGTGGGTTTCCTCCGGGAGCTCCAGTTTCCTCCCACAGTCCAAAGACATGTAGGTGAATCGGCCATACTAAATTGTCCCTAGGTATGAATGTGTGTCAGCCCTGTGATTGACTGGCGGCCTGTCCAGGGTGTCTCCCCGCCCACCTGCCACTCAATGACTGCTGGGATTGGCTCCAGCGTCCTGTGTGACCCTGAAGTGGCTGAATAATGGATATATATATATATATATATATATATATATATATATATATATATATATATATATATATATATATATATATATATATATATATGTAACTGTCTCATGAAGAATTTACTTGACTCACTGGGTTTTATATATATATATATATATATATATATATATATATATATATATATATATATATACTCTCAGAGTTGATTATAAAGATTTAAATCACAGTTCAGTCTGTTAGGCCTCATAGCTCTCATGGAGCTGGTTTTTTAGTTGCTCCTAGGATTAAATCAAAAGTTGGGAAAATTCACTTTTAGCCATTATAGACCCATTTGTTGTAATAACTTTGTGAGATGATCTGAATTGTGCCCCAAGTCGGACCTCATTTAAAAGCAGGTTCTGAACCTCATTCTCTCCATAGAGCTGTTTAATAGCTCTTCTCCCTGTGTACGTACACAGGATACACAAACACATGGGTGTGTGCGTATGTATGTTTTATGGTGGAGGTCCTCTAAATGTGAGCGTATCTTTTCCCTCTCATATAAACTCAATAGTAGGTTTGTTTAATCAACTTTTTCCTTGTATTTGATTTGCCAGTAAAAGAAAGCTTGAGTTGACAGAAACCTGTCATTTGGTGATGGTGTCTGTAATGAAGCTCCAGCACCACCTGATAGTCGACCTGCATCGGCTACACTTTGAATTAGCGTCAACGTGGCCTCTTTTAAATTTCGCTCAGCTATCTTGGACAGAGCCTACTGACCCTGGATTAAGTTGGGTTAATGCATTAATGCATTAGCAAGTTGAACACAGGTGTGACGCTCGTGTCAGTAATTCTGATTGGTGGAGCAGACAGCAGGCCAAAAGCTCCCGTTGCATTATTTCTCATTGCCGGAGCAAACGACAGACTCTTCGTTTGCTTTCCTTAAATACCAAAATTAACACAACGTCCTTTCTTCAAATTAAAGCTAAAAAGGAGACACATTGTGATCTTCAAAGGCTTAAAAAATGTTCCACTGGACCGTGTTGAAGCCCAGAGAGACGATAAAAGTAAGCAAACTGTTGAATTTCTCAATACTGAAGCAATTAGTGAAGCTTTTGTACAATTCTTAATGATTCCCCACAACATTTAAATTAGGACTTTGTTAAACAAGACAAGTAGTTCATGTGTGAGAGAATCATGGCACTGATTTATAACTGAGGCCTCGGTAGTTAAACTGTTCATAATGTGTCTAAAATTTGCCAAATTTAATTTTATTCTATTCACAACTTTCTAACTTGTGATTTGAATGCGAGTTGTGAATCTATTATTACGCCTAAATATTTAAACTCATGCACTACTGGTAGTCTTCTCCCTGCTACTATCACATCTGGGTCTGGATCTCTATTTGCAGACTTTGAAAAAACATACACACTGTTTACAGTCCTAGGTAACGACGTTAAACTGCAACCGTTGGGTTGTCAGCGACCAAACCAGCACCCCCACTTCAACTCTTGGGTTGTTGTGAGGAGGATGTGTGGACACCCAGCAGGACTAAAAACAAAACCTGCCAAAGGGCGGCTGAGTTCCTCTGCGAACCAACGGCCATCCACACCTGGAGAGGAGCTAGGGACCACCATGTACCCCCCCCCCTCTACTGAAACACAACGATGACTCAGCCAAACTCAATCACTGTACCGGATTGGTCGAGGCCCGGAGAGCTGCGACGGATGGGGAACGGGAGAAGGGACTTGTTGAGGCATCAGCTGTGCTCCTATGACCTTCATAGGTTACAGAACTGATGATGATGAAATCTAGTTTTGCTGACATTGAGGTGTAAACACGAGTTTGTTAACCATGTGGAGATCGACCATCGATCTGTTGTTAAAGTGTACTGAATTCTGCTCATTAGCGTGCAATATCCATCTGTAGATGTCTCATTTTTCTAAGACTCTCTCTGTGTTGGGTGTTTTGTCAGATGGATTGTTATTTGCGGTGCTTTAACTGTGCGCTCTGCAAGGACAGCTGCTTTCTCTCCTACCCTGCGCTACGCTGGGCTGTTACAGTGTGTAACCAGATGTAGAAAGAGCAGACAATATCCCGTTTTTAGAGTTTCAGTAGTATCCATGAGTACCAATATATTCCAATAATTCTGTTCGTTAGTGTGCGATAAATGTGGAATGAGCTGGCACCGCTGTGCCGATCGACCAGTCGTGTAACTTCATCAATCTGTTGCTCTAACTTGGTCATCCACAGACATTCAGGGTTGTAATAATAATACTAATCATTACATTTATATAGTGCTTTTCTAGACACCCATAGTGCTTCACAGTGAAGGGAGTAACTCACTTCAACCACCACCAATGAGTAGCATCCACCTGGGTGATGTATGGCAGCCATTTTGCACCAGAACGCTCACCACACATCAGCCTGAGGTGGAAGGAGGAATCATTGAGCCAATTACATGGGGGGGATGATTAGGTGGCCAGATGGAGAGAGCCAGGTGGGGAATTTTGCCAGGGCACCGGGGAACCTCCTAATCTTTGTGATAGGTGCCATGGGATCTTTAATGACCACAGTGAGTCTGGACCTCGGTTTAACGTCTCATCCAAAGGACAGCATCTCCTACAGCACAGTGTCCCCGTCACTGCAATGGGGCATTGATATTTGTTGTTTTTATTAAGACCAGAGGGAAGACTGCCCCCTACTGGCCTACCAACACCACTTCGGGCAGAAACTCAGTTTTCCCGGGTGGTCTCCCATCCAAGTACGAGCCAAGCCCATACCTGCTTAGCATCCGTCATTTGGCAGAGCCAGGGTACATGTTGGTATGGCTGGCTGACTGAACCCATACTTCAAGTGTGTCAAGACCAGCCATGCTGGTGGGTTTTTCCAGAGTCAAGAGATGTCCACCACCTTCAGAACATTCAGCCCCGGCCAGAGATTTGAAAATGGATCATTATCAAGAGGTCAAAGGTGGATAACAGCATGTGCAGAGCGAGCCAACTGATAATCCAATACAAGACTGATGCCATCAGACCCACGAAATGGTATACCAGGAGCTGAAGCTTCATACAATGGTGCACAGCTGCCAGCGACCTTACAGAGAGCATTTACATGTTTACAGAGTCAGTGTTACCTCTTCAGGGCATTTTAAGTGCTGCACTAGCAGATGTCTCGCATCCAATCATCAACCGAAGAACAAGTCATACTAAACCCGGCTAATACCCTCCACTGTCTAGCACCACCCTCAGGGCAACCACACAGTAAATGACCTCAGTTTACGTAACACTCGGAAGTAAATCTAGCAAAGTGAATGTCTGATAGACTCCATGACAGAGTGTAGTTAATATGGATACTGCATGGCAAACAACACCACGCAGAGGTTAGCGAGTGACTTCGTATGTCAGACTTGTGGGGAATTGAAGTCGGGGATTTATGAATGCAGACGGTGATTCCTTGTGGACATGTGCTGTTTGAGATGCAAAATGACAGGGAAACACAAACAACGTTTGAAGAGGGAAGACAGACGGTCATATTTTACCAACTGTGTCCTCCCTCTGCATCTTAGACAACGCTCAAGTGTTCACTTGAAATGACACTGATATGAATAGCACCACCCTGTAGTTTTGCATACTTGTTTTCAGTGCCGCTGTGGAACAGCGTCCACTGTATTCTTACAAGTGTAACAATGGAGATGATCTATCAAAAACCTCAGGGCCCGAGGTCCACAATCAACAAAAGGAGTTAATAACGCCCCTTTCTGAGTACGGCCAAGTATGTACAAATATACCCCAGTCATTCGGATAAGCGGCTTGGACAATGGAATGGAATGGATTTTCCCCCCGAATTGTACTTGACCAATTACCCTATTTTCCAAGCCGTCCCAGTCGCTGCTCCACCCCCTCTGCCGATCCAGGGAGGGCTGCAGACTACCACATTCCTCCTCCGATACGAGGAGTCGCCAGCCACTTCTTTTCACCTAACAGTGAGGAGTTCCACCAGGGGGACATAGCGTGTGGGAGGATCACATTATTCCCCCCAGTTCCCCCTCCCCCCCGAACAGGGGCCCCGACCGACCAGAGGAGGCGCTAGCGCAGCGACCAGGACACTTACCCACATCCAGCTTCCCAACCGCAGACACGGCCAATTGTGTCTGTAGAGACGTCCGACCGAGCCGGAGGTAACACGGGGATTTGAACCGCCAATCCCTGTGTTTGTCGGCAACGGAGTAGACCGCCACGCCACCCGGACATACTTTAGTCATTTTTGATTTTGCTTTCCATTTTAGAGCATAGTAGTGAAGTGAGCAGCCTCTAAAGGTGGATCGCTTAAATGGATCGAAGGATGTCTACGTATCTAAGGTCAGTTCTTTATGGAGAAAGTCAGCTGATGATGATATCAGTCCAGCAATTAGAACAGCTAATGCTGTTCAGTTAGGAGCTGTGTGCTGTGCGAACAATAAAATATGAAAATCAACGAGTAAAAAAATATACAACTTCAAATATCAAACTAATATTGACAATCAGCAGCACTGGTGACCATTCAGCCAGCTGACACCAGTGATGTGTTGTCAGCTGGTGGCCGTTTTAAACAGCTGAGAACCGGTATTAGGTTTGGCTTTTAAGGCTGAACTTCCTACTTTCACTCCCTTCCCAACATCCCCAGGTTACAATTACCTCTTTCTGATGTATTCCCCCTTTCCCCCCTTCCCCCCCCCCTCTCGTTCTCTCAGTTCAGCTGGAAGAGAACCTGCAGTTGTCTTTCATTCATTTCCAAAGAATTCCTGGCATGTCACAAATCAATATGTGATTTTTTTATTCATGTAACCTCATATGTCTCTGCCGTGATGAGGAAACAAGACGTCTCTGAGACTTATTAATTTATGAGTTAGAAGTGCAGGTCTAAAGCAAAGTAACTGCACCTCACTGAACACCTCATCGTGTTCACCGACTTAAGTTATGATAGACAGTAAGAGCCGCGGAAATCACGATTTTGACTGCATGTGCTCCAAGTATCTTCACCCCCCCCCCACCCGGTCACCCTTATTTCACTACCAACCTCAACCTCTCTTTTCAACCCCCCCCCCTCCTCTCTTAACCGTCGTCTCCCCATCATTACCCGCTCAGCCATTGTGGTGTGGAGAGGCTGATAATGGATTCAAAATTATACCCTGTTACAATGTTGCTAAGTCCTAACAGACATACCCCCCCACCCCCCCCCCCACACACACAGGTTGGAGAGAAAAAAGTGAAAAACAGCATGAGAGTGCAGAAGGTGTAATAGGGACAGGAGTTTGCAGTTAAGTAAAGGGTGTCAACGGAGATCAAATGGAACAGGCTGTGTGGAGATGTGAGAGGCGAGGACAGAGAGGAGGAGGAGGAGGAGGAGGAGGAGGAGGAGGAGGAGGAGGAGGCGTGCAGACTGTTGAAAGGAACGAACAAACGAGGAAAGCGAAGGGGCACGGTTGGAGCAGGGCACACAAATATCTTTAGGTGGTTGCTGTCCAATGTTGGTGTGTGTATATATGGAGTATAAGGAGAAGGGGGTTGGAGACGGGGGGGGGGGTCGTAAAAAAACAAGTGCACCTTTCATTCTGCAAATAATCAAAACCATAAATACATTTGCATATGGAATGCGATGTAAAATAACAGCATCCATCCATCCATGAGCCAAACCGCTTACCCTGCTCTCAGGGTCGAGGGGGGATGCTGGAGCCTTTCCCAGCAGTCATTGGTTGGCAGGGAGGGAGACACCCTGGACAGTCCGCCAGTCCATCACGGGGTCCACACACACACACACACACACACACACACACACACACACACACACACACACATTCACACCTAGGGACAATTTAGTACGGCTGATTCACCTGACCTACATGTCTTTGGACTGTGGGAGGAAACCGGAGCAACCGGAGGATACCCACCCAGACATGGGGAGAACATGCAAACTCCACACAGAGGATGACCCGGGACGACCTCCAAGGTTGGACTACCCCGGGGCTCGAACCCAGGACCTTCTTGCTGTGAGGCGACTGCGCTAACTGCTGCACCACCAAACTTGTTAGGGTGTGCATGTGTGTGTGTGTGTGTGTGGGGGGGGGGGTATGGGCAGTGGTCCGAGATAATACACATCGGGAACATGGGAGAGAAGTAAGAGATGGAGGTAGAAAGCCAAGAGAGAAGTGAAGGAGGAATGAGAGAAGGTTGAAGGCAAACTCACGTTGTCCCCACTGGCCACTGTTGGGGTTCAGATAATTGGGGTACAGTCCCTGGGGTTTGTCCAGACGATTTAAGACCTTACGAATGTTCATTACCTAAAAATGCAATGAGGAGAGCGACATTAAAATACCGAAATGGACACCAATACACAACACATGAAAGCATAAAAAGCTGCCACACAGACTCCTGACTGGTACAGTAGCTGTGTGGGACTCATACAACCCCCAAAAACCACAAGTAAGATATCAGTTCTCTGGCCTTCAAACGGTCTATTCTACAACATGCAGACATACATAAAACTGATTCAAAAAAGGAATATAAAATTACTGAATTAAATAATGTGTAAAATTTCCAATAGTGTTGAAACTCATATCCAGGACAACTGTTTAAATGTAACCTGAAAATTCAACTTTTCAATTTTTGTGTTTGCATCCGTCTTCCATTTTACTGCCAGATCAGCTTAATGGAGGCGACGACGCGACTCTTCATACATATAAACAGTGCAGGGGTTGAGGAGAAACGCAGCCCGGTAATGTCCTCCACTCTTCATCTCCAACTCTCTATTTAACAACCACCCGGAGCAGATATCAGGAGAGGGGCCGAACACTTCCAGTCTGCCCCCTTATTTCTCCTCATTTATTCCAGTCCTCCATCCTTCCCTTTCCTTTTACCTTCTGGGCAAAATCAGGATTTCCGGAGAGCTTGCTGAGGTGCACAAACTCCAGATGCAGGGTGCCGTACTCCGCCAGGATGCTGCTACCACCGGACGCCCACGGCCAGTTCCTACCGATCCCACTGGAGAGGGAGACAAACACACAGAAATGTAGACGCACAGACGCTTGTGTATGTGTGTGCATGCATACCTGAGCGAGAGAGGGAGAGAGACAGACAGACAGACAGACAGACAGACAGACAGAGAGAGAGAGGGAGGGAGAGAGAGAGGGACAGAGACAGAGAGAGAGTGGGAGAGAGAGAGAAACAGATGGACAGACAGACAGACAGACAGACAGACAGACAGAGAGAGAGAGAGAGGGAGGGAGGGAGAGAGAGATGGCAATATGTACAGTGGTATGTCATGCCAATAAAGCCATTTGAATTTAAATTGAAAGAGACAGACAGAGACAGAGACAGATGGAGAGAGAGACAGAGAGAGAGAGACAGAGCGCATAGCGCGTGGGAGGAGAGAGACAGAGAGAGACAGACAGAGATAGAGACAGACAGAGACAGATAGAGAGAGAGACAGAGAGAGAGAGACAGACAGAGATAGAGACAGACAGAGACAGATAGAGAGAGAGACAGAGAGAGAGAGACAGAGCACATAGCGCGTGGGAGGAGAGAGACAGAGAGAGAGCGACAGACAGAGAGAGAGACAGACAGAGAGACAGAGAGAGAGAGAGAGAGCGAGCAAAGCGAGACAGTGAGTATTGAAATGTGGCTTGGTTGCTGTTGCTATAACTCTAGCGTTCCTTTAAAGGGACGAATCAGAGTGCAGCTCCGGCGCGCCACGGCCAGCTTCTGTCCCGACATGGACGGTGCTGACAACGGACCCGGCCTGTGCTGCCGCATGCAAACCCATCAGTAAACCCTAGACTGGCAGGAGGCCAGCGGCGGTGAGCCCCACCACATCAGCTGGAGATCCCGCTAGACCTTTGAGCATAGTACCTGCTGTGTCTCCTGACCCCTCTGCAGAGACGCTACACAGACGCTAGTATCTCTTCCTGTCTGTCTGTCGCCCAACAAAAACAGACACTGACAAACCCACGAGCAGCCCTTTAACGTCTGTCCCACGGTGACATCGCAGGTACAGATGTGCGCTAAAGCCAGGACTGTTCACCTGAGATGTCTGTTTATGTCATCATTTAATGAACTGGTTGTGCCCCCCATCCCACCCCACTCGCCTGCAGCTTGGCGAGCTATAAAGACCGCGTCTGGCTGGTCCGGCTGCCGACACCTTCCCTGACATGAACGCAAACATCCAACAGGACACAGAACCCCAGGGGGTCAACCTGAGCAGACGGGTCACCGCAAACGAACAACTCCTCTGTGGCTGGCCGCCGCGGTGGCTTTGAACAAGCATGATGTACGAGCTACACAACACCAGTGTGTGAGTCATCGGCCCTGGCACCGCCTGACAAGGACATGTCTGAAGGACACTTGAGTGTGTGTGTGGACCACCGTCTCTGGATGCATTGTTAAAACTAAGTACTCATGAATACATATTGTTAGTTCACGAGATGTAGATGCCAAATGCGCACACACACACACACACACACACACACACACACACACCTATAGGAGAGGCCACCGAAAACACATGCTGGTGGATGATGAAATGAGTAGTGGAACACACACTAAAACAGCCTCCACACAACACAACACAACACACACACACACACACACAACACACACACACACACAAAGTGATGCATGCTCAAGGCTGTGGAAAAAGCTTCATCCATCAGCCTGAAAGCCAACTGTAAGAGGATGGGGTGGTGGCGGCGGCGGCGGTGGGGGGGGGGCAGTCAAGAAATGAGAAAGAGGAGAAGTACCAGCCAGGAGCAGGGCCTGTGATGCACACACATACACACACACACACACACACACACACACACACACACACACACACGGTGGAGAGGCAGTCTCGCACACCTCCTTCAAAGCGCTGGGTGAGCATACTAATTATCACCCCCTTCAGCGCCACGCCAGTCACAATTCGTTTCCCATTACAATGAGGATTATATCATGTCGCCCAAATATGGGGCAAATCACAACCATATCTGAGAGCGGAGGGAGAGAGAGAGAGGGAGAGAGAGAGAGAGAGAGAGAGAGGGAGACGGAGAGATCTAGGTCGCAGGACTTAATTGGTGCTGATGATGATGATGAGGGCCTGGATTCCTTACCACGAGTTTAATCAGACCGCTATAGACTAGATTAAGTTGGGGGAATTTTTGTGCGCGTTTGTGCATGTATATGTCGGTGCGTGTATATGTGTGTGTGTGTGTTGCCTGTGCAGAAGTGCTCCAGCTATTTCAGAAGGATTTGACTTAATTCCTTCATCCTCGCAACGCTCTCGCCCGCCCCTCTCTCTCTCTCTCACTGACCCTGTCAACTGTGTACTGATCAGTCCATCCATCTCTGTCGGTCCCTCCCTAAGCCCTGTGATGAAGGCTAAATCCCCTCTCTGGGGCGGGGCGGGGCCGGGCCGGTGGCGGGGAGGTTGGGGGTGGGGGACTGGGATGAGCCATGGGGCAAAGCAAACACACACCTTTCCAGCCCGCCGCCGCCTGTCTCGATCCCTTCCCAAAGCCCCGCTATGCGAGCGACTAAATCCCTGCTGAGGAGAACAACACAAAGGCCAGCGGGGAGAGGCTGCGCCGCAAACCCCGCAGACACAACCCCGTACACCGCAGGTGCACATTAATAAAGTCAGAGACGAGGGGCATGGGGAGTCACACGCGCCTGCCAGACAAGCCCTGGGCTCCAGGTGGTCGTACGTAGCAGCACACAATGACTGAAAGAAACGATGTGTGAGTACGAGTAAAGCCACACAACCCCCCCCCCCCCCCGGGACACCGCAGAGATGTTTTTAATGCACCGTTCTGCCTAAAGGAACCTCTTTTTTTGGGGGGGGGGTTGCCCCCCCCCCATTTTCTCCCCAGCTGTACCCGGCCAATTACCCCACTCTTCCGAGCCGTCCCGATCGCTGCTCCACCCCCTCTTGCTGATCCGGGGAGGGCTGCAGACTACCACATGCCTCCTCCTATACATGTAGAGTCGCCAGCCACTTCTTTTCACCCGACACTGAGGAGTTTCACCAGGGTTTCCCCCCTGAACAGGCACCCTGACCGACCAGGACACATACCCACATCCAGCGCCTGTTCGGACGGGAGGGGGAACTGGGGGGGGGGGGGGTAGCGTGCTCCTCCAATGCACTACATCCGCCTGGTGAAACTCCTCACTGTCAGGTGAAAAGAAGCGGCTGGTGACTACATATGTATCGGAGGAGGCGTGTGGTAGTCTGCAGCCCTCCCTGGATCAGCAGAGGGGGAGGAGCAGCGACCAGGACGGCTCGGAAGAGAGGGGTAATTGGCCGAATACAAATAGGGAGAAAAAGGAGGAAACACCCCCCCCAAAAAAAATGTTTACGTTAGTTATGAATAAATAACTTAGACACTCATTTGCAGAGGGAGAAATCACAAGTGCTGCCAAAAAAACCTCAAAATCCCATCCCCTCCTCGCGCTGTGACATCACTCGTGGTATATTGGGACAATTCTTCGCACTCCATCCCCTACAGTTGGCTCACTCACTGTACGTGAGGAAGAGGTGCTGGACAACTTATTAAGACAACTGTGTCTCTAACAGACAACTAACAGTATACCAGATGCTGACCTGCCACTAGTCAGTGCTGAAAACCTTAGAAAATACCATATTCATAATTCAGAAAATAAAAAGTCAATATTTTTTCAAGATTTTTTATTAAGAGCAAAGTTATGAGTCGAAATTTAAGAGTCCTGGATGGGCTTTTCAGTCACACTCATGATAACAAAGACAGAATATCTACGTTTTTCAGTGTGAGAACCCAACATTACATGAAAACTGTTACAGATCTAACAAGGCGGTATGCTCCTGACCAGTCACACCTTTAACGAGCAAACTATGAATTATGAATACACCAGCATCAAGGGTTCAACTTTTCAGCCTCGGCAGAAAGAATTTAAAACTGGCAAGAGCATTGTACTCATAGGTTTTATCCCAAGTGAGATACCAAACCAGGCAGGCATTTAAATATGACTTCATCATTTGTAATCTGCAGGGATGAAACATCCCTTCACTCTTAACCTCATTATCTGTAGGGGGAAAATACTCACTTACAGTCTACTTGTTTACTTTCTGAGCACTTGTCTTCTCAACCCATGCATACTATCTCTGGACTCTCCCAGTGGACAAGAAGAAACCGCTTTATTGCAGTTACGGATCAGTTGGCATAACGGTATATTTCCAGGCTAGGCATGCAGATTTTTTTTATTTTTTTTGAGGTTGTTCCAAGATGTTTTCACAGATGTTTGAATTAAACCCATAAAACAAAGTGTCTGTAATAAGCTGTGGGGAAACATGGATCCAAAGGCCTTGACTGAGTGACAAACTAGGTCAATACATATTGACACCAATAAGTGAATATGGGTGTATGCATTAAGAAGGGGCACGGTGCCAAGTTCTCGCTGCCTTGTTTGTCCTTTAAGGGATGTCCATTCTTATTGCCAAATCTATCACCCCTAAAGCTACTCATTGGCCAGCTGTAAAATGACAGCTGTGAAATCTAACTGCTAGTTTAATACCCTCCAAACCATTCAGCAGTGCCAACATGAGGGATTTGAATTCAATGGTGCCAACCAGAGAGCCGATAAAACCAGACTTGGCATTCCATCTCTGGAAATTACCTCAGTGCACCAGACCCGTCTCCTCCAGCGCCTCTGATATTATGTTAATGGTGTGGGAAGGGCACCTCTTTTTCATTTGTAGTGCGCGGTGCCAACCCTATGGGCAGCCCTGACTCTGGCCCACTTTTCTCGTGCTGTTCCACACTATCGCTATCATCCGTTCTTCTCGTTTCACCTCCTCTCTTTTCCTCATGCTTATCTGCCCTTCATCTCTCTTCCTCTGCATCTTAAAATCCACCCCTTCTTCCCCCCTCTGGGGTGAGAGAAAAGTGAATGGCGATAGATTCAGTCAGTAACTTAATTGGAGCCCTTAAATCAGGGCTCGCTTCCACCGCCTTAGGCTAATGCAGAGGAGAGCTGTGGTAAGTGCGCATTAGTGCATGTGTGTAGCTTTCAAAAAAACTCTGAACACAGACTGACAGAGTCGTCTTTCCTCTTTGATGGTGCCTCAGAATGTCTTAAAAAGTATGTTGAACAGCACTTCCAAACAGGGTCTAAATGTGAGCTCTTAAGCCCAACGTGACCCAACTTGAACCTAGCTAGTGCAGTTGCGTCAGGTTTGGGCAGACATGTCAACAGCTAAACAGAACAGATCTACAGCTAAACATCAAAATAAAAGATGCCACCTCCAAAAGCTGCCAGAAACACTAGAGGCACGCCTTGACAGATTGTACAGGTGTCAAGATCTGAATTAGAGGGATGCCACACTGTTTTCACCCCAAACAGGTTCTGTTATTTGGTGTTTTAGTGACAGTGGTGGCTGACGCTGCCCTAAATGCAGCTGAAGAGATCTGGAGACTGGGATGGCCGTGGTGTATGATGTACATAGCTCCTGAGCTCATCAGTGATCCCATCAGCATCAAAAAGCTTTAAAGAAGAATCAACTCGGGGCTGCACAGACGAGTCGTCCTTGATACCACAAGTCAACGCTCACCGGCAGCTGATGCTGACTAGTTGGTGACCATGTGATTACACACACTGACAACATGGCATCTGCAGAACAGACAGCAGCTTATAACAAACATGAACTTACACATCAATGATTAGGAAATACCTCACAAGACATGAAATAAATACCACAGCTGCTTCCATAGTATGCAAGTAAGTCCTCAATTATAGCAGAGGTACAAGTGTTATCTGAAACGGCATTCGCTAGCGAGCAGCAGTGAAAGACAGACCAGAAGCCCTGTACAGATGACGATTTACAACTTCACCAAACTGCTCAAGAGGCGACAACAGATCACCGCTTTGCTAGTGAAGTTTATTGTCAAAGACATCAGACCTTTAGGTACAGTACATGGGGAGAGCTTTAAAGAGATGTGGCACAATGGCCCAGTGGTTAGCGCTGTTGCCTCACAGCAAGAGGGTCCTGGGTTCGAACCCCAGGGTTGTCCAATCTTGGGGGGTCATCCCAGGTCGTCCTCTGTGTGAAGTTTGCATGTTCTCCCCTTGTCTGCGGTGGGTTTTCTCCAGATGCTTCCGTTTCCCCCCACCATCAAAAGAAACATGCATGTTAGGGTTTATACTCCTGTCTGTGCCCCTGACCAAGGCCATGGGAAAGGAACTGGAGTTGTTCCCCGGGTGCAGCATCAAGGCGGCAGCCCACTGCTCCTAGCTACACAGATCACAGCAAGGATGGGTTAATCTTCAGTAACTGAATCTCCCCAAGGGGATTAATAAAGGAAACTTAATATTCTTGAAGCTAAACTGTTCTGTCTTGTGCCACAATGTGGACTACCATGACACATGAGTATGAATATGACATTCTGCAAGACAACACGTGAAGGAAACAAAAGGCAAGAGTGTTTCACTAAAAACGTACGGACATCTTCCACCTTGGAGCCCCTAATTACAGTAACTCCACGTTACATTACTGACATATGGATGCTGAATGCCATAACGCCGCATACCTCTGTTATGCCAGAGGGAAATACAGGCGCTAACATTGCCCTTTCTATCCAGGACAATCACAGAACAGGGTCTGTGGTCTACAATACCGATGAGCAGAGGATACACGTGCGATCTGTGCTCGTGGATGAATCAGTCACAAAATCAAATGCCCAGAAGCCACTGGCCATGATAGCATCGCAGCGGGAGTTGATGGCACAGCTGATTCCAGCCGTATGGGAGAGAGGAAGCAAAGAGTGGTGCTTTGCCGTACGAGACTCGATGTTGATGGACAACTGTAGAGGCAAGGCGACTGTATATTCTGTGGGAATCCATTTTTCCCCCCTCTCTTTCGATGACTTTTTGGAACAAGTAGCTCGACAGCAGTGTAGGGCGACATTCAATTGGGAAGGTGTAAGGGGGAGGGAGAGAGAGAGCGAGACAGACAGACACAAAGAGAGACAGGAGTGAGGGAAGGCATGCAGAAAAAAACACACAGACAGAGTCACCAGGCTTGGTCGTTCCTGAATCCATCATCAAATGGCGAAGCGTAGAAGACTAAAAATGGCCTGGCTGAACACAGCCGTCGTCTGAAGACATTTATGGTTCGTTTTTGGGGTGTATTTCTGCAGAAGCGAGTGCCATTTTACCAGTGTTACACAGAGGGGAGGAAAAAACATCAAAGAGAAAAGGCTAAACAAAGAGAGAGGCGAGCTCAAGAGAAGAAAGAAAATTAGATATCAGACAAAGTAAGACCAAGAAGCAAATTGGTAGCCAGAGTTCGGTCATATTTAGTTTTGTAAGTTGCAATTCTTTGATCTCATAATTAGAGCTCTGTCTGAGGAGAGAAGCCTTTTTTCCTACAGTAGTCTGTGCATGTGAGAGAGGAGAGAGAGAGAGAGAGAGAGAGAGAGAGAGAGAGAGAGAGAGAGAGAGAGAGAGAGAGAGAGAGAGAGAGAGAGAGAGGGAGGGAGGGAGGGAGGGAGAGTCAAGCCCAGATGTAATCATTTTCAAGTATTTCAACTATACATCTATACATTGGTAGCGCGTCTGAAAAAAAACCAACCTAATCTCTTTGCTACTTTCAGATTCGGTCCAAACATCAATCAATACAAAAGCTAATGACTCATTTACACTTTCACGGTACACATAAAACTCAGTATGTCTGGCTTATTTCATAATGTAGAACAGTGGGGGCGATTCAGACGTGATAAAAAAAAAACAGTTTGAAAGTACAATTTTCTAAATTAATCATTAATAAATGAACAAATTGGTCGGGGGATACAGACTATTATCCGTCTCCTCTATTTCACTGAACAGGCCATGGTACTAGCACCGTCAGAGTTGGGGGATAAATTCCCACGGAGGCCATCCATAATAAAAATACAAGTACTAATGGTACTCTATGGGGCTTTGGATATATGTGCCTGTGACTTTGGCACATATTATATCAAGATATATATTGTGCTTGAATCAGTTTTTTCAAAAAGTTTGCTCAGTTTTGTATCAAATCAGATTTTAATATATTCATCCATTACTTTTATTGCTCCAAGGTATTGTATGAATTCTGTATTGAATGAATAAATGAATCTGCCAACTTCATCTTGTAAAATGAGTGGGAAATCATTGCTTAAATCTACAAATGAGTTAAATGGCACCGGCTCTGCACGTAATAAGCCAGGTTTTGTAGACTGCATTCTCATTACAAGGGTTCTTTGGGTTTTGCCAATACCACGTCAATGTCTCAGAAGGCTCATCAGGTATTACTGCCTCAACACGGTGCTTGACTTGATCCACAAAGTACACAGAACTACCATTTATTCCCATTTCATCTGCTAAAGCGAGGATATAAAGTGTTGATGTTGATGCCGGGCCAAGGGGGAGGCGATGTTGAAATGAGATGAACGGTGGAAATCAGTCAAGCTAGCAACAGAAAAGAACAGTGAGTACATGGAGGTAAATGGAGGCGTACTTAATCCTAGTCCACATGTGCTGCTCCAGGGAGCCTTCCCCGGTTTAACTAGTTACACATGTGGACTGAATTTCAGCGTGTTTTATCGGGAGCCTCTTCCTCCATCTGTTCAGCCTTTTATTTTTTTATAAATTCTGGCTGTGCTATTCCTCTACGTTGTCCTTTTTTTAAAATGTGTTTTTTTAAATTTCTTTTAATCATATCACATTTTCACGGTTTTTTTTTTACTTTCTTAAAATCTCATTCTGGGTTTCTTATTAAATACCCCTCCCTTTTTTTTTCCTCCTAAATTGTATCCGGCCAATTTCCCCACTCTTCCGAGCCGTCCCAGTTGCTGCTTCACCCCCTCTGCCGATCCGGGGAGGGCTGCAGACTACCACATGCCTCCTCCCATACATGTGGAGTCACCAGCCGCTTCTTTTCGCCTGACAGTGAGGAGTTTCACCAGAGGGACGTAGCGCGTGGGAGGATCACGCTATTCCCCCCCAGTTCCCCCTCCCCCCTGAACAGGCGCCCTGACCAACCGACCAGAGGAGGCGCTAGAGCAGCGACCAGGACACATACCCACATCCGACTTCCCACCCACAGACACGGCCAATTGTGTCTGTAGGGACACTCGACCAAGCCGGAGGTAACACGGGGATTTGAACCGACCAGCCCCGTGTTGGTAGGCAACGAAGTAGACCGCTACGCCACCCGGAGGCTGTATTTCTTATCAAATGCCTTTTTATGCGTTATGTGAAGCACTTTGAATTGCTCATGTGCATGAAATGTGCTATACAAAACCCTGCCTTGCCTAAGTGGAGGAAGAGACTCCATCTTTTGAACCTGGGATTTCACTATAGAAGATATCAACTGCAGCTATTAGCCCCCCCCCCACCCACCGCCACCAAAACAAAACAAAAAAAAACCAAACCCCAAAAGTCTAAACTCTACGATACAACGAGGCACGCAGGAAAGAAAGCATTGCTTGTGGGGTGAATTTCAAACAGAGAGCGGAGGACATACACCGCAGCAGCGTTCTGCAATCTGATATCAGCGCCTCGCAGGTCAAAGTCCAGGCTTGACTCTGCTGCCAACACACACAGGGATGTTGTGCGTACGCTGCATGTCAAATATCAAGGTAAATGAATTCTTCTCAGCCTGGTGAGTTTTGGTATGGAGGCCCTGAACTGCTGTACCGTACATTAAAGCTAGTCTATTGGTTTGGTTCATGATCAGCGGACACATGATCAGCTGAGAGAACACCTCCCCTGAAGAGACGTCGCTGACACTTAACAGCACCATCGGCCCCGCTGACGCCTTTCCTTGCTGCTGTGCAGTAGATTAGTTTGTGGTGAGAAAACATCCAGATCAACTTTTACCGGGTCTTTTTCTCTCCCCCCCCTTAACCATTAAAGCAATCCTCTCTTGATCCTCTGTTTACCCACAATTCCCTCGCTCATTCCATCTACCTTCATCTGCGTCTCAACCCAATTTCCTCGGATCCATCAGGCTCTTCATCTTGACAAGTGCTGAGGATGACCGTAAATAAGTTCTTTTCATGTCGTGGCGAAAACCAGAGGACAACGCTGTTCTTCTCTGCCTGTCTCACCACGGTGAACCAGAACGGCTCTCTTGGGGCCGGTTCCTCACAGATCAGTCGATGAAATCAACTGGATCTTAGCAGCGTTTTCTGCTCAGTTAATAGCAATCAGTGGGTTTTACACGAGAGAGAGCGAGAGGGGGAGACAGAGACAGCAAGAGAGAGAGAGAAGGAGGGGGAGGGAGAGAGAGGGGGGGGGAGGGAGAGAGAGAGTGAGAGCGGGAGAGAGAGAGGGAGAGAGAGCACGGGAGAGAGAGAGGGAGGGAGGGAGATAGCGAGAGGGAGAGAGAGAGTGAGAGAGGGAGAGAGAGAGCACGGGAGAGAGAGGGAGGGAGTGAGATAGCGAGAGAGAGAGAGAGGGAGAGAGAGAGTGAGAGAGGGAGAGAGAGAGCACGGGAGAGAGAGAGGGAGAGGGGGGGAGGGAGAGAGAGAGAGAGAGACAGGGAGAGATGGGAGACATGTTTAGGAAAAAAGGATGTTTCTTCTATTCTCTCAGTGAGAACATTCGACTCCCCCCCCCCGCCTCCCCCCTTACAGAAGTGTCCAGCTTTGAGGCCGTCTAATGTGTCTGCTAAGATAAATCACCCGCACCTCGGGCGGTGGACATGTCCACTTAAGCCACGGTTGAGGAAACACTTATCTTCCAGGTTCACTGAAACCAATCTGCAGGACAAGCTGCGACGCCTCCCCCTCCCCGAAGGCCTCCTGCCAAGGTGCCTTCCAGCAAGGCACATGACGGCCAGGCTCTGAGAGGAGCTCCGTTGCGCAGCCCCAAAAGCGCCACCAGACAGCGTGTGAACGGGTGAAAACGCTAACGGACAAAAACCCGCGCGCTCGACAAACCGCCCCTCGACAAATAAAGGGCACAAAATGGCGGCGGCTCCGAGCTCGCTTTATATTCGCGGCGTCGAGCGACAGGAAGAAACGGCAGCGAGACAAAGGGAATCAAACAAACAGCCGCGGGCCACGCTGGAACCCACAACGTTGTGAGCATCTGGTACGCCCCAGCTTGCTGAGTCACCGAGTCCTCCCGGGCGAGATAGAGAGACCAAGTGGCAGAGAGACAGAGAGAGAGCGAGCCCGGGGGGGGGGGGGTAAAAGAAGAGAAAACAGCAACAAAGCAAGAATGACAAGTAAGGAGAAAGAGAAAGGGGTAAATCAGCATCAAGACAAGATGAAGATATAAGAGAAGGGGGGACGAAAGGAGGAAAACCAAGGCCTTGTCTGCAAGAATCTGTGCATACATGCGAGTGTGTGTGTGTGTGTGTGTGTGTGTGTGTGTGTGTGTGTGTGCGTGTGTGTGTGTGTGTGTGCGTGCATCAGGCTAATTGCAGCTCCGTCTTGGCCAAGGTTACAGCCGACAGCCTGACGGTTCATAACTACTGGAATTTAAAAGTACTTCTCGGCTTTTTAGCTCAGTTCCCCACCCACTCAAAAGAACTCTTCCATCTGTCACCCTTCCTCTCTCCCTCCGTCTCTCTCCCGCTCTCCCTCCGTCTCTCTCCCTCCGTCTCCCTCCCTCCCGCTCTCTCCCACTCTCTCTTTCCTTCGATCTGTCGGGCTGTGTCAGGTTAACCTGAACATGCTTATTAGAGCTCTGTCAGACTGGAGGACTTCAAAAAAAAAAAGAAAAAAAGAAAAAAGCCACGAGTGCGGGTGTATGTCCGTTATCTTCTGTAACACACCTGACCTGATAATGAGTCTCTCTCTCTCTCTCTCTCTCTGAACTGATAGGCTCAGCCTCTCACGGCCCAATTTTCTCCTCCTTTCTTTTTTCACCCCCCCCCCGAATCATTTCATATGTTCATGCCTCATCCTTATTTCTTCAGCCGACCCCCCCCCCCCCATCCTTCACTCCCCCCCCACCCCCCTCCGGTCTGTCTGTCTGCTAAAGTTCAGCGCGGCAAACGCTCGGCGTGCCGCTTGCCATGCGTGCATGTATACACGCCGGCTCGCCGCCGTGTCAGACGAGAGGCGAGGTGAATCGCCGGCGGCACACTCTTTGCGTTGTTGCACAGAGCGCACAAGCCTCTTTTTTTTTTTCTTCTCCTGCAGCTCCTCTTTGAGTCTTTGCCTAACCCGGCCATCCGTGGCCCAAAAATACGAGATCCCCTGCTCCATTGTCATGGCAACAGAGCTGACTGGAATCCACCCGTGTTTAACAGACAAGTGCAGCAGACACGACGCCGCGCGCGGCCAGACACGCTCGGCGCCGAGCAACCAAACAGGAAAACTTCATCTCTTAATAGGATATCTGCCCAGACGAGAGCAGGAATGTGTTTCCTTGCCACCGCTCAAACAATAACACCGCAAAGCACCTTCCTGACAGTTACCGCGCCGGATTATATCAGTTTTCTGGTTTATCGCAGGATGGCGTGATCAGTTACGACTGTTTCCGTGTCTCGGGTGAAATGGTGCGTGTCCTCGGGATGCGCTCAAGGATCTCCGGCGTTTGCAACGTTTCCTCTGGAAACATCCAAGATCGTCCTTTTCTGTGCTCCAGCCAGATACTTTCTAAAGAGCGTTGTGGAGGTGATTCACCACAGACGGTGACTAACTCAGGTTACTGACCACCACTGAAGGGCGACTGGGCTAGTAAAAACAGCATGGGCTGCAGAACCGCACTTATCGAAACACAGTGAATGACTCACAGCCTCCCCGCGCTCCCAAGGTTTCCACATTTAAACACAGAGGAGTTGTTTTTTTTATTGTTGTTCAGCCCCTCCCCCCCCCCCCAACACACTTCCAGTCCTCAGCACACGGTGGCACGATCACAGCGACTGCTCGTGGCGAACGTGTTGCACATCCCTCATCTTTCCATTTGAATTGGCTCGTCAGGATTTCTCGGACTTGCCGTCACTCAAACTGCTCAACAACAGAAGACACAAACAGAACCTAACCACCGGGGTGGTGTGTGTACTAAAAATGTTGGTGGTCGGAGGGGGTCGGAGGGGGGCGTACGGGTGGCGTGGCGGCCTATTCTGTTGCCTACCAACACAGGAATCACCGGTTCAAGTCCTCGCTTTACCTCCGGCTTGGATGGGCATCCCTAAAGACACAATTGGCCGTGCCTGCAGGTGGGAAGCCAGATGTGGGTATGTGTCCTGGTCGCCGCGCTAGCGCCTCCTCTGGTTGGTTGGTAGGGGGCGCCTGTTCAGGGGGGAGGGAATAGCGTGATCCTCCCACGTGCTACATCCCCCTGGCGAAACTCCTCACTGTCAGGGGAAAAGAAGCGGCTGGCGACTCCACATGTATCGGAGGAGGCATGTGGTGGTCTGCAGCCCTCCCCAGATCAGCAGAGGGGGTGGAGCATCGACCGGGACGGCTCGGAGGAGTGGGGTAATTGGCCAAGTACAATTGGGGAGAAAAAAGGGGTTTAAAAAAGAAAAGGAAAACATGTTGAACGTCTCATGTGACTCTTCAACTTAAAGGAGAAGTAAACCCATGGTATAAGTTGATAGGAGTTAATGGTTCACGCTAATGACTGGAAATGAAGAGCTCATACAACCAGCACATCCACCTCCAAAATTCAGCGTTTAAGCAGAATCGGGGATTTCATGGGCGGCGCAATTAAAACTTAACAACCACTCGGGGAAATCTCCCACACTGCTTGCATCAACTGTCTGAGGTCACGCAGGCTCAGCACAAGAGGAGTAAGGCTGAAAGTAATGGGATTGTAGGCCATTAAATCAAACATTTTTTTTCCCAACCATTTTCCAGCACAAAAGCACATTGTTACTCCACTTTGTACTTGCTGCTTTCTGGGTCATTTTCTGCCATCTTGTTTGTGGATGTTGACTTCAGCCTAAGCATTTTATTATTTCTGTAATAAATAGTGAGTTTTTTTTTAAATTTCCAGCATGGGGCCTTTCTATGACAGCATGCAACATGGCACCCCCTACTGACATCAGCACAACAGTGAGAAATCATTCACAACTTTCTCTAAATGGACAAACATGTGTGTGCCTGAAAATCATCTTACGGGCTCGCAGTATTACAAATTAACAACGCAGCATGCATTTATTTTACATAAAATATCCCTTTAGCCCCCCTGGTGGTAAATTTAGCAGAGGCTGCTTACTTTCGCGAGCACATGGAAAACCAGGCAGCTGTTGTCCACAGCCGGAACGCTGACTGGTGACAAGAGCATCACACTAAAGGTCCAAGACAGAATAATTTTAGCTGTGAGAGCCTTTTTGACAACGGGCATCTGTGTCCTACCACAGTGAACCCTCTGAGATATGTGTACTCGACCCCTAGTGGCCGAGTATAAGTCATCAAGGAGGGTTAGTGTGCCTGGCTCAAGGGCTCAGTAGCACGTTGGCCAGACTCAAGTATCCATAGTCAGCGAGTCGAAAGTGTGTGTTCGGCCAGTGTGTGGACGACAGTGTGAATGTGTGTGTGTGTGCCTGTCTATGTCCATGTGTATTTTATGTGGCACCGGTGTGGGGGTGAAAACCAAGCCATCACGGCTCAGCCATGCAGGTAAAGTTATCATCACAAGCAATCTGTTCAGGCCCCAAAGGCATGATACTCTCCCTCTCCCACACCCACACCCACACCCACCCACACACACCCACACACACATGCCCCCCTCACCCTCCTGGGTGTTCTGCTCTCAAGAGAGGGTGGGGGCTCGGGTTGGTCATCTGTTCATCCGTAGAACAGGCAGGAAGAAAATTAATTTGTTACAGTGCGGTTATCGTTATGACAACCTGCCTTTTAATTAACTGCCCACGAACAGCAGACCGTTATCTTTCTCTCTCTCTGGGGAACTGGCGATAGAAGGACACAAAAAGGAGAAAAAAAAGAAGAAGAAACAAACTCCCTTAATCCTGTGTGATGAGCTGAGAGAGAAGAACTGGACCGGGGTGTAAGTCACTCCCTGTGTGATGAGCTGAGAGAGAAGAACTGGACCGGAGTGTAAGTCACTCCCTGTGTGATGAGCTGAGAGAGAAGAACTGGACCGGAGTATAAGTCACTCCCTGTGTGATGAGCTGAGAGAGAAGAACTGGACCGGAGTATAAGTCACTCCCTGTGTGATGAGCTGAGAGAGAAGAACTGGACCGGAGTGTAAGTCACTCCCTGTGTGATGACCTGAGAGAGAAGAACTGGACCGGAGTGTAAGTCACTCCCTGTGTGATGAGCTGAGAGAGAAGAACTGGACCGGAGTATAAGTCACTCCCTGTGTGATGAGCTGAGAGAGAAGAACTGGACCGGAGTGTAAGTCACTCCCTGTGTGATGAGCTGAGAGAGAAGAACTGGACCGGAGTGTAAGTCACTCCCTGTGTGATGAGCAGAGAGAGAAGAACTGGACCGGAGTATAAGTCACTCCCTGTGTGATGAGCAGAGAGAAGAACTGGACCGGAGTATAAGTCACTCCCTGTGTGATGAGCTGAGAGAGAAGAACTGGACCGGAGTATAAGTCACTCCCTGTGTGATGAGCAGAGAGAAGAACTGGACCGGAGTATAAGTCACTCCCTGGGTCATGAGCAGAGAGAGAAGACCTAGACCGGAGTATAAGTGACTCCTGCAAATGGCTGGCAGTCCTCAGATCAGTCAGGGATTGAATTCAAGCTTAGGTTTTATTATTTATTTATTTGCATTATTATTTTGAGATACTTTATTGATCCCCATGGGGAAATTACGCTCTGCATTTAACCCATCCTAGCTGTGTAGCTAGGAGGAGTGGGCAGCCGCCGTGCAGCACCCAGGGGACAAACTCCAGGTCTTCTTTCCGTTGCCTCAGTCAGGGGCACAGACAGGAGTATTAACCCTAACATGCATGTCTTTATTTTGAAGTTGGGGGGGAAACCGGATCACCCGGAGAAAACCCACGGCAGACCCGGGGAGAACACGCAAACTCCACACAGAGGACGACCCGGGATGACCCCCGAGGTTGGACAACCCCGGGGGTTCAAACCCAGGACCTTCTTGCTGTGAGGTGACAGCGCTAACCACTGCGCCACCCAAATTAATCTGAAAGAAAGATTTCACATACAAGGACTATAACAACATCTGACACCCACATGCAAAAGACAAGGGGGCAAAATAGCACTCCAAAGTAGGAAGACTAAGTGTATGAGCCTGTCTGGGGGAGAACGTTTAAGTACGTAAGTGCATCTCCATATCTTGGGGTACAAAGTCGACAAGGGAGTAAAGCCACTTACAACAGCAATAATAAGCATCTCATACAGAGTGGCGGAAAAGAAACAAAACACCCACAGATGGTGGGTTTCCTGCTGTACAGTATTAACATACTGAGTACTGCACTGTCATCAACAAGCAAGTGGACAATTTACCAGAGTACACCAATGTAAACAAAACAAATCCCACTTGCATTTTATAAAACGCAAGGCAACAGAAAACACGACGACTCCCAGAAATAACCCAAGCCGGTCACCGTTATCTCGAAAAAAGTGGAACGCAGGGGGCACCATTTCACCCAAGTTTCATCACAACACCATCAGTGGTGACCGACATCTTGCGTGACATACCGTGACCCCTCCAAAAAAAAAAAAAGTGATCCAGCATCCTCGCTGGGCTCATCAATCCTAAACAGAGGTCTATGCAAGCCATGGCAAAATGTGATCTGTGTTGTCCTGCCCGACCAGTCTTCGATGACATGACAGTACTGTTAATCGTGTTTAATGCCGTTTTCCACATGGTACTGTGGTCACCGGGGTGCTTCTTCCTCGATCAAATGTTTTTGAGAAATTCTCCGACAGTGGAGGAAAGGGGAACAGAGCCAAATAAAAGGCAAAAACTGACGGGACTTCACACTCCCCTCTTTCATACACATGCACACAATGTACTAGTCCCCAAGTAGCCAAGCATAACAGGACTTGAGAACTACAGAGCTGTTGCCGTGACTTATTAGGTAATGGGGACCCTTGAAGAGGACATAGCAATCACCTTTAACTTTGCCGGCTCCCCAGCAGTTTGTCTCCAGAACCAAGTCGGGTGGTCAACGGCCCTCTTTCAGTGCAATCAACCAAGCACCAACACAGCCTGTGTTTTGCTCAGACCTTTATTACCGCCTGGAGGGGATTATGCATTTGGTTGTGTGTGTGTGTGTGTGTGTGTGTCTCTGTCTCTGTCTGTGGCTAATCTCACAAAATACTGGACACAGCCTAAATTTTTTTTTTGTGCACAGTTATGACTGTATGATGGAGAACCTCTTGTTGTTGCGGTGATTAAAAACCTTCAAAAAGCGTTTGTTGTCGCTATCGCCGCTCCCTCTCTTCATTCACTCTCTAGTTTGCTCGACCAACGCCGCTTTCCGTCGCCGGCCGCTCAGAGTCAACCATGTGCATGCTTGACTCACGTCTACGGTTGATTCGGACCGGGTAGCGACTGTGTCAGAACCACAACATTACGTATTTGGGTATGAGTCTTGAAAGTAAACGAGAAGTTGATCGTATTTCGCAAGCCGGCGAATCATTCACTGCTGATCTCAGCACAGGAGAACTGCATGGACACTGGATGAACCAAACACAGTTCACCTCATCGCCACACGAGGTGCTATAGTCTCCAACGTTACAACTCTGCTATAAAAATACAATTTCAAGGGGGCGTCCGGGTGCAGGGCGATCTATTCCGTTTTCCTACCAACACAGGGATCGCCAGTTCAAATCCCCGTGTTACCTCCAGCTTAGTCGGGCATCCCTACAGACACAATTGTCTGTGTCTGCGGGTGGGAAGCCGGATGTGGGTATGTGTCCTCGTCGCTGCACTAGTGCCTCCTCTGGTCGGTCGGGACGCCTGTTTGGGAGGGAAGAATTGGGGAGAATAGCATGATCTTCCCATGTGCTATGTCCCTCTGGTGAAACTCCTCACTGTCAGGCGAAAAGAAGCGGTTGGTGACTCCACATGTATGGGAGGAGGCATGTGGTAGTCTGCAGCCCTCCCCGGATCAGCAGAGGGGGTGAAGCAGCGACCGGGGTGGCTTGGAAGAGTGGGGTAATTGGCCAAGTACAATTGGGGAGAAAAAGGGAGGGAGGGGATACAATTCCAAGAGTAGGAATAATAACAGTTACAGCTGGAAATCATCTCAGTAGCTACAATAAAACATTTCCCATGGCTGAGCTATGTTTTCTTTTTCTTTTTCAGTTTTGCATTCAAGACATGTAAACAAGATAAAACAAAATAAAACAAAAATTAACGGACAAAAAACAAAAACAACAACAAAAAGGGGGAAAAAGAGCTGCCAGGAATATATAGGTATATAATATAACTTGGTTCGCAGCAGTTTTCAAGAAATGACACAGGTATTACAAGAGTACACATAAAAGGGAAAGAGTACTGGGCTGCATCACTACAGACTGTAATTAAAAAAATATTTTTCTTTGAGACAGTCAATGAATGGACCCCATATGCTCAGGAATCTATTGGGTGCTTTAGATTCGTGGAAGCGTATTCTCTCCATCTGTATGATTATGATCATTTCCGTGAGCCATTTCTGAAAGCAGGGGGGTTGTAGGTGATTTCCAATCTGTTAGATTGTTCCTCAGGTGTATTCCTTGAAGCAGTCTCTGAGCATCCAAAGAGTGCCAGTTCTGGATCAGGAGGAATGTCCCTTTCATAGACTCTGGAGAACCTCTGGAATATTTCACACCAACATTTGTGTAAATGAAGACAGAGCCAGAAAAGATGAGCAAGAGAACCTTCTTCAACTTTGCATCTATCCAAAGGAGTTGAATCAAGTGCAACTGGACTTGGTATATATCCGTGAAGACGTTTCGCCTCTCATCCAAGTGGCTTCCTCAGTTCGTGCCTTTCTGACTAGACCAAGCTAGTCTGACTGGCTGCTGATGAGACTCAGACTTTATCCTCTAGGAGTCGTTGTCAGAGCTATTGATGTCCATGGCTCTTTGTGATCCGATGTTTAATAACGCCCGTCGCTAACAGAGCCATAGATATGAGTGGCTCTTTTGTGTACCGATGTTATGGCCGCGCCCGTCGCCATCGGAGCTATTGATATGCATTTGTTTAGCAGCGACGGTCGTTGGGGTGTTAGTTTCGACTTCATTGTTCAGTGGTCATGAGAGTCGTTGGGACTGTTAGTGACCGACTGTTGTTCTTGGAGGCTAGGCTTCTTGAGTCTCCTGGGTAGAGATGAAAGGACGGCATTGTAAGTGGGAGATAGGTGGTGTCGCAGACCTCCTCCTCTGTTGAGGGATGGTTTTTCCAGTTTTGCATAGATGGCTTCCTTCACCCCTCTTTCAAACCATCTATCTTCTCTGTCCAAAATGTGGACGTTGCTGTCCTCGAAGGAGTGTGTCTTCTCCTTTAGGTGTAGATAGACTGCTGAGTCTTGTCCTGAGGAGTTTGGCCTTCTGTGTTGGGCCATCCGTTTGTGTAGTGGTTGTTTGGTTTCTCCTATGTATAGGTCAGTGCAATCCTCATTGCATTGTACGGCATACACCAGATGGCTTTTCCGGGTGTGTGGTACACGGTCTTTGGGATGAACCAGTCTTTGTCGGACTGTGTTGCTGGGTTTGAAGTATACCGGGATGCGGTGTTTGTTGAACAGTCTCCTGAGTTTCTCGGAGACCCCAGAAACATACGGGATTGACCGTGCTATTCTTTCTGTTCCTTTTCTCCTCGTCGCTCACCTGGTTGGTCTTTTTGGAATGTGTTGCAGTTTTCATAAAGGTCCAACTGGGGTAGCCGCAGGTTTTTAAAGCTCCCCTCTCCACAATGGAGAAACGGATGGGCAAATTTTGTGCAGTCTGGTCTTTGAATAGTGGAGTCTACAGATGACTTTGAATTAGATCAGCTTATATCTGACATTGATCGAGCAAGTTTGGATTCTAGTCAAACCTTCATTCCAAATGTCACCGGACACTTCAGGATTCAGCTCAGTGGACCAGGCTTCCTTCAGATGGTTAGTAGATACAGAGGCGGTAAAAAGACACACAAAGTGAGGTGAGATATCAGATGTCTGGAGTCCGGAGGAAGCTTTAGGACGTCATAGAATGTGCAACTCTCTCGCCTGTTTTCAAAATTTGAAATTTTGTCTTTGACATAATGCCTAATTTGAGATAATGAAAGAAGTTGGAGTTAGGGATGTTAAATTCTGAGCTACGTTTTCTTATCACTGTTTTATGCATCAAAGTCAACCAGCAGAGCAGCCATTCACCTTGATTCATTTTATATCATGTAAACAGCGGCGGTTAAACAGATCTGAAGTCTTTTAATAATGGTTTTGAACTTATGATAGTCTTACCTTTGTCATTTCACGTAAGACTTGGTCGCTTTAGTGCGAGGGTCCACCTAGGAGGCTGCACATCCACAGACTGACAGGCAAAACATTTTTATTAGGTAGATTTTTTTTTAGCTTGAGTGTGGCAGATTAATCCCCCCCATATTTCCTGTCCGATTGACTTGGGCACTGTGCAGAAGTCTTATAACAGCAGGAAAAACACCGGGGTATCTGTCTGTGTATTCCCCTTCTCCTGGTAGGCGAAAAAAGGTTTGCTGCCAAGTGTGAACACCGGAGAAGGGGAGATACACACACCTGGTGGAGATCTGCACTCTACCGCGTTTCTAGTTTCTCATTGCTCTGTTTTTAATGTTTTCCTCCATACCTTTTTTTATTAAAAAGAAAAAAAAATCACATTTACAATCTGATTTGTTACATTTAATTTGAAACCTACCGAGACAACATTTCTTGCATGCACTGGCGGCTTAACTCTGCTGATAAACTTGGTGGATTTCTGACACACACAGACACCGATGGACACACTACGCATACACACACATAAATGGTAAATGGATTGCATATAGCGCTTTCGTAGCTGCAACCGCCACTCAAAGTGCTTTAAAATCAATGTTATGCCTCACATTCACCCACCCACACACCAACGGTGGTATCAGCCATGCAAGGTAACAAGCTGCTCCCCGGGAGCAGTTAGGGGTTCGCCGTCTTGCTCACGGACACCTCGACGTTTTTGCAAGGAGGAACCGAGGATCGAACCGGCAACCCTCCAGTTACCAGACGACGTGCTCTACCTTCTGAGCCACTGATTTCCCCTCTCACACACACACACACACACACACACACACACACACACACACACACACACACGGCTTGTCTATTGTAACTCTGATAGACAGCCCTTATTATGTGTTTGTAGAAAAACAATTTCCAGTGCCAATAAGCCTCCCACAATCTGCAGCCCCTGGGATCTGTGTCTGTCTCTCTCTCTTTGCGTTACTGAACCCACACACAAGCGTCTGCTTCCCTCTTAAACCGGAAGGTCAGATGCAACTACAATGATATGTGGCAAGCCATTACTCATTGTGTGGTACAGCAACATTTACCCAACATTAGCTAGCTTGCTTTCCATAGCAGTTCTCACTTGGAAAAGTTTGTTTTATATAAACTGGGCATGGGGGGGCTTTCACTCAGCATGGGGACTGAAGAGGCTACCTTTCATGAAACCATCCAGAACAGCTTGTACACCTGGCTGTCTAGACTGCTCTGTGATTTTGGTTTTGTGATCTTCTTCTCTTTGGGTTCTGGAGACTGGAAGCTAACTTTCTTTATTGATTTAGAGAACGATGGGTTGCTCTGCAGAGGTGAGGTTTGAGTGCATACATACATACATAATACATGTGGGTGAGTGAGAGAGTGAGTTGAGTGAGTGAGTGAGTGAGTGAATGAGAGTGAGTGAGTGAATGAGTTGGTTGAGTGAGTGAGCGAATGAATGAGTGAATGAGTCAGTGAACGAGTGAGTGGGTGAATGAGTGAGTCGGTGAGTGAGTCTGTGAACGAGAGAATGAGTGAGTGAGTGAGTGAGTGAGTGAGAGATTATGCATGTCTTTACCCCAGTAGATCTCTACTTACTGTATGCACATATTTTGTTTTATTTATTTATTTTTTGTTTTATTTGTTTATTTTATTATTTATTTTTGTTTATTTTTATTTTATTCATTTCATTGCTTTGGCCATGTAAACATATGTTTCCCATGCCCATAACGGCCTCTGAATTGAACTGAATTGAATGTGCGTGTCTAATGGTGCCACCCAGGGCCAGTTGATGACAGCTCACAGTGACCGTGGGTTAACTGAGGATGGCTCATAAGAGAGGTCAGAGTCATCCCACTTGTTTCAAAGTCAGCCCCTGGCATGTTTACTGTCCTGTACGACTAGACCTGAAAAACCTGATCAGGTGCCAAACAACCTCTGTCTGACAGCGTCACTGCTTTGGAATACCGACCTCTAAAAGCTCAGCTCTGTGACTCTATATGCATGTGTAGGAGAGAGAGAGAGAGAGAGAGAGAGAGAGAGAGAGAGAGAGAGAGAGAGAGAGAGAGAGAGAGAGAGAGAGAGAGAGAGAGATTTCTGTGCTACCGGTCCACATTAGGTCTCCTTTCAGAAAGATCTTTAATGTATTGAACAATCACTACAGGTGTACCGCCATAAATAACATTGCAGAGGATGGTGTGTGTGTGTGTGTGTGTGTGTGTGTGTGTGTGTGTGTGTGTGTGTGTGTGTGTGTGTGAAATCAATAGTATGACATCTTAACGGCAGTGGGGCCGAAACCACAGGTGTCAGCACAATGAAACACAATGGATGCTATATCTGAATGTGTGTGTGTGTGTGTGTGTGTGTGTGTGTGTGTGTGTGTGTGTGTGTGTGTGTGTGTGTGTGTGTGTGCGTGCGTTCCTACCTCTTAAGGTTGAGCAGGGCCCAGGGAATGCCGGTGGGGGTTTTGAAGGCGGGTAGCAGCTTTTCTCCCAATTCAACAGCCTTTCTCCGAAACACCTAGCGAAAGCGAGCGGGGGAGAGAGAGAGAAAGCGGGGGAGAGACAGAAAGCAGGGGAGAGAGAGAAAGCGGGGAAGAGAGAGAAAGCGGGGGAGAGAGAGTGAGAGAAACATCATTAAGAGACTATTTAGTGTTTTACTTACTGCTCGTGGCAAGAAACCTTTATCTGTTTAGCACGAGTAATCAAAATCTCAGCACACTGCAGGACACAATGGGACCTATTAGACTGCAGCGCTGCTCAGTAAGAACCCGAGGACGGCCCAGTCCACATTTCTGCAAGAAGAAAAATTTTTTAAAAAAAAAAGAAAGAAGAGAAAATAGAATCACACAATACTTTCACCTAAAACAGGAAACCAGTCTGGGACCATATGCAAAAGACTGCAGCTATTTCAAACTGGGTACCTCCTCATTTCAGCAAATGATTACAATTCTAGGTGAACAATGAGAACCCGACCCGTGTTTCATATCTGCAGCACATTTCTTATTTCGGTTTAATACGTCGTGGAAAAAGAAGCTCACGAAACCTGCTATTGTATCAAAAAAATATGGGGGACGGCTCGTTTGTCTTGATTATTTATTTACCGAGTCCCGACTGCTTCCGTCTGTTTATTTTTGTCACTACTTCAATGTGATGGGGGTCCTGCACCATCTCATCCAGGCTGTCAGTCAAACAGTCAGCCGCTTCCTCATGGGTTCCCCATGTCATAAATCCAGCCTACCAGCCACTCCAGATTTCTCCTTGTTGGGTCAGAACATCCGGCCGTGGAGATGGAGCGCTGGCCCGGCGAGCCAGCCACGTGAATTAATCTGGTAAGTGTGTGGGCAGGACGTACCGGGAAGCCAGAGAGGGTCAGGGGAGTGTTTTTACAGCCTATTTAGCGCCACATCCTGCGGCCAGCCGATAAGCAGCCAATCAGATAAGGACAGCGGCGGCTTGGAGGGTAAACTGTCAGTCAACACCCAGCTCCCCCGGTCTCTCCGTCCTCCATCTGTTTTTAAAAAGTCCTCGCCTGCATTTTACTGCTCCTTCTCCCAACAACCCCACCGTCGCTCTCTACCTCCACCCATTTTGTTGTTCCTACTTTCCCTCCGCAGGTTCCCCACTCTAGATCTCAAGCACCCTTACTTGTAAATCCGCCCCATCCCACCCTGCCTCCTTTTCTCTCCCCCCTCTTCCTTTTACCCGTCTCCCTCATTCTCTCTACACGGTAGCTCTCTCGCTCCATTAGCCCTCGTCTTTCCTTTCATTTTCCTCAGTAAACCCCGCCTCCCTCTCTTCCCCTCTCTCTCTCTCTCTCTCTCTCTCTCTCCCCAACTCACAACTTCCCCTGCAGCAGCCCTGCACTGCAAATGGCATATTCCATATTTATGCTATCACATTTGTAAATCTGTCTGTGCGCGAGCATGAGTTTGTGCACGTGCGGTTGTGACTATTGTATATTTGTTGCTGTTTTTCAAGCCTTGATTAAATGTGTCGACCACCCGGACCTCTGTGAATGTATGACTTCGATTGGGGACGGAGCAAGGTAGCTTATTGTAAAAACCACTGCCCTGCCCTCCGGAAGAAAAGGGTTATAAATTACTGAAGTAAATAAGTACAGCAACAAAGTCAGGGCTCCTTAAGGAGGTGTAAGGTGCAAGGGGACTAGGAGGATACGTGGAATGGGCTGTATGTACATATATATATATCTCCAACCATTATCCAAACCACTTATCCTGCTCTCAGGGTCACGGGGATGCTGGAGCCTATCCCAGCACTGGACAAGCTGCCAGTTCATCTACAGGGCATGACACACACACACACACACACACACACACACACACACACAGGGACAATGTAGTACGGCCGATTCACCCGACCTACATGTCTTTGGACTGTGGGAGGAAACCGGAGGAAACCCACGCAGACACGGGGTGAACATGCAAACTCCACACAGAGGACAACCCAGGATGACCCCCAAGGTTGGACTACCCCGGGGCTTGAACCCAGCATCTTCTTGCTGTGAGGCGACCGTGCTAGTTAGGTGATCTAAGAAAGCCTTATTTCTTGTAGCAATGACCATCTAATAAATTATCTTTTACTGAAATACTTATAAGACCATCAATCATTAATCCCCTCTTACAGCAGGCTGCAATAGAAACATACATGAAAGCCCAATAATACAGACAATTAGGACTCTTGCACATCCTCATGCACCGTTTCCTACGATGATAAATGTTTGAGGTTACCCGCACCATCCGAAGACCTTCTCACTTTATTGGCGGTTATTCTTAATTTCTGACATTCTAGTGGATTTGGCATCATCTAGTGGTCACAATAGCTTGTTTTACTACGGCTAATCCCACCGATCCATCAGAAATGAATGTGGTTTTGAGTGTGCAGAGGGGCATTCACGTCCAGGTCACAATTTGAATGTGGCAGATTTTGGTGCGACAGTATTTTGGAGGAAGAAGACTTATCAGCAATTTCTTCCAACACGGTAACGTTGAGCAACATATCACTCCATATCAAGCATTGAATTTAATGTAGTTAGACATAAATGTAGTTATTCACTGGACAATGTTTAGCATTGTATTTTAGCACCAAACGCTTGCTCATTCGCTTTCCAACATGCAACTTCCCTCTTCAGTCCATTTTGTGGCAAACTTCCTGTGCATGTGCCACTCCATCTGAATACGCAGTGGGAATGGTGGACCCTGCAGACGCCAACGAAAATTAGCATATAAAGGAGCAATTACAGAATGCTCACACAATGAATGGCTGTTGCTATGAAAATGCCAGTGGGAAAAGGTATCAAATATGGCATTTCTGATCTAAGAATATGATGTATTACATCTTTTAGGGACCAATGGCAATTTTTATGACTGGGGCGGTAAGATGAGTTTGCCTAAATAAATGAGTCGGGGAGAAACGGAGGCTATTTAGGACGGATTGAAACTGAGGCGTCACCATGTTAATTACACAATCGTACAATTCTCGTAGCATCATCCCTAAACATTGAATTGGTTATTGAAATTATGTAATTCTGATGTGTTAAATTTTAGGTGAATCCGGAAAAACAATTAGGCCCACTAAATATTGAGCATTATCACTGCATTGTAATGTAATGTCATATAAAAAGGCCAGTCGTGGGGGCATCCGGGTAGCATAGCTGTCTATTCCGTTGCCTAGCAACATGGGGATCGCCGGTTCGAATCCCCGTGTTACCCCCGGCTTGGACAGGCGTCCCGACAGACACAACTGGCCGTGTCTGCGGGTGGGAAGCCGGATGTGGGTATGTGTCCTGGTCGCTGCAGTAGCGCCTCCGCTGGCCAGTTGGGGCGCCTGTTCAGGGGGTAGGGGGAACTGGGGGGAATAGCGTGATCCTCTCATGCGCTACGTCCCCCTGGCGACACTCCTCACTGCCAGGTGAAAAGAAGCAGCTGGCAACTCCACATGTATGGGAGGAGGCATGTGGTAGTCTGCAGCTCTCCCCGGATCGGCAGAGGGGGTGGAGCAGCGACCGGGACGGCTCAATAGAGTGGTAATTGGCTTGATGCAATTGGGGAGAAAAAGGGGGCAAAAAAAATTAAAAAAAAAGATTAAATAAATAAAAAGGCCAATTGTTGTCAACTTTCAACAACGACCAGCACGGCGCCGTGTGTGCTTATGTAAAACACTATAAAGTCAGTAATGGAAAGCATCACAACTGCTGGATGTGAGTAACTCAACCAGACAACACAGCCACCGACGGCCAGGAGTCATTACCTCTGATCAACCATTGCTGCTGAATAGATGCTGTTGATACCGTTCATTTTTCTCAATATATAAAACAAGTCCCACTGGATGTATGCAAATAAACAATGGACCACTGGTGATGTCCAACAACTGAGATTGCAAGTGGCAACTTCTGCAGGGTACATCGACCCTGCAGACACGTCCACCACATCTGCCTGTCAGCCACAACAACTCGGCCCCTTCTTCACAGTCGCTGCTGCCCGTGTCACTCCTCCGCAGGTTGACTGCTGCGGTGAAGATGTGAACCTTTCTGCACCGCGCCATTTGTCCCGGGAATGTCCTGCCTGAGCGTAACCATAAAAATGATCAACTACGGACGAGCCGTTGTCTTCAGCATCACCGGCGCTAGAAAATACCAAAATGGACATTTCTTCCCATGCAAATCTCCGGGAATATAGCCTGTATAAACGACTATGAGAAATGATGAAGATGTCTGCGCCTGTGTGAAGGCGAGAATGTAAATTTCCATAACGGTGCATCCTCATTAAGACGGGCAGTATCTGACGAACTCGCACTTCGTATGTGTACAGACTGCCGTGTTCTGAGAGAAATCTGGAGTCACGGAAATATCCCCCTTTCACTGGGCTTGGCTACCGCCGCACATCAGCATCAGTCACTGTCCAAGCTGCATTAGCTGCACATGTTGGCTGAGCAGGACAATGATCTGAGCCGGTCTGCATTCCTTCATTCGCTGCTCTTTCTTCATTCTGTCAAGTGACGTCTTCCACAGATGCAAAACCACGCCGGGTCGGGGGGACACGAGAGAAAAATAAACCCGAGAGCTCACTTATCAAGATTCTATTTCAGCGATGGGATCTTTCAATTAAAACGCAGGCAGGAAAAACCAAAGAATTAGTCCTATTAAGGGACACTGCATGCATGCCCCCCCCTCCTCCCCCTGTGCTTTTAGTTTGCCTTAATCTGAAAAGCGCCGCAACGCATGTAAACAGTCTGTCATCGCAGCAGGGTTTACTGGGCTTACCGGGAAATTAATCATCATCTTAAAATTCACAACAACACACTTCAACTGGTCCAGCTAAGGCAACAGAACGGCATCTTTTTCTGTGGTTTTTACACGTCCCATGTTCTCTTGCTTTTGTGCAGAACAGATTTGACCACAGGTGTGACAAGCGAGGGTGTGAGGCTTCAGAGGCAGAGAGGAAGCTGCGTGAAGGAAACGCTCATGAGATAACCAGATATTGCTGTTACCATTAAGCATTTACTAAATGAGTCAGCATGTGACCAGAATCAGTTTTACAGGAGAATAAGAATTAAAACAATCTGGGCATCCGGGTAGCATGGCGGTCTATTCCATTGCCTACCAACACAGGGATCGCTGGTCGGAATCCCCGTGTTACCTCCAGGTCGGGTGTCCTTACAGACACAACTGGCTGGGTCTGCAGGTGGGAAGCCGTATCTGGGTGTGTCCTGGTCGCTGCACTGGCGCCTCCTCTGGTCGGTCGAGGTACCTGTTCGGGGGGGGGGGGATTGGGGGAATAGCGTGATCCTCCCACATGCTACCTCCCCTCCTGGCAAAACTCCTCACTGTCCGGTGAAAAGAAGCAGCTGGTGACTCTGCAGGTATCAGAGGAGGCATGTGGTAGTCTGCAGCCCTCCTCCCTGGATCGGTAGAGGCGGTGGAGCAGCGACCGGGACGCCTTGGAAGAGTGGGGTAATTGGCCGGATACAATTGGGGAGGAAAAAAAGGGGGGGGGGGATCCACCAAAAAAAAGTATTTGAATATTAAGAGGTGATTTTTTTTTTTTTTAACCAGTGAGTGTAGCCTTCCCCTTCTTCTTTGGGGATCATTCTACCATATATGTTGACATATACAGGTTGACTGTTAGAACTCATGCATTCATCAAACTCCACTGTTTTGTTAGGGACAATTGCCAATGGCGACCACTGATGACAGCTACCCATCTTGCTCACAAGATAGATAGCCTTTAGCGGCTAACCAGTTAGCCTGTTCAGTAAGTCCTTTACTCAGTAGCAAACCCTCAGTGCTACGATGAAGCTGGTCAGACCCAACCATACCAGAATCAGAATGAGAATACTTAATTCATCCCTGAGGGGAAATTGGGTATCTATATAATTATATAGATATTATCATTATATCTTATATATAATAGCTATATTATATATATAGATATATTATTATATCTATATATAATCTGCATAATTGGGTATAAATATCCGCATCAAATTTACCCTTTCATCTGGATATCAACCACATTTCGGGGCTGCTGGCTAACATGAGAGCAGGCGCCGTTGCTCGCACCAACTTTTACGCCTATTGAATCTCGGTGTTTTAAATTAACATGGGGCGGGGGGGGGGGACCTCCCTCTGCAAAAAGTGGTCTGAGCTGTGACTTGAAGCAGGCCTTTTCTGTCGCTTGGTCTGCCTCCTTCTACCAGACGCAGAGCCTCTCTGCTCTCAATCCATCTCCGCGACCTTTTCCTCTTTCCAGGAAGTGACGATTGTTGTGTTGCGGAGGGATTTATCGCAAGTCATCAGTCTAAACCGCAATGCTTGGCCGCGTGGCCAGCTTTAAAACTGCAACGCACTCCGTGTGTGCTGTGTGGCCGCACTATGGGAGCAGGATTGTGTCATAACAAGGCGCAGGACCGCCGTGATTAATGCCTTTAATAATGCCAGGGACACACCGGGGACAGAATGAAAACACACCCTGTGTCCAGGGCCATCAGGGAAACTGTCAACGAGCCTTAATAAGCAACGCAATTAAACTGACACATTAAGAGGGGGGGCGTGCACAAGTACAAAAACGCACCGAGTAAGCACACAAACACACACACACACAAACTCAGAGAGTTGGGGTCTGATGGCAAACGGTGATGATCACATGTTGTATCACCAGGTTTCACACACGGCTGCATTGTGACAATACCGGGGGAAAGGAAGGAGATGCTGGACTATTTCCATGCGTGGGTGTGTATGCAGACGTGCGTGTCTCGCTCTCCGTCGCACACCTCTGCAGCCGCTTTGTGTCTGAAGGCAAGGTCTTACTCACACAGCTTGGCTAGGTAACCGCTAGCTCTGACAGAACGCGCAGTTACACTTTGTTAGCGTTCTGCACACTTATTATGGGAATCGTGGCTTTTAATTATAAACCTAATTCTCACTTCCCGCCGCCACGCAGGCTGGAGTAGAGGCACATGCAGGGACTGCAGACTGCGGTGAGCGCCGTTACATGTTGTAAAGAGCGTGTAGTTCTGCCAACATCTTGATTTTAATTCACTCACTTCATTTCTTCAGTTAATTCGATCCGTTTTCTCAACGGTGAACTTTTTACTACGCTTGGCATTGCTGTCTTGCATCAAATGCACGATGGCGCCCCTAATAGGCCTGAGAAACAAAGCAAAAAAAACAAGCAAACATCTGTCCTATGAAACGGGTCCTTAAAGTGATCTTTTTTTTCCTGGATTTTTTCCCCCCCTTTTCCTCCCCAATTGTACCTGTCCAATCACCCCACTCTTCCGAGCCATCCCGGTCGCTGCTCCACCCCCTCTGCCGATCCGGGGAGGGCTGCAGACTACCACATGCCTCCTCCCATACATGTGGAGTCACCAGCCCGCGCAGCGCGTGGGAGGATCACGCCATTCCCCTCAGTTCCCCCTCCCCCCCGAACAGGTGCCCCGACTGACCAGAGGAGGCGCTAGTGCAGCGACCAGGACACATATCCAAAACCCGGCTTCCCACCCGCAGACAAGGCCAGCTGTGTCTGTAGGGACACCCGACCAAGCCGGAGGTAACACGGGGATTCGAACCGGCGATCCCTGGGTTGGTAGGCAACGGAATAGACCGCCACGCTACCCGGACGCCCCTCAAAGTGATCTTAATGGCCAGGAGTGATGCTAACCATTCAGGAGGACTGGATCTAGGTCCTAAGACAGCGGGGGTGAAGGAGACTGGTGCAAATGGAGGCCCGGAAGAAGGTTTGTTCTTCACAAAGTCATTTCATTTACAGAATAAGGACAAAGTCCATCAAAGTGTGTGTGTGTGTGTGTGCGTGCGAGAGAGAGAGAGAGAGAGAGAGAGAGAGAGAGAGAGAGAGAGAGAGAGAGAGAGAGAGAGAGAGAGAGAGAGAGAGAGAGAGAGAGAGAGAGAGAGAGAGAGAGAGAGAGAGAGAGAGAGAGAGAGAGAGAAGAATGAAATAAATATATACACTTCCACATAATGAGAGCTTTTAAGATGCAGGTTTATGCGCGACTGGTATAAGGGGGAGTGACGGCTTGTGAAACCAGATACGTGCTTGTGTGTGTGTGTGTGTGTGTGTGTGTGTGTGTGTAGGACTCCACAGAGAGGTGGCTGGACAGGTCTCTCTAACTAAGACGAATCACCCAGCCAGGCCACGGGGCAACCACAGGGCCTCGTGAGACCAGGCCCAGATTAGTACAGTGTCTTTGGGGAGGGAGCAGGCTCCGTGCCATGGCACCTCTCACGGACCCCTACTTCACTTTCCTCTCCAGACTTCATCAACCCACCCCTCCCCTTGCTTTCTCTTCTTCTCCTCCATCATTCCTCTTCCCTGTCCCTTTCCCTCGGCCCCTCGTCCTCCCTCTATAGTCCTCCTGTTCAGCAGTCGTCCATCCACTCAACTGTGCAGGGCCCCCGAGGGGACGTTCTCTAGGGGTGGAGGCTATCTGGGGTTCCCTGTCAATCCTCGGTCCTCTCAGGCTATCACTTTATCATCTTCCGCACTTCTTCCTCTTCTCCATCTGCTACAAGAGCTGCGAGTGAGAGACAGCGAGAGACAGAGAGAGAGAGCTCCACTTCTTCTCATGCTCATCTCGCCCGTCCCACTGTCCACCCCGCCTCAGCCATCTTTTTTCAATATGCTTTTGCCACTGCAAGATGATGTACTACGGAGAGAAGTTCATTTTTTTCCTTTACATCTGAATTTTATTGATTATTCTTTTTAAATGAATTAATTTCAAATCCTTTGTAAGCCGGGAGGACGGATGAACGATCACTTGACCTCTGACCTATTTTAGAAATCCTCCCATTTCTAGGGAGACAGTCGAGGAGTATTTCTGAAAGTGCCGCCTGTTTCCCCGGGTAATCGAGACCCACGTTGTGCTGAAATCTGTCTCCCCGCCAGAATTCCACCCCCTTCGAGCGTATATGGGTTAAGGAGTCTCTGCCGCTGTGTCGGCTGCAATATTGTCATTTTCTTCGCTTCAGTACTCCGCCGTTCCCTCCCTCACCTGAAATAAAAAAACGTTTTCCGAAGGGCTCGGCTCGTTTGGATGTCGTCTGTAATTGGCTCGCTGACATGGCGACTTCATTATAAATAGGCTATCCTTTGCTCTAGTGGCAACAGAGACAGAATGGGGAGCAGGAGGAGGAGGGTGAGATTTTGAAAAAGGCTGTTTTTATAACCGCTGAAATGATATGAGCCCGAGTCCTTCCGGAAACAGCTTTCTATTTCGATGGAAACGAGAACAGCAGAGGACTGAAACGAAGAAAACAAGACCATTGCAGCCGGCGCGGCGGCGGAGGTTCTTAAAATGCGCTATGCTTGAAGGGGAGCGGATTCCTGGCGGGGAGTCAAATTTTGGCACAGCAGGAATCACGATTTCCTGGAGGGACTATGTTTTCTAAGAGCCGGCGTGCCAACACCGGAGCGTGTGTGTGTGTGTGTTTGTGTGCAGCACTTTAGCTACAGCGATACGCCTGTGACGGGCCACTCCGAGACACTTAACTGCATTTAGAGGGATTTACCTGTGGCTAGAAGCAGATCTGTGTGTGTTCGTTTGTCTTTTACCTCCACCCCCGTGCAGCAGCCTCTCTGCAGGAGCTATTGCAATGAGGGGGAGAGACAGAGAGACACACAGACAGAGAGAGAGAGAGAGAGAGAGAGAGAGAGAGAGAGAGAGAGAGAGAGATTGCACCAAAGAGAGAGGAGAGGGGAAGAGAGGAGGAGAAGTGCAACCATCCACACAACAGCAGGCTTCTTCACTACTGAAAGCTGTCATCTACTCAGAGCTCTGAGGCTCCATGTGTGTGTGTGTGTGTGTGTGTGTGTGTGTGCGTGTGTGTGTGTGTGTGTGTGTGTGTGTGTGTGTGTGTGTGTGTGTGTGTGTGTGTGTGTGTGCGTGTGTGTGTAGCTCTAGCCACAGATTTCTAGGCCTCTCCAATACAGCCGTCACACTACCAGTGAACCAGACTCCAAGCTGGTCGTATTCAGATGACAGATACTGAGAAGCACAGAGGAGGAGAAGAGGAGAAGAAGGAGAATCAAATTAAATCAAATCAATTTCATTTGCATAGCCCAATATCACAAATTACAAACTGCCTCAGCAGGCTTTTCAGCAACACAACATCCTGTCCTTAGACCCTCTCATGGGATAAGGAACAACTCCCTAAAAAAAACCTTTAACGGGGGGAAAATAGGAAGAACCCTCAGGGAGAGCAACAGAGGAGGGATCTCTCTCCCAAGACGGACAGCGTGCAATGGATGTTGTGTTTACGCAATTTACACAATACAACACTGAAAGAGGATAGCACAATTATAATGGACTTATAAAATTCATGAAGAATATGATGCGCAGGATGCCAAGCGGTGTCCAGACACAGCGGACAGTCCAGGACCCGAGCCACGCGACCAGCATCACCATGTAATACATTTCGTTTACATGGATTTATAAAAAGAAAATGTGATGAGGGAGAAGAAGGAGAAGAAGAGGAGAAGAAGGGAGAGGACAGCAGGAGAAAGGGGACAGACAGGACGAGGGATGAAAAGAGAAGAAAACGAATGAGAGAAGGAAGGAAAGTGGGAGGGGAGGCAGAAAGAAGGACGGGGGGGGGGGCCCTGGTGGATCACCTGGTAGAGCGCGTACCACATAAGACTGAGTCCTTACCGCAGCGGGCCTGGATTCGAATCCGGCCCGGGCCTTTTGCTGCATGTCCCCCCCTCTCTCTCCCGTGCCTTTCCTGTCTCTCTCGCTACCATCGCTACCAAATAAAGGCGGAAAATGCCAAAAAAAAAATATTGGGGGGTGGGGTGGGGGGAGAAGAACAAGGAGTTGAGGGGAAGAGGAGGACAGAGACTGTCCACTGTGGCGCTGTACTCTCATGAATAGCTTCCTTTCCCTCCTCGTCTTTAATGATAAGGGCGCCGAGCGCTTAGCTCGCTTTGGCGCTCAGAGCGTCAAACACCAGAGATTAAAAACAGCAGAGGCAAAGTCGCAAAATCAAACAATCCACGGAGTCGGTCAGTCGACAGTATCGAGACAAAGTATTTCTGAAAACACTTCGGGTAGTAAGAGAGGAAACAAAGAAGCCCCGTTTGAACAAAATCGTTTCGAGGAAGGAAACAAACAAACTGGCGAACTTGAAAGCACCCCAAATCCCTCCGTTCTGGGGGCATTGTGAACATGAAACCAAGAGGAGGACGTTCGAGGGAAGGGGAGAAGGGGGAGAGGGGAGGAGAGGGGGCGAGATAAGAGCGAAAGCCAGGGAGGGAAGACAGTCTACCGTGGGGTTTACAGGAAATCCATCAGCCACTAACAGAGATATTCTGGAGCACACTAAAGCCAGCCTGTCGCAACTTACAGGGACGGAGGAGATTCCTTGAAGAGGTCCACAATCTCTGGGCTTTACTGAACGAGAAGGAAGAGGAGAGTGGACTACGGCTGGACACGGTCCTCCTCCCAGAAGTCTCTTGGTGCCGTCGGGGAAACAAACATTTGCTTTTTGGATGCTCTGTTAGGGCAGATCTACTTATCTTTGTGCTCTATGGAGGAAGTGGGGAAAACAAACCGAGGTTGTTTTTTGTGAGTCAACTGACCCTGAATACGGGCCCGGGCGGTGAGCACAGGTTCTGATTCGTAGCTGGGCTGTCTGTGCGGAGCTGGCATGTTTCTCCGATGTTCGCAAGGGGTTTCTTTGGAATATTCGGGTCTCCTCACAGTCCAGAGACATGTTAAAGGGGAAATCTGGAAATGTTCTCCATTAATACATATTTCTTTTATCCATCTGAACCATGGAGTGAAGTAACACAATACTAAGAGGTGTCTTTACCATGGCTGGAGACACTCTCCATAGACCGCCGCTGAAATGTTTGACCGGGTGGGGTGAACACCGGTGCAGCGGCAAACACCTTCCTACCGAAACGGGGGAAAAGGACCGAAATGCGATGATGATGTGGCGATACTACCACTGGACAGCTAATCTACCAATTCTACAATCATCATTACAGTGGAACAGTGGTTCATATAGTCTGAGGTAGTGTGTAATACATTAGCTTGTCTGTGTTAGCTTTGGTCTGAGGAAGCTGATGGCACACAAGCCACAATGGCTGCTAGGAACAGACCAGGGAAATCACAGATTTCAGCGTGACGTGAAGTGAAGACCCTTAATTTGGAGAAGTGAAAAACAACATTAAAGAGCTGATGTCTACTCCTACTACTACTACTACCACTACTTGCGGCTGCTTCCGTTAGGGGTCACCACAGCGGATCATCCGTTTCCATCTCTTCCTGTCCTCTGCATCTTCCTCCGTCACACCAGCTGCCTGCATGTCCTCCCTCACCACATCCATAAAACTCCTCTTTGGCCTTCCTCTTCTCCTCTTCCATGGCAGCTCCATATTCAGCATCCTTCTCCCAATACACCCAGCATCTCTCCTCCACACATGTCCAAGCCATCTCGATCTTGCCTCTCTTGCCTTGTCTCCAGGAGCTGATGTCTATTGCCTGCAGAACTTTGACAGGCTACCACATGCCATCAGACTCAGTTATATTAATCCAGCACTTGGTAAATACAAGGAGCTGCCCAATGACAATAACGCACTACAAAATGATAAAAACATACATAATATAAAATGCAAAACAGGGGAGTGTAAAAAAATGGGAGATGCTTTTCTAAACATATAAAGCAATACGTTAATAAATGTGTATACATCAATAATAGGTTCAGCTCCCCAAAGTCTCCATGGCATGAACTTCTATGCAGGTACAACTCCATCCATCCATCCATTATCCAAACCGCTTATCCTACTCAGGGTTGCAGGGATGCTGCAGCCTATCCCAGCAGTCATTGGGCAGCAGCCGGAGGGGGGGGGGCACCCTGGACACGCCACCAGGCCATCACAAACACAATCACACCTAGGGACAATTTAGTATGGCCGATTCACCTGACCTACATGTCTTTGGACTGTGGGAGGAAACCGGAGTCCCCGGAGGAAACCCACGCAGACACGGGGAGAACATGCAAACTCCACAATGAGGACGACCCAGGACGACCCCCAAGGTTGGACTATCCCGGGGCTCGAACCCAGGACCTTCTTGCTGTGAGGCGACGGCCCTGTTGACTAATTTCTCTGCCCCATCCGCCGTGTATGGGGAAGCTGTGTTTGAAGCTGTCTGCAAACAGCTTCAGTAGTTTTGGGAGTAAAGGTCAGACAAGTCAGTAGAATTCCCTGTACTCCTCCTACAGCCAATAATGGTTTCTCTCCTGGGGTGATGACGATGAAAATGTGGGTCAATATGTTCGAGTTACATCCATTTTTGAATCTTTAATGTGGACTTAGTGGTGACATTGTGCACAGGTAACGGCACCTGACTACACGGAAACTACCTGGTAAGTGCAAACAGGCCTTTCCAGAGGCATTTCCCAACCTGGTTTGCCTGTTCATCTCCAGGATGTAACATCTACGTACTGGAAGGGAAACAGCCCGCAGCGCCGTCATTGTTGGGACACGAGATTGATAGCTGAGCCGGTCTCTCCTCTCTCATAACCTGCCGGTGCCTTTATTTTTTTCCCCCCAGTCACGCTGTATTTTGCACACACAAAAAAAAAATTCCTGGACTCTTACACACACACACACACACACACACACACACACACACACACACACACACACACACAGTCAAACAATGCAGACAAAGTCCTCAGCTACTAATCAAAGTTGAAATGTCCAGACTTTCTCAGCAGCCTGCAGCCTAAAAGAGCTAATCCTCCAGGCAATATGACCAACTTACACACATTTGTAACGCAATCTATTACATTCTCCCTCTCACACACACACACACACACACACACACACAGACCTCATTAACGAACTATTTATTAGGTAGTGTGGCAGAGAACAGAGTTTAGAAAACTGGCTTGACTTCCTAGTCACTAAACACAAGACCTGCATGTAGGTGTGAGTCAGACGAGACAAAAAAAACAAAACACACACACACACACACACGTTACTACTGTGAAGACAAACAAAGCACAATGGCATCGCACACACCTTGTGCTCCGACACAAACGTCTCCCTTTCTCTCCCACAATAACCTCCCGAAGGGCCCCCCCCCCCCCCAGACAGGAATATGTAATCCTTTCTTCTGCCTCCATGGAGCTGGGACACAAAGGATTTGGGACAAAAGGCCTTAGCGTAGCTCTGGGATACATGGCATGATAACATCGCTTGACAATGGGACCACAGAGTTAGACAGACAGGACAGACTGGGTCTATCTGCCAAACACCGCTGATAGATACGGGAGGGTGGTGGTCAAAAGGGGTTTGAGAGAACGAGCGTGTCAGACAGACGGACAGACAGAAAGAGTGGTCGAGACAGAGAAAGGTGACATTGATAGTGTCGCTAAAACGGTGACGTAGTAGCTAAGCACACAGTCCTGTTTTCCCGCACAGCACAGTTCAACTTCCTCTTGTGTACCACGTCGACGCCTCACATGTCCCGCTACGCAACTATGTGTGTTCCAAACCAAGGTGAAATGACCGACTGGGCAAGGCTCCCTCTAAAAACGGACGAACACTACCCTCGTAGAAGCAGCTCTTTTACTCGCTCTTTGCTCTGAAAACCGCTTTGAACAAGCTTGATATGAGATGTTGGAAAAGCATCCAGTACCTGCTGCTATGCCTCTCTCTGTAATGAGACTGTGATGACCCAGCCACTGAGGACGCAACCCAGCCACTGAGGACGCAACCCAGCCAGAGGATGAAATCCAGCCACCGAGGATGCACAAGCCAGGGCATTCTTAGTGCCGGTCCCAAGCCCGGATAAATGGGGAGGGTTGCGTCAGGAAGGGCATCCGGTGTAAAATCTTTGCCAAATCAAATATGCGGATCATAAATGTAATGACGAGTACAAGAAAAAAAAACTGTGACAATACAGATGCATTATATATATATATATATATATATATATATATATATATATATATATATACACTACCGTTCAAAAGTTTGGGATCACCCAAACAATTTCGTGTTTTCCATGAAAAGTCACACTTATTCACCACCATATGTTGTGAAATGAATAGAAAATAGAGTCAAGACATTGACAAGGTTAGAAATAATGATTTGTATTTGAAATAAGATTTTTTTTACATCAAACTTTGCTTTCGTCAAAGAATCCTCCATTTGCAGCAATTACAGCATTGCAGACCTTTGGCATTCTAGCTGTTAATTTGTTGAGGTAATCTGGAGAAATTGCACCCCACGCTTCCAGAAGCAGCTCCCACAAGTTGGATTGGTTGGATGGGCACTTCTTTGAGCAGATTGAGTTTCTGGAGCATCACATTTGTGGGGTCAATTAAACGCTCAAAATGGCCAGAAAAAGAGAACTTTCATCTGAAACTCGACAGTCTATTCTTGTTCTTAGAAATGAAGGCTATTCCATGCGAGAAATTGCTAAGAAATTGAAGATTTCCTACACCGGTGTGTACTACTCCCTTCAGAGGACAGCACAAACAGGCTCTAACAGGTACTATTTAATGAAGATGCCAGTTGGGGACCTGTGAGGCGTCTGTTTCTCAAACTAGAGACTCTAATGTACTTATCTTCTTGCTCAGTTGTGCAACGCGGCCTCCCACTTCTTTTTCTACTCTGGTTAGAGCCTAAATAAATAAATAAATAAATAAACTACTGTGGACTGATGGGTTCTTTCATCCATCAACCGCTGTCAGTGGGTGCGTACGTGCACATTGTCCAAGTCTACAATCAAGAGACGTCTGCATGAAAATAAATACAGAGGGTTTACAACAAGGTGAAAGCCACTGGTGTCACTTAAGAACAGGAAGGCCAGATTAGACTGTGTTTAAAAACATTTAAAAACCTACCCAGTTCTGGAACAAGGTTCTTTGGACAGATGAAGCAATGATTAACTTGTACCAGAAGGATGGGAAGAGGAAAGGTGTGGAGAACAAAAGGAACAGCTCATGATTCTCAGCATACCATATCATCTGTCAGTCATGGTGGGCATGTATGGTTGCCAGTGGAACTTGGTCATTGGTGTTTATTGATGATGTGACTACTGACAGAAGTAGCAGGATGGATTGTGATGTTTATAAGGATATGCCATTTGCTCAGATTTAGCCAAATGTCACAAAACTGAGAGGATGGCACTTCACACTGCAGATGGATAATGACACAAAACAAGCTGAGAAAGCAACCTAAGAGTCTCTCAAGGCAGAAAAGTGGAATATTCATCAGTGACCAAGTCAGTCGCCTGACCTCAACCCAATTGAGCATGCTTTTCACTTGCTGAAGATCAAACTAACGGCCAAAAGACCCACAAACAACCAGCAACTGAAGGCAGCTGCCGTTAAGTCTTGGCAGAGCATTTCAAAGGAGGAAACTCAGAATTTGAAGATGTCGATGGGTTCCAGACTTCAGGCAGTCATTGACTGCAAAGGATTTTCCTGCAAACATTAAATATAATTGTTATAATCATAGTTATGTTTGTTTGTCCAATTACTTTTGAGCCTCTGAAAATGGGGTGACCCTATATATCCATGGCTGTAATTCCTGAACAGTTAATGCCATATTTTTAACCAGCCCCTTAAATTAAAGCTGAAAGTCTACTCTTCAATCACATCTCAAATACTTGATGTCAAATCCACTGTGGTGGTGTACAGGGGCAAAATTACAAATATTGTGTAACTGTCCAAATACTCATGGACCTAACTGTATTTACTAGGCACAGGACTGTACAGAAGAAATGCATCAATATCACTGGGGATCGCCGGTTCGAATCCTCGTGTTACCTCCGGCCTGTTTGGGCATCCCTACAGACACAATTGGCCGTGTCTGCGGGTGGGAAGCCAGATATGGGTATGTGTCCTGGCCGCTACACTAGCGCCTTCTCTGGTCGTTTGGGGCGCCTGTTTGGGGGGGAGGGGGAATAGCGTGATCCTCCCATGCGCTACATGTCCCCCTGCCGAAACTCCTCACTGTCAAGTGAAAAGAAGCGGCTGGCGACTCCACATGTATCACAGCAGGCACTTGGAAGTCTGCAGCCCTCCCTGGATCAGAAGAGGGGGTGGAGCAGCGGCCGGGACGGCTTGGAAGAGTGGGGTAACTGGCCAGATACAATTGGGGAGAAAAAGGGGGAGGAAAATCCACACACACACAAAAAAAAGCATCAATACCATAAGCAAAATCCACAGTTGAGGCGGAGGCATCACGTTGTCACTACACGGTGGTAAGGCGGATTTCATGTTTAACAAGAACAACTGATGTAGTTTTGGTTTTGTAGTTGGGGCAGGTTTCTAGTGTTTGTCAGAGGACTCTCTGCAAGACCACAAGAGGAAACTTTCTAAGAAAAAAAAATGTGTTGGCTTTAGAATACCAATGTCTCTTTTCGAACTCTGGTTCGACACACACTCACACACACACACAAACAAAAAAACAAGTCTCACGATAAATTTTCCTCCCCTGTGACTTGGGAGGTGTTGACTCGGCATAAATTTGACAGTCAGCTCTTTTGACTGCGCTATTATGGAAATAAAGAAGACAGGGGAGGAAAACATTTACATAGAATATTGCCGCCTCGATAGGAAAATGATTAGGGGGGGGGGGCCAAGTGTAGATAGGTGGAGGGAAAAACTGCAAGGTGGGCAACAATAGGAGTGACATGCTGACTGTAACGCTATGCACCTGGTGACACGCAGGAGCCGTCATTTTCAAAATGTCCCTCCGGTGGGTATTTGGACAGCAGAAAACAACCTACTGAAGTTAAACCATAAATCCAGAATGACATACACAGTCACTCCTACCTAGCCTGGTGGGCAGGAAGCCAAGGTCAATAGGCAAGGTAAGAGAGGGAATGTTAGGTGTTCTCAGAGTTCCCAAACTTTTCAGGAAACAATTTTCCATGACTTTTCAAGGGCATTTTCCATGACTTCTGCTCAGGGCGGCATGGCTCAGGGGGTAAAGTAGGTCGTCTAATAATTGGAAGGTTCCTGGTTTGATCCACTGTTCCTTCTGAGAGTGTGTTGAAGTGTCCTTGAGCAGGACACTGAACCCCTAACTGCTCCGGATGAGCAGGTTGGCGCCTTGCATGGCAGCCTCTGCCATCAGTGTATGAATGTGTGTGTGAATGGGTGAGTGAGGCATGCACCGTATAGCATTTTGAGTGGTCAGTAGACTAGAAAAGCACTCTATAAATGTAGACCATTATTGGACATACATGGAAACCACTGCTCACAAAAGGTCACAATGCAGTATTAACTATCAGTTGATGCTTCAACAGTCTCTAAGTGGACTGAGTAATTTCTGTCTGGTCACTGAACACACTGCCCACACTTCAATCACTGGTGTACCATATCAGCTGGTAATATTAGGGCTGTAGCTAATGTCATTACGTTACATTTGAAGCTTCTATTGAGGTCTTCGAATGAAGCTTCGAATATCTGTCATAATATTTTATGACGTCATCATAAAAACCCTCGAAAAAATCCTCGAACAAAATCCCTGTTGAAAGCTTGCTCACAAACCCTAGTTCAATTCCTCACTACACCCATCAACAAATCCCTTCAGGGTGGAGAGTGGAGAGATGCCCATCAATATCAAGACATCAGCTGTCAGCCCACTCTTAAAAAAACAAATCTGGACCAAGAACTCCGGTCCAACTACAGACCAAACTTCAACCTCCCTTTCCTCGCTGAAGTTCTAGAGAAAGTCTTGGCCTCACAGCTCTAGTTACATCTTTCGGAAAATCAACTTTATGAAGCCCTCCAATCCAGTTTCCAGTCTGCACACGGCACAGAAATGGCCCTGATAAGTCGCCAACGAGTTGTTGATTGCAGCAGACTCTGGATCACCCAGCATCCTGGTCCTACTAGAGCTGAGTGTGGCATTTGACACCGTGGACCACAACATCCTCCTCCACCGCCTCAAGACCTATACCATGGTCACCACGAGTGGTTCATCTCCTACCTTACCAACCAGAGATATCCCATGTCAATGGGTTAGGGTTCTAGGTCCGATGATACCGCAGTGACATGTGGTGTCCCACAGGGGTTAGTGCTTGGGCCCATCCTGTTTCAATCTTCTTACTCCCACTTGTACGTATCATCAGACAACACAACATCAACTTCCACTGCTATGCTGGCGACACCCAGGTCTACATTAAAACACAACCCAATCCCACTAGCACAATCTCAACCCTCAACAACTGTCTGGAAGACATCCGCTCCTGGATGAACAACAACTTCCTCCAGCTCAACAGCAGCAAGATGGAGGAAATCCTGATAGGGACCACGAAAACACTCACCAATGCCGGCAGCAATGGTCCCTCCCTTGATGGTCAACTCCTTCCCCTCTTTTCTGTCATCACCAATCTTGGAGTTAAATTCTACTCCATACTCTCATTCCAAGCCCATATCAAACACATCTGCAAGATTAAATTTTTCCTCTTAAAAATATATCCAGACTGAAACCATAATTTTCAAAAGATGACACCAAAAAACTGGTCAATGCACTATTCTTCCCCCGGATTGATTATGGCAATGGCCTTCTCTCCGGTCTTCCAGTCAAATCTATTGCCCGTCTACAACTCATTCAGAACAGTGCCGCCAGAGTCCTCATTGGCTCAAAAAGCCCACATAACCCCCATACTCGCCCATCTCCTCTGGCTCCCAGTTCACGACAAGATCCATTTCAAAGTCCGCCTCTTGACCTACAAAACCTTTAATAGCCAAAGCCCCAGTTAACTCAGTAACTTCATCACCACCCACAAACTGCTCTAGCCATTCCCCACTGCTCCACATCCCCCCCAACACATCTCCGGACGATGGGAGACCGAGCCCTCTGCTTTTTTTCTCCACGCCTCTGGAACTCCCTCCCGGGCTATCTCAGAACTGCCGCTTCTATCAAGGTTTATAAATGGGCCTTAAAACCCTTCTTTATCAGCAGGCCTTCTTTTAAGCCTTTTACAGCAGCCCACCCTTGTTTTAATCCTCTTTTTACTTAATTTTATTCTACTCTTACTTTCTTTTTCTTTTCTTTTTTTACACTGGTCCACCCTGGTTTTATTCCCACTCTTGTGTCTTTTTATTTTATTATCGCTATATTTTTTTCCCTTGTTTTACTACAGTCTTTAATCTCTGAAGCGCTTCAAGATCTGTCTCCGCAGATGAGAATCTCTGCACATATTCAATTTTCATTATTATCATTAAAATCCTCAATTTGAATAAAGTGGTCCATCGGATTAAATGAGTTAGTCTTTTTTTTAATTAAACTTTCTTTAATGAAAATAACTTGCCAGTTTCATAAACAAACAGAATGAATAGACATGCAAAAAAAAAAACCTGTGCAGCATTCGAATATCAATGTTATGAATGACGCTTCAAACCATTTGGTACGGTACAAACAAATATATGAATATGTGATCTCATCTAAAAATATAAAATCTCAACCAGTAAAAAATACAGTTTCATAACCTTACCTAAATTGTAATTTCCCATAATCTAAATAATTTTCCAGGCCATTTGACCATTTTCCAGGTGTTTTCCATGACTAAAACTAGTCTATAGAGTACCTTATTTTCCAAGATGTGTGGAAACCCTGTGTTCTCATCCATTGTGGCAGCTGAGACAAGAATTACCATTGAGGGCAACAAGCCTCATTGAGTCAGGACTAAATGAACTGGTGCCTATGCCAAAGAATATTTCAGAAGAGAACCCTTGGTTGAGTAGCACAAGAAAACAACAGACAAACCACAGAGTATGACAGGAAAAATGAGTATCTGAAACCAAGGGCAAGAAAGAGAGAGAGGGCACGCTTGTGTGAGGAAGACAAAGTCAGGCGCCATGCGAGCGTCTCAATGGAGCGCCAGTGCAGCTGGGAGGGGAACTTCAACCTTTCATCTGAAAGAAAATGTCAAATGTTCGCTCCAATAGTTCACAAAGGCCAAAGAGTGTAAAACATGTTGTACATCACGTCCCACAGGCACAAAGCAAAGCAAACACAGTCCCAGACCACCATCACACCCTACAAACTACAGGGCTGTTTGTACTTGGTACCAGGGGAGTGACGCAGATTGCTAAACAACAGCTGGGGCTTATTCCAGAGGCAATGGCATGACTCAGAGTGTGAGGGCATTTGGTTCCTATCCTATTTGGTTCTATGTATTATATGTTCACATAATACATTGATGATAATAAATTGATGATAAATAAATTGGTGATGGGGTGGTATGGTGGTGCAGTGTTTAGCGCGGCCGCCTCACAGCAAGAAGGTCTTGGATTCAAACCCCAGGCTGTCCAACCTTGAGGGCTCATCCCAGATCTTCCTCTGTGTTGAGTTTGCATGTTCTACCCATGTCTGTGTGGGTTTCCTCCGGATGCTCCGGTTTCCTTCCACAGTCCAAAGACGTATAGGTCAGGCAAATCGGCTGTACTAAATTGTCCCTAGGTATGAAAGAGTGGGTATGTATGTCAGCCCTGTGATGGCCTGGTGGCCTGTCCAGGGTGTCTCCTCACCTGCTGCCCACTGACTGCTGGGATAGACTCCAGCATCCCCGTGACCCTGAGAGCAGGATAAGCGGTTTGGATAATGGATGGAAATCGATGATAATGCTATGTCAAGTTCAGCGGTAGTTTTCAAACCAGTCCTCAGGGACCAACATTGCTGCTGGTTTTGTATTCCACCAGGTAGTTAACTTCATTCACCTGTAGTATCAGGTGGTCCAGTTATATGATCAGGTGAGGTTTTTTTTTAGACCAGGAACAACTTGTAAATGAAATTAACTACTTGCTAGAATAGAAATCCAGCAGTGCTGGGGGGGGGGGGGGAGTGTCACCCAAAAAGTGAAATGAAAATGAAACTATGGTCCTGTTATATCACAGGAGCAGCAAAGTAAATCTTTCCTAGAACACAAGTTCATCCAAAATCCATCCATCCATCCATTATCCAAGCCACTTACCCAATTTTGGGTTCGCGGGATGCTGGAGCCTTTCCCAGCATTCACTGGGTGACAGATGGGGAGACACACTGGACAGGCCGCCAGTCTATCACTGGGCCGACACATTCACACCTAGCGATAATTTAGTACAGCCGATTCACCTGACCTACATGTCTTTGGACTGTGGGAGGAAACTGGAGCACCTGGAGGAAACCCACACAGACACAGGGAGACATGCAAACCCCATACAGAGGATGACCCCTAAGGTTGGACTACCCTGGAGTTCGAACCCAGAACCTCCTTGCTGTGAGGCAACCACTGTGCCACTGTGCCTCATCCAAAATCAACCAATGGATGGATGTAAAACTCAGAGAGGATCTCGGAGGGGTTATAGTGGAGAAAACTGCAAGAATAAAACACCCGAACTAATCACTTTATTGTGATATCTAATAAAAACCTCACTGATGTCTAGGGATCCTAGTGTAGCTAGTGTACAGAGGACACTGCAGAGGCAGGAAACGCAGTCATAATTACCTAATTAGCCCTCACAAAACAAGTTTCACGCGGTTCAAGAAGAGATTCTTGTAGTCAGTGTCAGGCGCTGTATACTGTTCTCGCCATGGACTTTTAACAGATGTTTCGCCAATGACTGCACGAGGTCAATAAAATGCGAGTCCTTTGACTCGGAGTTGTTTTTGAACGTCCAATCTGTATCCTCCAATGTGTTTGATATTCAAAAATGCATTGTGGTAAAATAAATAAATAAATATATATATATATGTGTGTGAGGGAAAAAAACCCCCCATTAATGAACAGACAAGCAGCACAACAGTCTTGTCGGAGAGTTACCCTGCACTTTTTTTTAACTCCCTTATGGAAATAATTCATATAGAGAATATCAAAAGATAACGCGCCCTTTCATTTTCTTTACTTTTGATTGCCTTGAGGCCCAAGATAAAAACCCCAAAAAATTTGAAAGAGAGTGTAGACTTTTGATATGGAGCACAAGTTGAGGGGCCAATTTTCTTTTCTCAAACATTAGGGCTGGGACCATTTTCAACACTGACATCAGCAGTGCACCAGGCCCACTGGTAAAAAGGCAGTGGATGTTGTTTGGTACTAAAGCTGCAGCTTGACTTTGGCAGATGGATGGACAGACTAGCGGGCGGACGAGTAAGGAGATACAGATGCAGACGGAGGTGGATGACTTAAGGACTAAGAAGGGGTGGGAAAAATAAAAGATGTTAAGTCAGGAACAAAGGCTCTTAAGCCTGTGTGCAATAGAAACACTAAACAAAGCTCCCCGCCAATCTCTCGTCTGCTAGAACAAAAATCTTACATCTTCACATACACACAAATGCATGCACGCATGCAAGCCTGCACGCATGCACGCACACACACACACACACACACACACACACACACACACACACACACACACACACAAACAATTTTCCCTGTCTTTTTCAAAGCCAGGTTAGACGAGGAAGAAAGACACATTTGGTGTATTAGCCCCTTAAAAGCAGCCACCTCACAACAAAGACACATCAGAGGGGGTTTTAGCTGGCATGGATACACAGATATAGAGATATATACATACACACACAGACAGGCCCAGCTACAAAGTCTGTGAGGTGGCTGATGTAATCGGACCGTAAGCCCCGCAGGACAATGAGCAGCCTGGCAAACAGTTAGAAGGCAGGGAGGCAGCGCTAGGCATTAATATTTAACAGAGACCCACAGGGCATGATGAGCTTTCATCCACTGACGTCTAAACTCACCATTTCCTTTATGATTACACCGCAATATGGAAGCAGTCAGGTCTGAGTCAATCGTGACCTGCGAAGCCTCGCATCTGGAGCAACAACTTTCTGTCTTCAAGCTTGGAGGGGTGCACAGTTCTAATTCGTTTGATTAAAGCCACACTCCCAACCCGCCAAAATGATTCAGGGTTTGCATGCCTCCGAGATTGAGGAAGGGCTTATGCATGCTGGGTAAGAGGGCCGTTACCCTCTGGCTCCATTCGGTGCAGAGCCGTTGTTGAATGGAAATCCCTGCAGCCCCCCCGAGCCAGCCCAAGGTCTTTTCACACCACTGAGCAAAGCAGCGACCTGCTGCATTCTAGCATCACATTTACAACACGCCTGTTGGATCTGCACTGCAGGACCTGGGATGCTGAACACAAAGGTCTCCTGGACATTAAGACACTATCGGGGAGTGCCTGGGATGTAGCACAACACAACCATGATTTCAAGCCTATTCTTTTCAGTGTGCTTAATATTACTGCACTTCTTTTTTTTGGGGGGGGGGATTTTTACCCCCTTTCTCTCCCCAGTTGTATCCTGCCAATTACTTCACTCTTCCAAGCCGTGCCGATCTCTGCTCCACTCCCTCTGCCGATCCGGGGAGGGATGCAGACTACCCCATGCCTCCTCCAATACATGTGGAGTCGCCAGCTGCTTCTTTTCACCGGAGAGTGGGGAGTTTCACCAGGGGGACGTAGCGCGTGAGGGAGATGTAGCGCGTGGGAGGATCACGCTATTCCCCCCAGTTCCCCCTCCCCCCTGAACAGGACACATACCCATACCCGGCTTCCCACCCACAGACACGGCCAACTGTGTCTGCAGGGAAGCCCGACCCAGCTCGAGATAACACGGGGATTCAAACCAGCGATCCCCGTGTCGGTAGGCAACGGAATCGACCGCTACGCTACCTGGACACCGCCAGCACTTCTGCTGCATTGCCAAGAAAAACAATCTTGAGGAAACAGGCCTTGCTCTTTTTTCAGGCAACTGAAATTGCAAAGATTGGTCTGGTAAATTTTGCTGAGAGACAGTGATGTTTGGTACTACAATATCCATCCATCCATCCATCCATCATCCAAACCGCTTATCCTGCTCTCAGGGTCGCAGGGATGCTGCAGCCTATCCCGGCGGTCACGGGGCGGCAGGCGGGGAGACACCCTGGACAGGCTGCCAGAAATGCAGAACCATTGCAGGAGAGTTGCACTATAGGACATCTACTTGGCCCCTGAAGAAGATAACAAGCACCCACTGCTGCTGATGCTGTGGTTTGATTTTTTTCTTTTATTCCTTTCTAAAATTTTGCCCTTTTCTCTCTCTCTCTCATGTCCCTTTCCCGTGCAGGCTATCTGATGAGACCTGACATTTGCTACACTTGGGGAAACAAACCGAACAAACAGCCAAACAAACAAACGAGCAACAAAACAAGCAAAGCACTTTTTCTAGTGACTGACGGAGAAGGCTATCTTTCATTCAAACCGTGTGCAAAAAAACCAAACATTTATAGGAAGTAAAGCATCGTTTCCGGCATCTCTAATCAGCCGTCTGGTCTCTTTAACGCGGCTCGTGTTGACAGTGGCTTGTGACAACACGCGTCGCCGCAGCATTTACACACCCCGGCACACAAAGCGCCGAAAGTTATGCGAGACGCACGGCGGCTTAAACTAAGTCGGAAAAGCATCCTGGAAATGACACTCTTCTTTCAGGAGTGCAGCAATAGTATGGAGCTCGCTATTTCTGAGATCCAAGGGACTGTCAGCATTTACCCCGCCAATCAACCCGCCTGTAGGGCAGGCAGGAGCTCTGTGGATTGACGGAGCGATGACAGGAGAGAGAGAGAGAGAGGGGGGGGGGGGAGGGGAGAGAGAGAGGGAGGGGGAGGGGAGAGAGAGAGAGAGAGAGAGAGAGGGAGGGGGAGGGGGGGAGGGGGAGGGGGGGGGGGAGGGAAATTGCCGGGTAAGCGATGCACCGAAATTTGGGGAAAGGGAACAATTAGACAGATAAAAGCTAAACAATACCCTCGTTAAACGCTGATGCTAATAATGTGATCAGATAGCATCTCTGCTTGATAGCGCTGCAGCGGGAAAGCACGAGGGGAGACTTAATTGCTCTCTTCCTTCCTGTGTCGCTGACAGACATGTGTGTGCGCACGCCTGTGTGTGTGTGTCTATGGATGTATTAACAAAGCAAATAGCTTTTTCTTTTTCTTTTTTCTTTTTGGTCTTATCTGTCTAGCGGGGGGAAGAGATAAGGGCCAATGAAAGCGGGCCGAGGAAGCTAGCCAAGCTCCCCGCGGGCACAATGACAGGAACAAGCAACAGAACGACAGGCATGAACTCTGGGGAAAATCAAGTGCCTCTAACAATAACCTGCTGCAGAGAAGTCAAGCAGTCGCCCGGAGACACACCAGCTCCGCTGTCACTCTCTCCAGCCTGACAGATATACGGCCTCACCGACATCACTCCAGCTTTTCACGGAAATATTAATATCCAGCGGCGGCGGGGGGGGGGGGGGGGGGCGGATAGAGGGAGATGTCATACTGAAATAAGATTTCCGGGACAACCGTATCTACTCAATTCTGGGTGAATATGTACCAAACTATTGAGAAGAGCATCTATATATCCATTTAACAATCCATCCATCCATATGTATGGATGTTTAAGAATTTGGATTTAGGCGAGACTTGGTATGAAATCATTTATACCTACAGCAGGGTCACCAAAAATACAAACCCAAGAACCGTGTGCAGAGGGGACCTCTGACTTCTGAGGCCTTAAACCTAAAATCCAATATTTTCTCAATTTTAAATTTGGAGTATAACCACATATTCACCTGCAGGGTTTCACTTGTTTGTAATATTTGTTAAAAGTCATCATCCAAATGACATTTTACTTAGGTGTGTAGCTGCAAAATCTTTATGGCTTCAAAACGCACGTGAAACTCATGTTCAGCTGTCACATACCTTCAGTCCCAGTATCAAAAGCTCAGAAGGGGTGGCGGAGTTCACAAACTGACCCCCCCCTCCCCTTTTCTCCTCAATTGTATCCGGCCAATTACCCCACTCTTCCGAGCCGTCTCGGTTGCTGCTCCACCCCCTCTGCTGATCCGGGGAGGGTTGCAGACTACCACATGCCTCCTCCGATACATGTGGAGTCACCAGCCGCTTCTTTTCACCTGACAGTGAGGAGTTTCACCAGGGGGACGTAGCACGCGGGAGGATCACACTATTCCCCCCCAGTTCTCCCTCCCCCCCAAAACAGGTGCCCTGACTGACCAGAGGAGGCGCTAGTGCAGTGACCAAGACACATACCCACATCTGGTTGACACCCGACCAAGCCGGAGGTAACGCGGGGATTCGAACCGGCGATCCCCGTGTTGGTAGGCAACAGAATAGACTGCTACGCTACCCAGACACCCCCCACAAACTGCATTTAATATTCTTGAAAACAAGGGAAGTAGTGGATGTCTCCACAGGGGGTGCTGTGGAGGTGCTTTCGATGCAAAAGGTCATGGATTTACATCATGGCTTGGCTTATGGAAATCAGATACGGCCCTATGGCGTGGTGCCACACCAGAAAGAATCCTGGGCAACTTTCCCACAGCGTGCAGGAGAAAGTCGAGTAGGGAAACAAATAGAGGGTGTCTGTGTTTGCCCCATTAACAATTCCTCTCACCAGGCCGGTCTGGAATAGCACTCATCGATTTCAGTGTGAATGAGTTACAGAGAGCCATGGCCTGCTGTTCCGAGCTTGTGTGTGTGTGTGTGTGTGTGTGTGTGTGTGTGTGTGTGTGTGTGTGTGTGTGAGTGTGTGTGTGTGTGTGTGTGTGTGTGTGTGTGTGTGTGTGTGAGTGAATGAGAAAGAGAGAGATTGTCTATATAAAGACATAGGACGAAGGAAAGTGAGGGGAAAATATAGTGGGGAGTGGTATAGCAATTGCAGTCTGTCAAAAGCACGGCGGGAGCAGGCTCTGAGGAAAGGCGTGGCCCCTATACTAACTATATGTGTGTGTGTGTGTGTGTGTGTGTGTGTGTGTGTGTGTGTGTGTGTGCGTGCACATGTGTCTGCATGCATGAATGCATGCAAGCTGTCAGAGAGCCAAGAGGCAGGGGCTTAGAAGGGCTTGACAAACACGGACAAACACATAAGCCTTGCGAGAGGTTTTAGGCTGGAAAAGGGGCTTCAGTAAACCACAGGATGACTTGTAACATCAGTAGCTGTTAGCAATGAGAGCAAAGGAGTAAATATTGTAATATTTCAGCAGAAACATTACAATGCGCTGGAGAGATTCCCTGTAATCCACAACAAGCACGACACTATTTTTCATTTCATTCCCACAAGGTGGGTTTCGGAGTCACTGATGGGTGTAATGCTGCTAAGCAGCTTACCCTAAAACAGTTGAGAAAAACATCACGGGATCCATAACACTATACTCTGCCATTTGCTTTTCTTTTGGGCCACTTTGCCCCCCCCCCCAACTATCACTTGGGCCGTTTATAACAGTGCATCAACATGAGATTTTCAGTCACAAAAACTTCATTTCAATTGTCAGTGTGTTGCCTTTTGGGCATCCTTTGACAATGTCTTAAACTAGCCTGAATCTACTGTTCTGGTCCAGGCTAATCCTACTAGATTAGACTGTCAATGGGCGTCCGGGTAGCACGGCGGTCTATTCCGTTGCCCAGCAACACGGGGATCGCCGGTTTGAATCCCTGTGTTACCTCCAACTTGGTTGGGCTTCCCTACAGACACAGTTGGCCGTGTCTGCGGGTGGGAAGCCGGAAGTGGGTATGTGTCCTGGTCCCTGCAGTAGCGCCTCCTCTGGTCGGTCGGGGCGCCTGTTCGGGGGCGGGGGGGGACTACAGCATGATCCTCCCACACGCTATGTCCCCCTGGCGAAACTCCTCACTGCCAGGTGAAAAGAAGCGGTTGGCGACTCCCCATGTATCGGAGGAGGCATGTGGTAGTCTGCAGCCCTCCCCGGGTCAGCGGGGGAGTGGGGTGGGGGGGGGGTGCTGGAGCGACTGAGACAGCTTGAAAGAGTGGGGTAATTGGCCAGGTACAATTGGGGAGAAAAGGGGGGGGGATTAGACTGTCAACAAGAATAGTAACTTTTGGCAGTAGACACTGACCTAGACAAATACATGAAGCATATCAAACAAAGATAAGGGTCTTGAACACGGGAAAAACAAGAGGGGTCACTCCCAAGTGCTGGCTCAGGACAAAGGTTAAATAATGCGGGAAAATAAACATCTTCACACTACACTCTCACTTACATCCTGTGGATTTGGTCAGTCACCAATCAACAGGATGTAATGTAAATTTGATCGTTAATTCATCAAGACAGGAATCTACCGATGAGAGTGCTGAAATGATCAGTCAATTAATCTGTCAGTCGACTGACAGAAAACTGATCAACTACAGTTTTGCTCGTCTTGTTGGTTGTACCTTCATAAACGAAAAAATAAGATCTGCTTGCCTTCCTCTGATTTATCTATCCATCCATCCATTATCTGAACCGCGCATCCTGCTCTCAGGGTGGCAGGGATGCTGGAGCCTATTTCCAGCAGACTTGAGATTTTCTTTTTTGGCTGTTGGTCGGACTGAGTTAGACCGTTTGAAGACCCCACTTTGGACTCTGGAAACTCAAGATGGGCATTCATTAGAATTTTTGGCTTAAAATAGACTAAATGATCGGTCGATTAACGAAAAAAAAAAATGACAGATTAAACGATTATGAAAATGTTTAGTTAGTCGTAACCATGGCAACTGTACATTCCATGCAGCTCGGCAAATACGGTTGATAATTCCCGTGAACTTACAATTTTTAATAAGCAAAGCTCAATGCAAAGTGGCCAGGCTGCCAAGGCTGTCTACATTGGCTGCAGGGAGGCTGCAGTGTCGTTCTTCCCTACAGCAATAGGCCTTTCTAACAAGCCCCCAGACACCCCACATATCCTGACCCTGCCAAACACCACCCCCTTTTACCTCCCCTACTGTGCTCCCTGTATATATGGACACCCTGCAAAAAACCTGCACTACCCTGTAAATGACTCTTATTCTGTGAATAACGTCTTAAATTCCTAATTTAACTTTTTTGTAAATACAGCCCCCCCCCAGTGCCGGGCATCAAGGGCCCCCACGTGGTCTCATGTTCAACTCTGAACCACTGTTGATTGCACCTTATTTTCATTTTTATTTGATTTTATCTTGCATATAAATTTTATTTATTATTCTTTTCAACTTTTATCTTCACTATTTACTGTTAAATTTTCCCTCTTGTACCAACATGCCGAGACAAATTCCCAGTTTTTTCTTGTACACTGCCAATAAATCTGATTCTGATTGACAGAAACAGTGAGCTCACTGATAACCAGTGCTACATCACTCTTGGCTGTTTCGAGAGAGGGAGAGATGAGCGACACACGACTCTGTTCAGAGCCTCAAAATCTCTTTTCAGACTTGTAGCTGCCGACTCATCCGGGAAGCAGTCCGAACAGAGTCAGCGCACCAACTGCTACTAATAATACAGATGGCAGGAGATAAATAATTGTTCCTGTTGTGGGCCTGGAACTGTTTAAGATACCAAGCCTTGACTTGGAAGGGAGACAAAGATTTTGGATAATACTCATGTTTGGAAGAGTCAGGCATGTCACTTATTAGCTAACTTGTCACAACGAATAGAACAGAATAGAATACACTTTATTTGTCATTTGTACATACATACAATGAAAGTCACTCTCTGCATTTAATCCATCCAGTTATTTCTTCCTATTGCCTTGCTCAGGGGCATAGACAGGAGTATTAACCCTAACATGCATGTCTTTTTGATGGTGGGAGGAAACCCACCCATGCAGACACGGGGTGAACATGCAAACTCCACAAAGAAGGGACCTGGGACGGCCTGGGATTCGAACCCAGGACCTTCTTGCTGTGAGGCAACAGTGCTAACCACTGGGCCATCGTGCCGCCCAAGCTTTGGAAGCACTAGGGAAATCTAGTATTCAGAAGAGGAAAGGGGAAAGCACAATAATGCTGACTTCAGAGTGGGGATAATGGCACAAGAAGTACAAGTCCAGGCTGTCGAGATCAGCACAGCAGGCATCTCAATTGTGGGTAGCTGGAGGAACAGTTTTCCTCCAATCACTTCTTCTCAGTTTAAGTGCTCCAGCAGCTGGGACACTGCTGGGTTTTTCCACACTCAGCAGTGTCCCATGTGTATCCGTAATGATCCACCGCCCGAAGAATATCCAGCCATCACCAGGCCAGTGGTAAAACATATTGCAAAACAAGTCCAAGGAGCTTGACACAAACTGTGCAGAGCGACAGACGGTCTACAGTTAATCATATGACAGTCCAGTACAACATTGATGCACAACTTGTTGCAGTTTTTCTCTTAAAGAACAACAAAAAGAACCAATAAGACTACTGGACTGGATCAATTAGCAGTATCGGTAAGAGTAGTAGTAGTACCGTTAAAATTTTAACGATACCCATCCCTCATGTCAACACTGGTGGCAGTGGTATGACACTATGGGCTGTGCTCGCATAACATACATTGGGCTCTCTATGGAATGAAAATACAGCAGAACACCTGAACACCATTGCCAACCACGTACATCTCTTCAAGGCAGCAGTGTCTGAAGCAGTAATTTTATTTATTTATTTATTTAGCATGTTAAAGCTTCATACCAAGAGCTGACAGTTATCTGCAAATGGTGTCACGGATCTCTGAATCAACTTAAAGAGTAACGCAACACTGGAAGAAAAGCGGTGTTGCACCAGCTTCTTCAGGTTGAAACCTTCAACTTGGTTGCAGTGCTGGTCACACCCCAACCCTGATGTAATAGTAAGGTTTTTTTTTTCCATCTTCTCCTTCTTCTTTCAGCCTGTTCCCCGTTTCTCAGGGGTCGCCACAGTGTTTTATTCCATAGACCCCTGTGGAAAATCCTCACCGTTATGTCATGATAAGGGCCTAACAGCGGTGCAACCTGGTTAAAAGTTTCTGCCTAAAGAGGCCGTTTCAAACTGCTTTTCCGCCCTATGTGACTTATTGCTTCATTACTCTCTAATTGCTGTAGCCTACCTAGTCGATAGTCTCAGACCGAATGAGCAACTGCGGGATAAGAATGAACATGCAAGTCAAAGACAGACCCACTCCTTAGCCTTTCAACACAACTATGGGATGGGCCGGCATCCCTGGGGAAGGCTTTCCATATATGCTGGAATTCAACGAAGCCATTCTGAAGGAAAAAGGCCACACAGTACACAATAAACATTTTCCAGTGATCAATTTTTTTGGGAGTACTGCTGGTGAAAACAAGGTCGGAGCAAAAACCAAGCTCGGTTTGGGTGGAAAGTTGCTAATAGCTACGCCAACATGCTGTCTTGTCACAGTGTAGATGGCTCTCAATCAATATTTAATCTGCAGCCGCAATATTTAACCTTCAATTCAATTTTCTCCAAGCTTTATTACTATTGTTTAACTGCCCCTTCCCCAACCTTTTTGCTGTTGTTGTGTAGTGTGTATTGTCTAATGTTCATCCATGTGAGCCAAACTGAGACGGATTCTTTGAATGCAAAAACATACTTGGCCATTACATTTGATTTTTGTTCATCCATCCATTATCCAAACCACTTATCCTGCTCTCAGGGTCGCGGGGATGCTGGAGCCTATCCCAGCAGTCATTGGGTAGCAGGAAGGGAGACACCCTGGAAAAGCTGTCAGTCCATCACAGGGACAACACATTAACACCTAGGGACAATTTAGCACGGCCGATTCACCTGACCTACATGTCTTTGGACTGTGGGAGGAAACCGGACCACCCGGAGGAAACCCACGCAGACACGGGGAGAACATGCAAGCTCCACCTAGAGGACCCAGGACGACCCCCAAGGTTGGACTACCCCAGGGCTCGAATCCAAGACCTTCTTGCTGTGAGGTGACCGTGCAAACCACTGCACCACCGTGCCGCCAGATTTTTGTTCAGCGGCTCATAA